>NW_020664436.1:62471600-62587655 GCF_002925995.2 Terrapene triunguis
CCCCCCCCCCCCAATTTTGGATCACTCAAATACATTAGTGACCATAATATAATTAAATTTAACATCCCTGTGGTGGGGAAAACACCACAGCAGCCCACCATGGTAGCATTTAATTTCAGAAAGGGGAACTACACAAAAATGAGGAGGTTAGTGAAACAGAAATTAAAAGGTACATTGCCAAAAGTGAAATCCCTGCAAGCTGCATGGAATCTTTTTAAAGATGCCATAATAGAGGCTCAACTTAAATGTATACCCCAAATTAAAAAACATAGTAAGAAAACCAAAAAAGTGCCACTGTAACAAAGTAAAAGAAGCAGTCAGAGGCAAAAAGGCATTCTTTTAAAAGTCGAAGCTAAATCCTTATAGAAAAGAGCATAAACTCTGGCATGTGAAGTGTAAAGATATAATTAGGAAGGCCAAAAAAGAACTTGAAGAACAGCTAGCCAAAGACTCAAAAAGTAATAGCAAAAAATTCTTTATGTATGCAGAAGCCGGAAGCCTGCTAAACAACCAGTGGGGCCACTAGACAATCGAGATGCTAAAGGAGCACTCAAAGACAATAAGGCCACTGCGGAGAAACTAAATTAATTCTTTGCATTGGTCTTCATGGCTGAGGGTTGTGAGGGAGATTCCCAAACCTGAGCCTTTCTTTTTAAGTGACATATCTGAGGAACTGTCCCAGATTGAGGTGCCATTAGAGAAGGTTTTGGAAGAAATTGATAAATTAAACAGTAATAAGTCACCAGGACCAGATGGTATTCACCCAAGAGTTCTGAAAGAACTCAAATGTGAAATTGCAGAGCTACTAACTGTGGTTTGTAACCTGTCATTTAAATCAGCTTCTGTACCAAATGACTGGAGGATAGCTAATGTGGCACCAATTTTTAAAAAGGGACCCAGAGGTGATCCTGGCAGTTACAGGCCGGGGCAAACTTCAGTACTGGGCAAACTGGTTGAAATTATAGTAAAGAACAGAATTGTCAGACACATAGATGAACATGATTTGTTGGAGAATAGTCAACATGGTTTTTGACAATGCATGATTTCCCTTTACAATCTACTAGAATACTTTGAGGGGGTCAACAAGCATGTGGACAAGGGAGTTCCAGTGGATATAGTGTACTTAGATTTTCCAAAAGCCTTTGACAAGGTCCCTCACCAAAGGCTCTTAAGCAAAGTAAGCTGTCATGGGATAAGAGGGAAGGTCCTCTCATGGATTGGTAACTAGTTAAAAGATAGGGAATAAATGGTCAGTTATCAGAATGGAGAGAGGTAAATAGTGGTGTCCCCCAGGGGTCTGTACTGAGACCACTATTATTCAACATATTCATAAATGATCTGGAAAAAGGGGTAAACAGTGAGGTAGCAAAATTTGCAGATGATACAAAACTACTCAAGATAGTGAAGTCCCAGGCAGACTGTGAAGAGTTACAAAGGGGTCTCTCAAAACTGGGTGACTGGACAACAAAATGACAGATGAAATTCAGTGTTGATAAATGCAAAGTAATGCACATTGGAAAACAATCCCAACTACACATATAAAATGATGGGGTCTAAATTAGTTGTTACCACTCGAGAGAGATCTTGGAGTCATTGTGGATAGTTCTCTGAAAACATCCACTCAATGTGCAGCGGCAGTCAAAAAAGCTAAAAGAATGTCAAGAATCATTAAGAAAGGGATAGATAATAACACAGAAAATATCAGAATGCCTCTATATAAATCCATGGTAGGCCCACATTTTGAATACTGCATGCAGATATGGTCGCCCCATGTCAAAAAAGATATATTGGAAAAGGTTCAGAAAAGGGCAACAAAAATAAGGCACGGACAGTTTCCGTATGAGGAGAGATTAATAAGATTGGGACTTTTCAGCTTGGAAAAGAGACGATGAAGCAGTAAAATGATAGAGGGCTATGAAATCATGACCGGTGTGGAGAAAGTAAATAAGCAAGTGTTATTTACTCCGTTTTATAACAGAAGAACTAGGGGTCACCAGGTGAAATTAATAGGCAGTAGGTTGAAAACAAACAAAAGGAAGTATTTCTTCACACAATGCACAATCAATCTGTGGAACTCTTTGCCAGAAGATGTTGTGAAGGCCAAGACTTTAACAGCGTTCAAAAAAGAGCTAGATAAATTCATAAAGGATAAGTCCATCAATGGCTATTAGCCAGGATGGGCAAGGATGGTGTCCCTAGCCTCTGTTTGCCATAAGCTAGGAATGGGTGATGGGATTGATCACTTGATTACCTGTTCTGTTCATTCCCTCTGGGGCACCTGGCATTGGCCACTGTTGGAAGAAAGGATACTGGGCTAGATGGACCTTTGGTCTGACCCAGTATGGCTGTTCTTATGAAAATACTGATTAAGAAAATCCAATCCATTACCTTAGGTAGCTGTGTTTGTTAATCAGTTAGTCTAAATGTAAATGCAAGGATGTCTGTGAAAGCAAGACAATAGTAGAAAATGTATATACCCACACACTTGCGTGCATATATGTTCGTGCTGTTGATGTACAGTTCATGCAATAAACTACATCATTAAACTTCTTTTTACTTTCAGTACACTTACATTTTCTATTTGTTGCTTTTTTTCTGTCATCCTGTCCCCCTCTATCAACCCCAATATTTACCCAGAAAACTGGGGGTGATAATTTTTTGCACCGATTTTCATCCATTTAAAAATTTTGAAATGGAAACGTTGATAAATTCCTAGATAATGTAAACAAAAATGTAGGGCCTTGTTTATGGCCCATCTAAAGGCTTAGACACCTGGAATTACATCATTTAGATGTGCTGCATTCTTTAGTGGCCAGACTGTACCTGGCCCCTGCTATGGTATGTAAAGAAAAAAGAAACTTTCTTCCCTCCATCTTGTGTTTCCTGCAAGTAGGCCAACTGCAGTTGCAATTACTGGGCATGTGCAGAGCAGGAAAATAGGTGGTGGTATTAGTAGTGGTTTTAAAATGTGAACACATTTAAAAACATCATCATCTTTCTAATCTAGATGACCTTTGAATGTAGAGATTGCTTCTTGTATAAGCTTTGCATTGGGCATAAAGGTTGTGTGTAGTTAGTTTATGACTGGGATTTTTCCTCAGTGCATATGTTTTTGTGTGTTAAAGGCTGCAATATCAACAAGAAACTTTGTATTACTTTTTTGGTATTTGTATCTCTTTTCTGTACTTCTCCTCCTTTATTAAAAGAGGAAATAAAATGCAAATCTTTAACAGGATGTTAATTATCTCTCAAGCTAAGTAAGTCAAAGACATTTCTGACTGACGTCTGCCTTAGGCCAACTTTCTTCTTTTGCTTGGAATAGTCATGAGCAGCAAGAGATATGGGCAGTGTAGTGAATTGCTGTGAATGAGGCTGAAGGAAGGATATAATAGTAATTCTCCCAATCACTGCAGTGAGGACGTTTTGTGGCTGGCTGGGGGACAGGATATGTAGTGGTTTGGGCAGTCAGAGGTGTTTGAGTGAGTTTGGGGGAAAAGACCGAAAATGTAAAGGAAGAGGGTACAGAACACTATGGAGAAAGAGAAGGAAATGACAGACTCTGACAAAAACATAGGAAAAAGATACACAATTATCTTTTATTAAGAGGGAAAAATGGGAGGTAACCAGGAAGGGACAGGCGGTGTAACAAAAACAAGAGAGAGATGTTAAGTTACAATTCTGAAAATGTATTAAATAGTTGACAGAATTACAATTAACTACTGTATCCAGGAAATGGTATCCAGGTACGTATTCATAAAATCACTAATTCTCAACCACGGGTACGCAAACCCCTTGGGGTACACAGAGGTCTTCCAGGGGGTGCATCAACTCATCTTGATATTTGCCTTGTTTTATAACAGGCTACATAAAAAGCACTAGCGAAGTCAGTACAAACTAAAATTTCATACAGACAACGACTTGTTTATACTGCTCTATATACTATACACTGAAATTTAAGTACTGTACAATATTTATATTCCAGTTGATTTATTTTATAATTATATGGCCAAAATGAGACCGTAAGCAATTTTTTCAGTAATAGTGTACTGTGACACTTGTGTATTTTTATGTCTGATTTTGTAAGCAAGTAGTCTTTAAGTGAGGTGAAACTTGGGGGGTGGTACGTAAAACAAATCAGACTCCTGAAAGGGGTACAGTAGTCTGGAAAGGTGGAGAGCCATGCCTTAAATTGCAGGAGGTAGGGCATTTTAGAGGCATGGTGGTATACGTATTTTCGCCATGGCTAGTAGGCTTGTTAGATGGGTATATTTTTCAAGTCCTGTCAAAAACTATCAGTTCCTTAGCTGCATTCTCGTCTCCGTGAACAGCTATTGCACAGTCAGATCACTATGTACTTTTGGGTGTTGTAATGAACTCAAAAATTGTTAAATGACCTGAAAATACCTGTGTGTTGCATGTGAGAATGGTTACTGAATGTGAGACTAACCTTTGAGGATCACTTGCTATTGAAAGTGTGATGTGTAGTTAACTGCTAGATAAGCATATAACAAGACCACTTCTCAGTTTTTAATGTCTGACTTCTGATTAGACGTACAAATCTGGTTGTCAATATCCTACTTGAAAATATGCTTAACTAGACTACGTTGGTTACTGAAAGTTGTTTTCGGATGGACCTCTAGTTAGCATACCAGGTATGCATTGATCATCCTTATAAAATGTATACTCTGGGGATTAATTGTAAGCATGGTCATGTACTCTGTATAATCTATGTTTCATAATTCTGCAGAACTGTGCTTTAGAATCCAGTCTTTGTTTCTTTAAAAAAGGAAATCTTAGATCCTGTGATTGTGAAAGAAACCTTCCAAATGTAAACTGAGTATAACCAGTGTAGTGATATTTTCCTGAGCCTGTAGCCAGCTTGGAAATGATACCTCTACCCCGATATAACGCGACCCGATATAACATGAATTTGGATATAACACGGTAAAGCAGTGCTCCGGGGGGCGGGGCTGCGCCGGATCAAAGCAAGTTCAATATAACGCGGTTTCACCTATAACGCAATAAGATTTTTTTGGCTCCCGAGGACAGCGTTATATCGGGGTAGAGGTGTAGTTTTGAGAGATGTGAGCTGCCCCATTTATCTCTGTCTTTTTAAACTTTGAAACCTAATGTTGACCAGTTAGATGTCAGTGTTAAGTGTTCCAATGCTGATTTCATTTTTAGCAAAACATTCAAGCAGCGTAATTATCGTACAACTTGAAACTACTGTACCTTCCTTGCATTCAAGTACCAAAAGCTTCTACCACCTTCTACCCAGCTTCCATCTTCTCCTCCTATGGCTTCCTCAGTGCAACACAGTTCTGCGGCGTGTTGATGAGTGAATTTAAGACAGGCAACATACAGTAATTTTAAATATCTTGCTACAATCAGTGCAGTTTTGTTGTTTGTTCATGTTCAAATTTAAATCAGTAAAAGGCGTGTATTTTTATGTTTACCTGAAATGGTTGGGGAATTTCTAGTCCGCTACTTTGGACTGCCACAGTAACTGTTGCTACAGAAGCATTTAGGCCAACCTTGCCAAAGAGTACACAGAGACCTGATTGTAACTTTATTCATAACCAGATAGTCACTGTTGACTTCACTGGTCTGTATCTGGAATGACAGACTTCTGACTTCCTTCTCTGTAGGCCCAGATTACTCCTCCGCGGGATGGTTATCTGGTACTGAATCACTGTGGCAGGCCTCAACCATTCCATCGAGCAGCCGAAGTAACCATATCAGAAGACACAGTATAGCTTCTGACAGCGGGGACACAGGCATTGGTACCTCCTGTTCTGATAGTGTGGAAGGTGAGTGAAGATTCTTAAATTCTGAAGTTAATCAGTCTTGGTGAGAGAAAAAGAGATGAACTAAGAAGTTTTAAAGGCCGAATGTATCTTAAAAATACTTATTTCTCCAATATTAAAGAACATGAAATTGCCAATTTTTTATGATGGGTTGAGAAATTGTTTTGGTTAGATCTGTTTAACTTGCATTGTATGGGCCTTAACTTCTCTGTATCACAAAGTTGTCTTCTGTTGTGTGGGAGTAAAGATAGTTAAGTTACAGGACTGGGAAAAAGATGGAGAAAGGTCTCGTCCTCTTTTTGCCTTCTGTTCAGGGGAATACAAATTGCATTTTAATATGAGGCATCTCATGAACTGGCAAAATTCATTTAAGATTATCCAAAAGTATCTAGAGAGGGCTAAAACTAAGTTTGGGGATACGATATCGCCCAAGATTTCTCAAACTTGCTCCTATCACAGAAGACGTATAAAGGATTTAGCCATTACAACAGGAGTATCCCTATCCCCCTGCATGGAGGGCTCTCCCTGGAGATCAAAACTGCACCAGGGCAGTGAATGGGACAAGAATGGTTTAAGCCTATGTTGAGTAGTGATAGACCACAGGGATGCATGGTCCCCTTTCCTCCAGCAGGGTTTTCTAGGGTAAGGTAATGCAGGTTGGGGCTATGTTACTTTTTTCTGCAGGGCCTTTCTGTGCATGGATCTCTTTAAAAGGAATCCTGGGACCACTGCAGCCCAGGAGAAGGGAGATCGCATGGGAGCCCCTGAGCCGGTGTAGAGGCACGGGTCTCTGTATGAATGCTCCTGACCTCCTGATGATGGCCTAGGATCCTCCGGGTTTGAGGCTGTAATGCCTCATTGCAAAGGGGGGCAGTCCTTTCCTACCCATCCCACTACCCAGCATGCTGATTGAAGACGAGCTCTGAAAAGGAATCCTCTCCGTCTCCTTATTCCCGTACTGTGGGTTTAGCTGTGAGAAGGGGTAATCTGGTGCTATATTAAGAGACTCAGAAGTGATAACTGCTGTACAAAGAAGACATGTTCTCTGTTGGCTAATTGCAATGGATTTGTACTCTGATCAGTGTGAGTTCTTAACTCTGCTTTGTGTCAGAGCTTGTTGGAGAAATCCTCTGTAATAATTGGGCCTATGTATTTACCCTAATTGTCAGCTCAACTGTAAAAAGTCAGTAAAAGTTTCTAAAAGGTCACAACAACTATTAATGGGGGAAAGTACAACAGAGGCAAAGATTAAATTAGTCAAAATAAAAAGGCTGATTAATATAATTCAAGAACTGTGTAAAAATTCTGCCTGGTAAGCAAGACAGTGTAAAACCAAAAATCAGTAAACCAAAATTGGTTTGTTTAAAAACGAGGCCTAATTTGTAAACCAAATAATAAAAGGATTAGCTATTTCACCCATCATTCTCTTTTGAGTTCCTTAAAGAGAGATTTTTTGGGAGGGAAATTGGCTACTGGAGTGAGCTTCACCATTATGGCTGCCACTACTTCCAGCATCTCCTGGGACCCCAAGCATTTGTCATCCTGATCCTAAGAGATGTCCTGACCAGAGAGGGACCCAATTGACATCTCCACCTCTGCCAGCTCTGCAAAATCCCAAACACCTCTGGGGATGTGAGACTTTGTATCTATATTACCCATCTGAGTGTGTCCTTTTCCTTCCCCACCTTTCTTTTTTCTTTTCTTCTTTTTTCTAATAATAGTCCAGCTTAGCCGGGCAAGACTATATTTTGCAACACTACTATACGTCTGTGACCAGGAAAAGGCAACTGAAAGCAATACCCTAAATAGCCCAATGCTGGTACAAGATTTCCAGGTCTCAGAATGGCTAATAAGACTATGTGCTGTGTTGTGTTTCTCCAGTAGTGAGGTTGCAAGTGAAAGTCAGCACCAGAGACAGAAGCTGTGTTTTCTATCTTTGTTTTTCTTTTCTCTCCCTTTTTGTGTGGGTGTTTGTCTTCTAAAAAACAAAATCCAACTCTAACACCACCAGCAATGACAGCTCCAGCTGATCTACTAATTTCTTCTCTTCACCCTCCCCCCCCAATTTTTTTTTTTTTTTTTTTTTTTTTTTTTTACCATTTTTAGTATAATCTAAAAACCTGTCAGACAAGGAGGGGGGGGGTTCTTCTAAAAACTTGCTTCACCTTTAAAAAAACAAACAAACAAACATGTTAAGATGAAAGCCTTATGGAGTACTTGACATTTCAAATGCTTTTAACTGGTTTTTTTTTTTCCCTTTTTTGTATTTTTTGATAAAAGGTTAAAGTAATGTTTAATGGTGTGTTTGCCATGGTACTAAGCAAGCTAAGCTCTCTGTATTCCAAACCCCAAACCTTGTTTAGCTCTGTTTAAGCTTAAACAATAATAGGGTCTTAACTCCTTTAACCTTTGGGTCTATATATTCCATCTAAATTAATACACCTCCTTTCTTCTTTTTCCAAATACTTTTTTATAAAATATGGTAGGATTTATGTAAAACAGATTATTCATTAGCTAGTCTATGAAGAAATATATTTCAGAAAAAAATTCAATAACCTAGATAGTAGTTCTCCAGTACTGGGATTTTATTTGATTTTTTTTTTTTTAATTTGCTTTTTCAAATCTTCTTCCTTGATTCTTGCAAATTTAATGTTTTAACAGAGCAACTAGGTTGCTGTAATACTGACATAATGCTTAGTTATGCAGCATTAGGGTTCTAGCCACACCCTTTACTCAGGCAAAGCTCCCATGAAATTCTGTGGGAGCCTTGCCTGAGTAAAATGTGTGGCTAGAGTCCAGAAGTATTAGTGGCCCATAAGACCAGAAGAAGAGCTATGTGTCTGCTCGAAAGCTTGTGTCTCTAATCAATAGAAGTTGGGCCAGTAAAAGGTATTCCCTCACTCGCCTTAGCCCATAATTTGCTCTCTGATCCACCCATTGGATTTCTGTTTCCTTATACGCAGATCCAGGCATTGTAGAATAGTGAGTTAAGATCTAGGCCTGGATAAAAGCACCTTTTTCTTTTTCTTGATGGCTTCCCCATTTGAGGGGTAGGTGGGAAAGAGGGGGGATGAAAAAGCAACTACTATAAAACTTGATTCAGGGGATATTTATCACTTTAAGAGCTACCTTATATCTCTATGGTGTTGACCTACTGTTACAAGAAACATCTCTTATTTTCAGTTACAGCAATCATGTAACATCTCTCTATATTTTTTTCAGTTTGTATATTTTGTGCATTTGGTGATGCTTTACATACAGTCAGTTTCACTGTTTCCCTTAGTCCCCTGGCTTGTTAGCTGTTTGAAAACTTGCATGACAGTGCAGAGGAAAACAGGAAAAATGTGGTTGTAAAATAAAAGTTGGCAGGAGGACTGAGGGGATAGGTAGTATCTGAACTTACTTCTTTGTAACTGACTAAATTTAAAGTTGACTGTTTTTTCAGGAACAAATTAGAATAGCTGAGGCAATTTCAATAGGATTGCCAAGGCCGGCTTGTAGTTACAGACTCTCTATTCTTCTAGCCATCTGTTTTCAATGTGGGTGCTAGGGAAATAGCCCTTAGGGAACAGGCTCTGCAGAAAAGGGTTTTTTTTTGTTTTGTTTTTTGACAACTCAGCAAATCATTACAACTTCTAGCAATTCAAGACTGAAATGTGAGTTTGTTACCTTGCTTTTTCTGAAGCTACTAACAAATAATCTATTCTTAATTTTAGAGTTACAAAAATGCATTTTGTTAATGTTAACAATATCCTTAAACCTTTTATTTACAAAAAAATCATTCAGCTGTTCAGAGCTGTAGTTATTAGTAAATGCAAAAATATGTTGTCTGATGCAAAGAATGAAATTCAAGTCACTTTTTTTTTTTTTTAAGAAGGTCTGGTTTTCTCTTTCGCTATTGCATTTCAGTAATTTCTTAAAAAGGTGGTAAAATGAAATTTAAATATTTATTTGAACTATTTCAGGAGCAGTCTTCTTTCATTCTGGAATTGTAGAGTTTAAAGGGATAATTCCTAGTCTAAAAAAATTACTTGGGACTAAAATTTTCAGATTGGGGGCAGAAAGAGTTTTTATAATGCCCAAGAGGAAGAGAAAATATCACTTAAAGTGTAGTTGTTCCTCTGCAGCACTGGGAGCCCAATGATAGTATATGAAAACCAGGAAATGAAACTGACCAGTTTAGTTTCATTGTTCACGTTAAGCAAAGTGTGTATAGGGGAAAGTAAAGACTCTTGTGTGTTGAAAAGCTAACTGGACTCTTAAATCCATTCTGCCCTAATCATCTGATATTAGTAAAAGATTTGTATTAACTGTATTTATCTTCACTCAGAGTATCCTTTTAATCTTTCTGCCAACAAGTGGTGATGGACATGAACTTGTTCGCTGATACAAATCCTTGTTCACAAGTGTTTGGGTTTTTTTTACCAAATATACATTGAGGCCAAATTCTTAATAGTATTTCTACTTAGAGCAGGAGAAAAAGTTCCAGAGGTGGGTGCCCCATCACCTGTGAGCTGAATAATAAAAAATATATTATCTTCTACAAGTCTGGCTTTATTTAAAAAAAAATAGCTATCCCTCCTGACTTTATGTAGTAGCTAACTCTCAAACAAAGATTTGTGTGAGCTTATTAGCAAGAAACCTTTTTCTCATGGAATGATTTTCTTTAGAGTTCATGTACTTTCTGAAAAGAGGGGTGGAAATTTTAGGATATTCTTCTTATAAGCACTATAGATTCTATAGAGGCCTGTGAAGATGATTCCTTGTATTTCTTTTGGTGAGTATAGGAGGCAGTTACCTTGAAGCACTGCACAGAAGAAGAGGTTTTAGTGGGAGACAGGTGCTGGAAATCAGCTGATCAGCACCTCATGACTGGCCGAGGCTCTCAGCTCCATGATGGGTGGGGCGTGGAGAGAGAACCAGGAGAGAGGATACTCTCTCTGGTTACCAGAACATGAGGCTGAAGGCAAGCAGGCAGACCCTGTGGAGCCCCCTGGGGTGGGAGATGGTCCTACTTAGTAGCTACCGGAGGCCATAGTACCCCAGTGTGAAGCCTAACCAGATGGTTTGTGTTCCTTTTTTGCATACTTTTCTTGTTATTTGTAAGACAAGAGAGTCCTGAATAAAGGGACAGAAACCTAACCTGGGTGTGGCTGACTGTCTATCCGTCACCAGCTGGTGACTAGGGCCACTAGCATACAAAGGATTACAACACAGCTGCTTCTAAGTGGCATCTCTATATGAGTCAATGTCTACATGCAGCATTGTGTTAACATTTTAGAAGCCATGGTGTATTTTACCATCTTGTGCCACAGGATGTATCATAAGGTCAATTCATAGAGTCAGGCGTGCAAACTCACTGAAGCTTCCAAAAAATGCTAATGTGAGGGAGACAACTTTTTGGGTGGCATCATGGTGAATATTGCCACATCACAATTCAAACAAGATGTATGTTCATGCCCATGAAAAGTGATCTGAAGATGTGATTTCTAACACTTTTTTTCTTCAGAGAAAGTTAGTTACTGATTTAAAGATGTAAAATAGGATCGCCGTTTACCTATGGTATAAATAGTGTGACCTGGTTTTATATACCCACGCTACTGCCTAAGTCTCCCTTGCTGGGAACTCATTACCATCATTCTTTTCTAGCTACTATATCTTGACAATATGTTCTTTCAAAACTAATGTAACTTAGGTTTCCCTGGCAATTTTGTTTAAATCCTACTAAAGAATAAATACTTCTCCAAGCATTAAGTACTTACTTCTGCTCCCTCAGGAAAAAAAACACTTTTACCTATCCAGTGGTGACAGCATCTCCTTTTAAAGAAAACAATTTGTTGTAGATTTAGGTGAAACACGTTCCTGACTGTCAAGATAGATAATATCTATCCAACACAATGGAGCTTACTCACAGGAGCAGAGCATTGCTTTTCAAAGGAAGGAAACCCAGAAAAGAGAGGCTCCAATACACTTTCTCCCTTTCTCCCCCCCCCCCCCCCCCCCCCCCTGCTTCCCTGTCCAGTCCTGGAACTACTCCATCAATTTCTGTCTGTGACCTGCCAGGATCCAAAGGCTCAGGGATTGACTGTTTAACTTGGGATAGAACATGGATTTCAGCTTCCAGCTTTGCTTATTGCTTAGCTAGAAACTAAGAATGCAATACGTTATGAAATTAGAGTACACTGACGACAATGGGAGCTAATGGCTTTTGCCAGCTCAAAGGAGGTTCTCATCTCCCAAGATTCAGTCTTCTCAGCGCTCTTCTACTAGGTCATCTTGAGTTACATCAAGATGGATGGCTACTTTATGACTAAGGGCTTGTCTACACTACCGCGGTAGTTCGACGGCTGGCAATCGAACTTCCGGGTTCGATTTATCGCGTCTGGTGTGGACGCGATAATTCGAACCAGGAAGTGCTCGCCGTCGACTGCGGTACTCCACGTCAGCGAGAGGAGTACCGCGGAGTCGACGGGGGAGCCTGCCTGCCGTGTGTGGACCGCGTCTGAACCGCGGTAAATTCGAACTAAGGTATGTCGACTTCAGCTACGTTATTCACGTAGCTGAAGTTGCGTACCTTAGATCGAATTGGGGTGTTAGTGTAGACCAGGCCTAAGATTTGGAGGTGTTGGGAGTGAACACACACACACTCCAGCTACCTCTTTTTAAATAAATAAAAAAAGCTTCAGTCTTTAGACTACACTATTAACTTCATCAGATCAAACTTCTTTCCTAACCCTGCACTAATCTACAGTAAGCAAATATATTCATTCAGCCATCCTTCAGTCATATAAAGAGAAGAGAGGAAGGGTAGAAATAAGGCGAGAAAGAAGAGAAGAGGAAGTTTTGAAATAATGGAAACCATAATTTCACAGCTGCTGCAGACTGTGGCACATCCCCATGTGTACAAGTAAATATTGCTATTAGGTGTAATAGTGACAAAGAAAAAAGTTCAGCTCCGAATGGAGCTCCGGGGGGAGGGATAGCTCAGTGGCTTGAGCATTGGCCTGCTAAACCCAGGGTTGTGAGTTCAATCCTTGAGGGGGCCATTTTAGGGAACGGGGGTAAAAATCTGTCTGGGGATTGGTCCTGCTTTGAGCAGGGGGTTGTACTAGATGATCCCCTGAGGTCCCATCCAACCCTGATATTCTATGATTCTATGAATGTGAGGCGAGATTCCTTTGGCCCTCATACCATCCTTTAAAACAAGCTCCTATCCTATAGTTTAACATTCCAGAAAAGCCAACTATGTGCAAAGAATAGTGACAGTACATCTCGTGTTAAATCTCATCCTTTGAACAAAGCGACATTTAATTAAACACAGTCATGTATATCTGCATTGTTCTGGATAATGCATCTTTTTTAAAGTTCAGCAGTCAAGGTCAAAAAATGGAGGGGATGTTCCCCTTGCTAAAATTGTGACACTCCTCCCAAAGGCCACTTCTACAGATAACAACTAAGGACCGTATTTTCAAAGTGCGCACACACACAAAAACATTGATTCAGATTTGTATACAACAAGAAGAAGGGGCATCTATCTAATGCTCAAGTGTTCCTACTGGAAAGTTTGTAAAAACAAAAATAAAGTTACTCTGTAGAACATGTCTCCCCTTCCCAATCTACGTCTTCAGAACTTGTGCATGCTCATGCCTATACGCATTGCAACCACAACTTGCATGTGTACAACTGTGCTCTAAGATTTAGATCAGAATACCCAGTTTATAAATATGTTTGTACCATCCAGGAACTTATGGATGCTGGAACAAAATGTGTCAGCCTGCCAAAGCCTGGGACCATATGAATCACCACTTTAAAACCTACTTCATGTACCCCGCATGTTTAGATGGTAGAAGTCTGTTTCTGAATTGAGAAGTTGTATCTGTGCAACACTGGGGAATAACCTTGTTCAAATTGACAGATGCCTGAAAAAAGACTACCTTGGTTTCTCACAAAAAGCCTGACCCCAAAATTTATGAAGAAACTGTTTGAAAATGCTTAAAGAGGTAACAGACTTTAAGGTTTCCACGTGGCTTCTGTTAGAATAGATGTCTATTAGAATAGTCAATACATAAGGTAACATATCAAGTGACACAATGTGGTATTCGGCTGATGGGTAGAGAGTGATCAAAAGTGGGGATAATGCTGATATTGTTTGGGGGGGAGAGAATATTATTATTTTTTTTAGACACTATGGATTTGTATTTTTAATGTCTTATTTTTTGCAATTATACATTTTAAATTCCTATAGAAGCACCTAAAACCTGGTACGGGTACTTCAAATTAGAGAGAGGAGAGAAACTATAACTTTACCATTGAGTTTCATGCAGCAGCGGGCTCCTAAAGACTTAATTCAAAGGCTTGTTTTTGCACTTCTTTTCTGTTTGCAAGCTTTACACAGATTTCAGTGACAGCTACAGAAAGGTAGGGAATGCAGGATCAGGCCCTATAATTGTAGTTTCAAAACCTCGCAGAGTCCTAGAGCCTGGGCTCCAGCCAGAGTTTGTACATCTACACTGCAGTTAAACAGCCCCACTGCCAGCTGACTTGGGCTTGCAGGCTGAGTCCAGCCATGGGGTTTTAATTGCAGCATACACATACCCTAAGAGACTAGCTTGCACAAAACAGCACCAGAATTGGGGGGAGAGGGGGGAAGAGTGAACTTTAAGATACTTTTGTGTACACTGGGGTATCTGGAATAACCACGTTAGCTCCCTGGTTGTGTATAATTATATAATTTTAAATATGGCTTGCAGCCTTACTTGAACTAATCATATGACTTCTTTTTTAATTCCTTGCATTTTAATCAAGGTAATGCAACTAGCAGTAGAGTGAATATAATCATTTGTGTTGTAGGAAATGATTTACTCTCCGCTAAGCATGAGAGGAATTGTTGAGATGCCTGAAGTTTCAGCTCTTAATTTTACAGAGAAGACGTCAAAGCCTTTGTAGATGGCTTTGCAATCATTGCTTTATCACGCTAAATTTGCACTGTTGGCAGGCTGCTTGACTTCCTCCTTTTATTTTGGTCATGTAAACAGATCTCTGTCATCACTGTAGGGCTGCACTAATTATGATGGAATACTCCATTTGAGAATGTAGCTTAAATAGTGTGTGTTCTATATATCCTTGATTTTAATTATGGTTTTTATTAAATTAAAAAGTTGCTCAGAAACAAAGGGTCTGATTCTGAGCTTTCACCAGTGTAAATAGAGGGGTGACTCGACCAAAGTCGTGTGTAAAAACTGCTCTGATAATAGAATCTGTCCCAAAGCCTTGCTTCTGAATGACATATTACACTATACTTTCTTGATAACCATAGGTACAGACTTTTTAGATGGGTATCATCAATGGTGAAGAAATTAGTTTGTAAATGCAACATTCCTAGATTATTCCATTTTTTTACACTAATAGAGAGGTACATTCTCTTTCCTCCCCCCAACCCCCTGCAGAGGAGGAGGAGGGGTGTGTGTGTGTGTGTGATGCATATAATTACATATGTAGAACACTGAAGGAAAAATTTGAATAGCCCAGGTTTAGGGGGAGGGGAATGGTTTGGAAATCTCAGATGCTTGAAATTAAAAAAAACGAAAAACATTTGGCCACCTGCTCATTGGATGCTAAATTTGCAGAACCGAAATCATGATTAGAAGCAATAGCTCAACCCAGTTCTGTTTTGATCATTAGCTTTTTCATGCAGAATAGAAAGGACTGTTGCAGTTAATATGTAGACTTGATTTGAGAGCTGTGACTAAAGTTCTGTGCCTATTATTTTTAAATTGTCACTGTATTTATTCCCTACTCCCCCTGCTGTAAAAAGCTTTTACAGACTCAACCCACTTGTTATAAGGAAAATTTCTTCCCTATACTTGAAAGTGTGTGTGTGTGTGTGTGTGTGTGTGTGTGTGTGTGTGTGTGAGAGAGAGAGAGAGAGAGAGAGGTTTGCTATGATGACTGCATGTGTGTCAGCTGCAGTAATGTAAATCTGCATTGCAGAAACCTAGTCAATTACACAGACATGGCTTCTAGCTTCCAGTATTTGAGAGGAAAAAAGAAGTTCTGCATTGTAGAAAGCTGCATTTGAATGCATACCTGGCTAGTGGTAGCCTACTCCATGAAAAGTGCAAATTAAGAGCATGATCATTGAGGATTTATTCATGTTCTTTCATAAATATATTTATTTAATCATAAATGCAAACACTAGGACCATGCTCTTTCAGTTAATAATCAGATGTTTAATTTTTCAGTTTCCCCTTCATTTTTCTCTGCACCACATTGCTGTTTGCTGCTGATGTATATTCCTCATGGATTGAGACTGGACAGAGGACTAGACAATTTAATTTGCAATGAGCAGTCGAATGAGAGAGAGAGAGCGAGAACCTAGCAGGAATTTTTAATAGCGGTCAGATATTCTCTTATGGACGATATTTTTTTTTATAATTTTTTTCATTTTCTCATGAGCATTGTACTACAAACTAAAGGTGAAATCCTGTTCCCCTGTGCAGTCTGAGCAAACACGTCTTGTGTTTGCGGTTAAGAATGTGTGTGTGTGTGTGGGGGGGGGGGGGGGGGGGGGCATGGAAACCATGGACTAAGTGCCACCTGTGTCCCAGAGTGTTTGTTGTCAGTGGGACTTTGAAATTCCTGGATCTGCTGGGCAGGCCCATCCCTCTCTCCCAGTATAACTGTAACCAGGCCTCTCCACTATGAAGAGAGACACTGGCTTGTCTCCACAGTGTACAGGAGGTAATGAAGCCCTACAGGGATTCATGTAGCAGGACCACAGTGGTCCCTCCTTTTTTGCCATTCTTCAGTTTTGGAGAATTTCCCCTGAAGAGCTTGAGTCTTAATTTCAGATAAATGTATTTTTAATAGCTGATTATTATTATTTTTTTTAAACAAGGTACTTGGTGATAATGCAGCTGTAGCTCCTGCCCAGTGTCTGCAGTCAGAGAATGCTTCCTAGTGTAAAAATGAAACAAAACTTTCTGCTAAGAGACAGAACTTTCAGTATCCCATGCAATACATCAGTACTATATCATAGGAAGTGTTTGATATCTAATGGATAGAACGGAGCTGAGTTTAGTTTCTAATCCTTGTAATTTAGCTGTCTTAATGTAAGCTTTTCAGCAGGGGAAAGTTTGCTGGCAGATTTTTACATTAGAATCACACTGCAATTTATAAATCTCTGCACCTTCTTTATGTGCATTCCTGAGATCTCTCATAACTGCTATCACTACACTCTACTATTTTTCCATAACTCTGAGTTTTAGAGCTCAGGTGTTCGAGAAGTTATTTCAAATTCCAACTATGTTCAAGAGGCAACAGTGCAAGTTAATGTTGGGGAGAGAAATAGAGATTCCACTTGAAGTACATGTACTTAAATTTGTTTTATATTTGAAATTTTGAAACTTAGGGCTATAGTCATTTTGGTGAATCTGATGTCATTCTGGTACGATCTGTCATTGTGAAAGTGCAGGGAAAACTCCTCATCCATCTTTTTGTGGGTGCATGTTTAAAAATTACTGCGTTCTTTGAGGATATGCCAGATAGCCCGATGTGACCTGGTTTGAGCAGCAACAGTTGATGATTGGGTACAGAACAGGGCTGAATTAAACTTGTTGCTTAAGATTTGTCTTCTCATAGCTCTTTTGAAAACAGACAATATCAGCAGTATAAACACTGCTGAAAAAACAGAGCAACATTCAGGAGGCTTTCTGTTTCCTGGTGACAGGAGAACCCTCAGTGAAATGTCCCAAGAATTACTCTGATGATGGGAAAAGGGGTTTAATTTTTCTTCAAAAGTCTATCAGGATTTAACTATTTTAAATAGAATTTTTTGGTCATTTTTTTAGCATTTTATTGCAGGGGAATAATGAAACAATTTTATAGATCCAAGATAAGTCTGAATACTCTTAAAGTTTAAGGTCTGTTGCTAACCGATTTTTAAGCCTTTATGATATTTCAAAAATATGTACACTGAAATTTTTTTTAAATTCTGAAAGACACAGTTGTAAGGCAAATATTTTTACCTGATGTTAAATTAGGGGGATTATGTATTTGTGTAATAGGCTATGCATACTGCCTCTTGGGGCACATGACTGAACTGCTTGTATTTTTCTGTTTGTTTTTAAGATGTAACGTAAAGTCAGAATTATTCTTCTCTTGTCCGTGTGCTGGTCTTGAGTCCAATATCCTTTCTTCATTCTGAGCTGAACTTGCATAGGGAGAACAGAATATCAAAGTTGAAATGCAGCATGTGGACAGGAAAACAGAATCTTGCCCTCTGAGAGAAAGCTTATGTAAAAATCTTCTCATTACTGTGAAATCCTTAAATGCTCCCCTACCTCCACACCTCTGACAAATCTCATATGATTAGGTGACCATATGCAGGCTACATAGAGGTTTATTGGCTTATTTTAAGACCCTCTATTGAACTGCAAATGATCAGAATCTTTTAAAGTGCTTACTTCTTCTCTATTTGGAAATTGCCTGATGTGAAGGGGAAAAAAACCACTGCATAAGGTATTTTTGTATTGAGATTTTATGCTCTTGTGCTGTTATTGGAGTAATACTATGTGTTTAGCCAGATGCATAATATTTTGGTTATGAAAACAAATATTTGTGAAAGATGCTAAGCATAGCTTTTTAGAGAATACAAACATTATTTCACATTTCTTCTATGGAAAAAAGTGGTGGTTCGTAATTTTACGCGTAATAGCCTTTCCCAAAAATTTTGGTTGTGCAAATCAGAAAAATAATAGTTAACCAGAAAACTCCTTTCTGGTTTAGCCATTTTGTGGTCATAGTAGGTAGCTGAGACTTTAAAAATTAAAAAATAAATCAACCCCAACTTCTTGATGCACATAAGAATAAATTTCTGACTGTTTTAGTGGGGGAAAGAATAGCCTGAGGGAAGAAACTAGCTAAATAAAATATTTGACTTCTTCCTAGACACTAATGAATTCTTTATTTTATAAGGTAAAATTAAGCATCAGGAAAGACAAAACTATGTTGAACGATACTGTCTGGAACATGGCAACTTAATGCAGGAAGCATTAGCATTTCTTTCTGAAATCTCAGTTATCAACCGGAGGTCTTAAGAGAAATCAATTTTGTTTTGTAAGCGAAACTGTGATTACAAAGCAGCCCACCTACTTACCATTCTACTGACAAGGGTCCATTCTCTATTGCAGAAATCATACTAAGGGCCCAGTTCTATTCTCATTGAAACAATGGGAGCTTTGATGTTCACTTGAATGAAAATAGGAGTGAGCCCTAATTTTGGCTCACAGATTGCTTTCTCTTTGCTTAGTGAACATCCAGTACTCCAGCAAAGTGCAGATAGTCTTTAGGTTTTTGTTTGTTTTTGTTTTTTTTTCCACTGGCAGAATGAACACTAGGAAATGTAAAGTATATCTGCTGACAGCTGGTTTTTTGTTGTTGCTTTTATAGATTCCAGATCCTTACATTTGTACCATCTTCCCCCTTATTCCGTGCATGTCCTTCAAGATTTATTTTTTTCCCAGCAGCTATTTTCCCCCCTCTTCTGAGCTTGAACAGACAGGGCATAAAGAGGTTGCTAACATGCTAGGCAGCCCATGAAAGCTTGTAGACCTGATTCCTAACCAGGTGCACAAGGGGTTGCAGAAATTCTTCTCTTCCCCCTGTTCCCCACTGCATCTTCATGCCCCTGGAAAGAGTACATTCCCATTTGGGAGCAGAGGCTCTTCTCCCATTCCACCACCATTCTAGCAAGCAATAACTACCTAAAAGGGAGCAGAGCAGAATGAAGGTGGAGCTCTGGCCTCAAACCTTCCTGCACCAGGCAGCAGAGTTGTCAGGACATGGCGTACACTCCTTTAAATATGTGTTGGACCTGGCACTGAGCGCCGAGGAGGAATTCTGGGTGAGTCACTCATTATGCTTCTTCGGGTCCTTGCTGTAGGTCAACCCATCTGTACCTCATCTGGCATATTCCATGCCGTAAATGCCACAATCGGGCTCAATATCTCAAATGAAAACATGTAGTAAATGTACTCATTGGTGTAAGTTGCTCCCCAATATGTCTAAGGTGCATACTCCTAAACTGCTTTATCCAAAATAATTAGCACAATTTCTGTCAACATCTGAGAAGGAAATTGTATGAGAAACTTTTGTGTTTATTCACTTAAGTATTTATTTTTGGTATGTCTCCCCAAAATTATGCATGGCTCAACAGTCTAGCATTATCTCCTAACATCTAGATTGCTAAAGAGCTGGCCAGAGCACAAATTTTATTTAATGGCTCTTGCTGTGTAGAACAAATACGCTTCCTTGTATTTGGGCTGCCACTGCTAAAACAGAGCACAATTTATTATTGTTGATATGGGCGTATGAATCATAAGCCTGAACATCCTGTGTATGTTTAGTGGATTATGGGAAACATGGATAGACTATTAATGGTACATCCTTTTGTACCAGGTTCAGCCCATCACTATCAGAGGCTAAAAATAATTTGTATTTTCATATACAGAACCGTTCTTGTACACTGATATTACAAGTTTGTTTTCAATTCAGAATAAGATTTTCAGCTTTATTATGATCTATTTCTTTTATTATTTTATTGCAGGATCACCCCAGAGATCCCAGTTGGTATTGTGGCCCATTATGCTAGGTGCTGTATAGGCACACATGCAGACACCCTTTAAGTTTTTTAATTGGGTGAAAAAGGCATTTTAAAGTGGTGTTACTCTGAAAAGCAACACTGTAAAAGTGTTGCCTTCTTAAGCAACAGATGGGCTTCCTGTATGTAGTCAGAATTCTGTCTGACGTTAGTGTCAGAAAGGATTTTACTCTTGTTAGCATTGCAGAGCTAGCACAATGGTGAGTGAGTTGGATTCTGTTCCTCTTGTGCATCATCAGTAGAACTATTTATTCAGGTGACCTGCAATTGAAAATTGGTTACTGTTGTGCAACCGTATTCTCATCTGTTATTTTTCACAGGTGTGAGTGAAGGCCTGGTTTGGCCAGCAGAAATTTTCATTGTTAAAGATGCGTGTGAAGAAAAGAATCCAACTGGATTTTCAGTGTCCAACTTGAATTTGTAGTACTGTCAATAAGAAAAAAAAATCTTTACTTGTAAACTGAGCACATTTGATTGAGAAGTGATGGCATGCCTGTCAAAAGTCAGTGACGTGAATACTTTCAAAACAGGGCTTATTTCTGAAATCCCAAAGAGAACTCTGAGACAGATCTGATTGTGTGTGTGTTAGTTTTTGATATTTAAAAAAAAAAAAAAAAAAAGTTTTGATTGTGTGTAAGGGGGAGAGAGGGATTTTAAACTCCATTATTGTTATGTATCAAAGCAATAATTCTAAAAGCATCAGCTTTTACTGGTCATTAATGAGTACTGAATCTGTGTGCCTGTAAGTGCTACAGGAAAGATCTATAGTGTGTAAACTACTTCTGTTCTAAGGTGCATGAAACCCTAGAAATGAAAATTGGGGAATTGAATTTTAATGGACAATTACAAATAACTTGTGAATTTGGCCAATCATTAGACTTGAAGAGGTGGCAGGCATAGTTATAAGAGACACTAAAAGCATTATTAGTTCTGTGGCCTACAGCTGAGAATCAGAAGGCAGTTGGCTCAATGCCAGAGCTGCCAGTAGTTCCTATTTTGGCAAAAGATTTCTGGATGCTCACTGGAAACCCAGTTCACAAGTTCAAAATCCAGGACTTTTGTGCCTGGCAGGCTCCTCGCTCTCCGCTTTGCTCTTCTGGAGAGCCTTGCCAAACCAGTTGCTTATTCCTTTACTCAGTACAGCTGCTGGAGAGACTTCGGTGCTGATGGTTATTTTTTATGAGGGGAATGAAGTGGGGGGGGGGAGAGCTGGGTGGTACTGGCAGGGGTTGCTACACTTAGCATTGGAGGAGAGGGAAGACCGCTGCCGCTTTTACGGAAGATGGAAGTGAGAAGCAGAGTGGCTCATCTGCAGGATGGAGGGGGGGGGGATGGGAGGCCATGGACCCCTCATCAGTATCAGGGGAGCACAGGGGGCAGCTGCAGAAGCAGAGGAGCCCTAAAAAGAGTTTGTGTAAGGAGGTAGCAAGAGGAGGGTGCAGAAGAATTTACTGACTTGCGTAAATGATATAAGAATTACTTTCAAAATGCCTCGACTTGCTGGAACAGTAGGGTCAAATCTGAGCAGAATGGATGAATTCTTTCATCCTTCCAAGGCATGCAAATTGCAAGCCATGCAATTTATTCCAGTGTGTGTGTCTGTGGATATAAAACCATAAGAGTGAGGCCCTGTTTGCACTGCATGGACACAAAAGCCCACCTTTCTGTACAGACCTACTTATGTTTGTAATTATGGGACTGTAATTTGGAAGGTCAATTGCATGAATTCGGTATTTGTATACTATTTTGCTGCTTTCCACATACCCCAAATATTTAGCTTTTTTTGAATTGTCCCTGGAAAAATGTTTGACATGTTGACAACTATATCCAGTGGTCAGACAAGCACATGAATTTATGCTGATCCTTTAAAACTGGATCTAGCATTTGATTCTAATTCTAGCTTTCATTTTATAAGATAAGTGCTGCTGTTTATGGTATTCTTTAGCTGGTTTCTTTTTATTCAGAAAAACATTGCATTTGCTGTAAGAAATTAGAAAGCAAAGTTATTAAAAATGCTCAGTTACTGAATATTGAATTCAGGCTTAAATCTTGGCTGTAATCAGAAAAGCTATGCTAAAAATCATGCTTTCATTCTTCTGCTACTTAAAGGGGTGCCACATGTCCGGTTTTCACTTGGACAGTCCGGGTTTAGGCTTGTGTATCCGGGTGCCATTTGACAAGCCCGGATGTCTGTCTGTCTTTGTTTGTTTTTAAATCTGTGGAAAAGATGGCAACCCTAAGCGGAAGGAAGGAGGCAGCGCAGCAGCTGCCGCTGTCTCCAAGTCCAGGCTGCTCATGCAGCTCGCAGTGGTGCATGGCTCTGTGCAGCCTGCAGGTGGTGAGCAAGGTGGCCTTGGCCATGCCGGTGAAGGTCCTGTGTGTGATGGGCGGGGCCTTGGGGGAAGAGATGGAACAGGGCCTCGGGGGTCTGGTTACCAGCCATTAGGAAGGTGGCAATCTTAGCTATTTAATTTTTTTTTTTTTTTTTTTTTTTAAACCAAGCAAACAGTATAATCAAACTACCTAATCTAGCCAAACCAGTGCATTTCCTCTCTGTGTAAGGGAGCAACAGCAGAGAGTCCTTGCAGGGAGACTCTGTAGCCTCCTGGTTATAACAGTAGCTCTAAGGAGGAGAAGTGGGTATGTTGCCCAAATTTGGGAGCATACTGAATAGATCCACAAATAGGCCCCATTCCTTTTAGTGAGTGCTGCAGAGGCAGAGTCACACACAGCCCTATTTTAACTAGTTTGGTTCCATGCAGGCACAAAGGTAGGCTTACATGGTTCTTGCTACAGGATTAGGGCCATGGTATGGATCCATATGGCCAAAACACTGCAAAAGATGCATTGCAAAGGCTGTATTGATCCAGCAGGAGCCTGAAGGGAGACAGGTATGTAGGGCCTGTGACACCTTTTAGTATTGAAGCTGCCTGCCTTTTACTGCACTCTTGCAGACCACTTTCATGCAAGGAAAGCACTGTTACTCTACTCACGTTATTCAAAATAGAATCTGATGTGGTCTGTAATGTAAAAATAAACCCAACAAAAATAAATCCTTTTGACATGAATACAGAAGACATAAAAATGGAATTATGGAAAATAGTCAGCCCTGTGCATTTATCTCAATAGGGATGTTAACGCTACTTTGGAAATAAATGACAAATTGTTGATTACTGGATCTGAAAAGTAATTCTTTAATTTTATCACAGAAGTAATAGGTTGCAGATTACTAACTACTTCTAGATTTCTTCTGCATGCAGCTTAGTCTAACTATACTGGGGACTCGAATGTTCTCAGGAAAGGAGTAAAAAAATTGCTTAAAAATTAAGAGGATGAGCTAGGGAACATCTTTCATTACTTCTCAATCTGAAAGTAATGAATTTTTGGGAACTTTTGGGCCTATCATGAGCTCCTGCATGACTGGGGGGAGTTAAGAGTACCAGAACTTGCATGATCAGGCTCCCTATTGCTTTAAAAGGTAAATTGATAGCCTGGGTCTAAGTAATGGTCATCAGTTACTTAAACCCATTCTCTAGCCATACATTATTCATATGATATGTCAGCACTTCTGAATTCACTGATTTAAAAATGGGATCTCAAAAGGAGTCCAGTTAAAGAGATGGAAGGAAGTGGAGTACCCTACCATAGATTGAAATTCCCAGGAGAAAAAGAAAGTTGTTGAAACTAAAGCAAAGACCAGAGAGTGTTGCCTGGTCACACACTAGGTGAAGGAGGTGTCTTCCCTGATTGCATGTCGTATTGATTTCTGGTTTGGAGACTGCAAGCCTTTAAGATTCTGTCATAGATGACTGCAATTAGAGAGAAAAATAGGCTGGCTGGAAATGAAAAATTTCTTTGTAGCCCAACCTGCTTATTTTGTTTTGGACTGGAGTTCAGAAAAGAAGCTTCTCATTTTTGTATTGTACTTTCTTGGCAACAGTTAAAACTACACCTCTACCTCGTTATAACGCTGTCCTCTGGAGCCAAAAAATCTTACCGCGTTATAGGTGAAACCGCGTTATATCGAACTTGCTTTGATCCGCCGGAGTGCGCAGCCCCGCCCCTCCAGAGCACTGCTTTACCGCGTTCTATCCGAATTCGTGTTATATCAGGTTGCGTTATATCGGGGTAGACATGTAGTATACAGAATGGCATCAAGACATGCTTACTCCTTATCAAAGATAAACGTATAGGGCTTTTGTTACACAGGAGACAGAACATAGGAAAGCATTTTGTGAGCAGGTACAATGTCACTCGTTGCATGACCAAAATCCAATATTAATCTTAGTTATTAAAAAGGTATAAAATAGTGATAAGCATATTGGGCTGGCCCTCTGTTCTTGAGGTAGTGCCCTGCACTCATTGATCCATGCAGATCAGTTTTTACTTTGCAATCCTGGTCTCTGTCCATAGACTGGGAGCAGGGGGTAGTGTATTCAGTTTCTAGTGGAGGCAATGGAATAGGAATATCTTAGTGAGCAGGAATATGCTCAGAGGTGACACTTCAGATGGCTTATGGAGAATTGTTGACCAGTTCAGAAGGATGTTTGATAGTTACACTGGGGAAAATCCTTAAGTCCCATTAAGGATATAGAGGGCACTTGTGTGGGTGAGATCTTAAAGTGCATGACTTAGATTATTTGTACTAATTATTAATGGTAAAAGGATGCTGGAAAATGAAGTCCTGTGATTGCTAATAAATATGATAATGCAGTGTTGCTGTAGCTATGTTAATTCCAGGATATTAGAGAGATGAGCTGGGTGAGGTAATATCTTTTATTGGGCCAGCTTCTGTTGGTGTGAGAAACAAGCTTTCGAGCCACACAAAGCTTAAGAGAACAGAAGTTGGTCCAGTAAAAGATATTACCTCATCTACCTTGTCAAAGTAAAGTTACTCCAGTCTGAGTTACTCAGCATTGCCTGTCTTAATTATCTGGATATTTAATTAACAGATGTGTTAATTTTTCCAAAATAGGATTTGTGTTCTACAGTAGATCACTAGAACCTGTCCACAGACTCATATTCTATTTTGCTACAAGCTTAGTGATGGCCCTGAAAATTAAAGGTCATTGGTTTATTTACAAAATATTTTTGTTACTAGTGTATCCTTAGCACTATAGCTTAGTAACCTTAGTAAGATGATGCAGCTGGTTGATCTGAGTGGGAAAGTCTCAACAGTTGTGTGTCCAAGTTCTTTGTATGGAAGTTAACAGTGCTCCTAACTTGTCAGATCACCTACGAGGAAACAGTTGTTGAGTTTGTAGGGCTAACAAGTGGAATTTTCTACTGTTATTACTGTCTTATCATGACATTGGTGTGGTTTTTGTTACTATACAACATTAACCTGAAAATAAATGCAATGGAATTAATTCTCTAGTCCAATAAGGTTGCTTTGCAACTGGTAAATGGCATAAAGCGTTAGAGTGCAGAAGATGACCAGTGGAGAATTCACCCTGTACAGAGTTGCTCTCTGCTAGTTTAAAACTGGTAGAGACAACCCTACTGCCTGTTTTCACACCCCTGACCGACAAAAGTTTTACCAACAAAAGTGGTAGTGAAGACATAGCCATAGTCTTTGTGTGGAAAAACACCACAAGTTTCTTCTTTTGGTTCATGTTACTTTTAGGAGGAAAGACACTCATGAATAAAACACAGAATAGCACTTTTTATGGTGCTCACTTGGATTATCTATAAATGTTTGCAATGTATTATAGCGTCCAGATAACTCATTAGTGTGGTGATTGATGGCTTCTGTAGGACTAGATGTTCCTTGTCCCTGTAATGTGGGAAGAACATTCAACATTCTCTTACTATATTGCCTCCTCTACTCTTTTTCAACTCCACCAATTATGCTAGCCTCAGTACTCTGCTTGTCCATTCCTCCCATGACCACCTCTACCTTTCCTTCATGCTGCCATCAGGCCCAGAATGCCCTTCTTGAGCTGGTCTGCAAGACAGCAATCTTCACATTCAAGTCTTTCTATGAAATTTACTTCTGTACCAACTCGGCAGATTAGCTGGCAGATTGACTGTTTGTACCTATTGCTTAGTTAGAATTGTGGTCAAGATGACTTGTGTGGTCCATTCACACATGTTAATTGTACATTGTGGAACTTACAAGTCAATAATCTATGTGGGACAGTTGACTACGTAGTTTAATTTCCATAATGATGCTGCAAAGCAGGAAGTAGCAGGACTACCATGTACCATGGCCAAAAGAGGATTACAGATGTCAAATATTTTATCTAGAACTGCTGCTGGGATTCCAAAGGTGATGACACCTTACAGGTGCCAGGATACAAGAAATAGTCCCTATAATATTTAAAAAACAAAACATTAACATTCCTAAAATAGCTTTTCAGCAATAGTGATGTGTTACAGAATACATGAACACTACTTTTTAACATTAATATTGTAGTAGAGCCTAAAGGCCTCAACCAGGTCATAATTTTTATGCAATAACTTACTTTTGTTTTTACTCATAAGTAGATAAAACACCATGGTAAAAATGTTAACTATATAGTTTTTTAAAAAGACTATTTTGTATGTTCAATATTCAGAATTTTCACCAAACAAGTTTGTGTTTTTACACCTGCTCTGTATTTCACCATTTCAGTTATGCTATTTTCTGTCGATTTAAAGTGAGATTAATTTCTCAGAATTTAGAATAATTGTATAGAATGTGAAGCACTCTTCAGTTTATCAAGAGTCATTTGTGTCCTTCTCTCTTCTGCCCTTAACATGAAGTGTATCAGGAGCCCATTACCTCCACTGTTTCCTGAGTGATGATGTAAACCTCTTTCTCTGGCTTCTAAAATTGCTACCCGGTGCTAAGTTTCAGATTTCACCCTTGTACATTGGATGTGGGCTGAATGCCATTACAATTGCTATGTTAGGGATTTGCTGCTACTCTTAGGTAACACAAGAAAATACATTAGAAACTGCATTGCGCAAAATGGCTCTTTTTTTCCCTATGGCGCAAGAGTTCTTCTAATTATTAATGCCATTAGAACAGAATGAACCTCTCATTTTTTTTGAACTAATTATAGCAAGATGACTATCTAAAATGTTTCTGTACTGGTGACCAAAGGGTTTGACTTCATTTAGAACTAGAATTTAGATTGTGGGTCTGTATCTTCTTTTCTCCCCCACATATATTGTGCATTGAACAGTTCATGTTCATTATGTGATTCTTTTTTAGTGAAATTTTATTTCTAATTTTGGGAAAATATTGTGCTTGTAGAAACAGATTTCTGAGGTGTTCCCTGGTGGGATGTTGAGTATAGAAGAAAGGGTTATGTATTTTTGTGTAGCATAAACTACTTGGAATAAGGTGCTTGGATACAATGGTGATGAGTAAGGCTACGATTATGTCACGGAGGTGACGGAATCCATGATTTCCTGAGATCTCTGTGATATTGGGGGGGCCCCCACAATTGACTGGCTGCTGTCACCAATGGGAATCCCTGAGCTGCCCAACTGCTGCTGCTGGCAGTCCCCCTAACCCCCAATCCGCAGCTCCCAGCCCCCACCAGCGGCGGGACCCCAGAGCTGCTCAGCCGCTGCGGGGGTGGGGAGACTCCTACAGCTCCCAGCCGTAGTGGGGACCCTTGAGCTGCCCAGCCACCACTGCTGGCAGGGGTGCCCCCCCTCCGCAGCTCTCCAGTTGGTGGTGGGGGGGCCCCTCCTCCACAGCTCCCCAGGCGGGACCAGGGGTGGGACCCCTGCAGCTCACCAGGTGGGACCGGGACCACCGCAGCTCCTAGTCTCTGAGCAATGGGGTCTCTGCAGATCCCATCCGATGCAGGCAGGGAGCAGGGTGCTGGACCTCCTCTCTCTATTTTGTCATGGATATTTTTAGTAAAAGTCAGGAACAGGTAACTGACTGATGATACCAAACTGCTTGCTCAGGAAGGATAGACAGGGGAAAAAGGGAGGAGGTGTTGCCTTATATATTAAAAATGCACACACTTGGACTGAGGTGGAGATGGGTCCAGAGAAGAGCAACAAGAATGATTAAAGGTCTTGAGAACATGACCTATGAAGGAAGGCTGAAAGAATTGGGTTTGTTTAGTTTGGAAAAGAGAAGACTGAGAAGGGACATGATAGCAGTTTTCAGGTATCTAAACGTCATAAGGAGGAGGGAGAAAACTTGTTCACCTTAGCCTAAGGATAGAACAAGAAGCAATGGGCTTAAACTGCAGCAAGGGAGGTCTAGGTTGGACATTAGGAAAAAGTTCCTAACTGTCAGGGTGGTTAAACACTGGAATAAATTGCCTAAGGAGGTTGTGGAATCTCCGTCTCTGGAGATATTTAAGAGTAGGTTAGATAAATGTCTATCAGGGATGGTCTAGACAGTATTTGGTCCTGCCATGAGGACAGGGGACTGGACTCGATGACCTCTCGAGGTCCCTTCCAGTTCTAGCATCTACGTAGTCTAGAATTAAAATCATATTAGCCTTTCTGTGTTTATCGTTAATGCAGTGTCTGTTTCATCTTCACTTCTCCTTTCCTTATAGTAGATTTTGATTTTTCCAGACAAATTTCAGACAATCTGCTGTTTTGGAGACAAAAGTTTGTGCTTTCCTGTAATTGGGGGTGCAAATATCCGAGCATGTCTAACTAATTGACTTACAGATACAAACAGGTAGCTAGATGTCTCATTACTACTATTAATGCAGAAAAATTGATGTAGCCACAGCTATTTGCAGGTGCAAAACTGCCTGCAAAAACGGAAGAAATCACTGAAAATCAAGCTCTATAGATTGCATACATGTCTGAATTTTTCCGATTGTAGTAAATATGCAAGCATTTGGCAAGCTTTCTATGTTCAAATGTTTAATCACAAGATTATTTTTGAAGGCAAAGGGTAGAAGAGGAAGCAGCCTTGGGACCTGAGCCCACTCCAGATTGTCAGTGGCAGAAATCCCATCAACTTAAATTGGAGGAAGATTTAGCTGTAAGAATAGCACAAGCATTAAGGCCACTAAATCTTCCCATTGGTATGAGAGTTTTATTTGTATTTGTTGAAGCAATTGGCTGACCTTTCCTGGAAAAGCTTAGTTCAGCCTTCAATTTTTCTAACAGGATCATAGAAATTTTGAGTCCATTCTCTTAACGGAAGTCTCCTAGACAAGGGGATGTTAAACTGATGCTCCCTTAATATTGTATTGTAGATCCACAGCAATGAGAATACCACTGTAGACCAATAACGGAATGCTGAAAACACACATGGATCGTGGGTCTAGTCGTCATTTTTCATTTTTTACCAAAAACCCAAACAAACCCAAAACCAAAACTGTAGGAAGGGCATGAGGTGTGAGTATAAAAACCAATAGTGCCTGCCTGCCTCCGTGTTGCTAATTTGTATACCATTGAAGAGTTTTAGCATTAATTTTAAAGAGTACTGTGCTGTGGAATTTGATGCTCTTTTGCCTCAAGAGTCAACTTTAAAATGTTTTTTGTAGGTTTTTTTTATTAGCCATCTTAGAAATTGGAATTGAGAGAGCGTGCGTGTGTGTGTGTGTGTGTGTGTGTGTGTGTGTCCCATCTCCCATTTAGAACTTGTTACATAGTAGTAGATCTGTGGTCCATTTCCTCCAGTACCCTGTCTCCAACAGTGGTCAGCACCAGATGCTTCAGAGGACGATGCAAGAACCCTCACAGTGAGCAAATGTGGAGTAATCTTTTAGAGGTTAACAGATTTATTTGGGCATAAGCTTTACCCACGAAAGCTTATGCCCAAATGAATCTGTTAGTCTTTAAGGTGCCACCGGTCTCCTTGTTGTTTTCGTGGATACAGACTAGCATGGCTACCACTCTGATACTTTTAGAGATTGTAATAAAGATGGTCTTCAATCCTGAAACATAAAAAAACAACAACCCTCTCTCCCTTCCTGTAATTATCATTAACTATTATTGCTTGGGGTATACTTGTTATCCATATAATTGTGTCTGCCATCTTTTTGACTCTTGATTGTAAGTTTTTGGTCCCAACATCATCCTGTGAAAATGAATTCCACAGACTAATTTTGTATTGGGTGAAAAATGTTTCCTTTTTATCAATTTTTGAGTTTATCAACTTTAAATTTCATTGAATATCTCCCTTGCTCTTGTGATATGAGACAGAGAGAACTGACGCTCCTGGTCTTTGAGACCATCCACTATTTTATATACGTTTATCATGTCCCCTCTTATTTGTCTCCTTATTTGAAGGGTAAACAATCCTGTTCTCTTTAATCTCTTGTCATATGAGAGGTTTTTCCAGCCCAATAGTCCCTTTAAATCCTCTGTTTTTTCTAAAATGCAGTTTCTTTGAAAAATCAACGTTTCATTTGCTTTTGAGGTATTCTCAGATCTTCATATTTCTTATTGGTGCCTTCCTCAGTACTCTTTTATGGGTCTCCCACCACTTAACTGAGACCAGTCAAATTATAGTTGAAGCAAGATTACTTGGTTTGGCCAGAAATATTAGGGATGAATTTTTCCTATGTATTTCTGTAATCATTACTGTTCGTAGACTTTTGGTTGGTCCCAGAAGATGGCTGCACATTCAGTGAATGAATTTCAAGGGTTGCTGGTAAAAGTAATTACAGTGTTAATTTTTAGGCAGCTTTCCAAGTAAACAAGATAGGCGTTGCAAAAGAAAATTGTTCATGGGATTAGAGGATGCTGCTGTTCTTTTGTGTCTTTGGCTTAAGAATATACACTTCTTTACATTTTAAGAGTGCCCCTAAAGTTACTTCCTAATGTACATTATAGCTCAGGCCATGTTGTGCTTTCTTTAAAATTGCCAACCATGCCTGGGAAGAATTTGTTCCACTATAAACATGTGTTTTCCTCTCTAGAATGGCTCATCAGGATATAGGATTTTGTGCTATCTTCCCTTTAGCTAAAGCTGGGTATATGGTCAATCGCCGAACCCATACTTCATTATCATATGGAAAGGAGAGTTTTTGTTGCATAAACAAAATTTTTTCATCAATTACCTCTTTGTAATCTGCTGATTCTTATCACAAATTTATCTATGGTTGTTTATGGATGATGGAGATTTTTTTCTTCTTCTTTTTGCTACAGGTGATATACTGTGGCTATGTGACATACATGATGTGACTGAAACACTATCATTGGCAGATAAATCTGAAACAATAGAAAATGATGGTGGTCTTGAAAGTGGATAGTCTTCAGAATCCTGTATGTTGAAGATGGATTCTCCTAAACAAAATAAGTCAATGCAGTTACTTAATTATTATTACCATACTGCTCATTTAGTATTACTCATTGTATTCACTGATACTCAGTACTACTTTAAAGGTGAAATTGTAAAAGGAAGATCTGCCTATTTCAGCTATTTATTTTTTATCACATCTGAATCTAAAATGATAGTTGTTACTCTATGGTACTATATTTGTTGCTCAAACATGAGAATTCAAGAATAGTCCAGAAGGAAAACAGGCAGTCTTAAGAAAGAAATATGAAATAAAAAAGTTTACCAACCTGAAGTTCCGGCATGTTCAGACATGTTCCTTTCATCATCTTCAATGCAGTTTCCTCCTGAGAAGGAACACTTCTCATGATGTTTCATTCAGGCAACCAGGCCTTGCATTTCTTTGTTGTACTGTTTGCATTTTGCACGCATGCCTGTCTTACCCATAGGTAGAGGAACTTCATTAAAATATTCCCAAACTGGGTCTCTTTTAGGACCTGCTGCCATTCTAGATTTCCCTTCTAGTGAGAGAATGGTATGGTAGATTTCAAATCAATGAAGGCTACACTCAGAAAGACCTCAAGACTTCTGGAATATGCTGCTCAAACAGTTTTACTTTTGTTTCTACTGCCTGTCCCTCCCTTCTCACATTTATCTCTAGACTTCTTCTCCTTGTCTAGATCTATTCCACCCCCAACAATCTTCTATTTATTGAACTTTTTGAAACTTTGCACTTTTAGAGAGAGGTAAGAGATTGACTTTTTGTGTACACAAATTTGCAGAGGGACAATAGGGTTGAGGTCTTTTATTTCTCTTATTTATTTATTTGAGGTCTTATTTATTTATTTATTTATTTATTTATTTATTTATTTATTTAAAAACATAACATGCATGTTAACAGCAAAAATCTCTGGAGAGACATATCCACAGTTTGAGAACTGCAAAACTAAGCATTTCTGGTATCTTCTAGACTGAGCATTGAGTCCCATTGGGTAGATAGAAAGATTAACCTAAATAATCTATACAAAAGCCCCTGGAACCCCATAAGATTGGGTCCCTAATCCATGAACTATTGGAACTTATTTACAAAACTTTTCTTAAACATTACAGGAATATATTGTCTACTATAGAATTAGAATTTGTAGTCCCTATTTCATGATGAGATATCTTTGAGCTATAATGTATCTTAATTAAAACTATCTTTAGATAGGTTTTTTCCTCAAAAAAACATTTTATCCAAAAAAATCTGATTTAAATAAAAAAAAATCCGATCTTTTTGATTTTTTGTTGTTGTTGTAAGTCATTGATTTTTATCCACCCTGCAGGCAGGTAAAATCTACAATCCTTTGGAAAGATGTAGTGCTCAACAAACAAAGAACATACTTTTCTTCCTCAGCATTTAGTTATTGCCTGGATCCTATTATTCACTTCCCAAATGCACACAGTCTTTCTGCAGGTAACAGTAAAGAATTGCTAGCTTCTTATATGACTTCTATTAAGTAGGGTCAGACTGCACTGCCTGTCTGCCATATTAAGGTTTCATTTTAGAGTGTGTTTGTTTTATAGCTATATTTGTGCCCTCAGTAAGAGACTATGCCCTAACATCTACCTATAATGTTACATGCAGAAATGTGCAGTTCTTATGGAAAACTGCAGTGAATCATTGTGTAATTCCTGGAGGCAAAGCCACCCAAATGGGTCTTGAAGCTTTGGATGAGACGAATGATAGCACATTGGAATATGTTCAGTAAATCACCATGCAAAACACAGCATGTATAGATGGGAGTAAATGCATTTTCTGGGTGTGTGTGTGTGTGTGTGGGGGGGGGGGTGTTAGCCTCCTATTTACTCCTAGGTATCTTTCTCCTATTCACATATTTGTACTGTTTTCCCTGCTGCCCTTTTCCCTTGGAATGGTTCCCAAGGGAAAAGGGCAGCGCGGGTGTTTCATTTTTTCCTAACCACTTCTTCTCACTCTTCTGTTAATTGTAACACTAAAAGCGGGGAGCAGATCATTGTTGGGAAGGAGTGAGTGTCTCTTCTCAGGCTTCACCTCACTATAAATACATTTATGTTCTCTTCTATATAGGTTTTGATACCATGCTTATCACGTAGTATCTGAGTGCCTTCCAGTAGTGCATCAAGCAACATGCCTACATATCTGTCACATGTTTGTTCTCTCATCTCTGGTTATATGACTTCTCCTTGGAGTGTTGCTTTTTCCATTTTTTTTCTAGATAAAAGGACACTGTTAATCTAAAAATCACCTCTCCTTCTGAAACTTGTATATCTAGTGTTTAAAAATAATCCTCAAGATTACTGGAACAGAAGGAGATTAGAAGTGGGGAGGGAGTTATCATTTGTCTCTCTTTTTTTCTGTGTTTCTTTCTGCATTTGATAGGATTTTGTGTGCAGTCATTTTTACTGGGTTTTGTGTTGGTCATTTGCACCACACTCCTGCATTGATCTTGTGGGTGCTCCCTTGAGCATCCTGTGCCCAAACTCTGCAAGAGATTGTATACCAATAACTATTGCAGCACCAACACTAATGCTGAAACTGAAGAGGCAGCAGGCAAGGGAGTGAATAGAGAGAGAGGGGGGAGGAGAAGGTGTGTGAACAAGTATCTTTTGTGGCATTGTATTACTCCTGGGTCGACCCAAAAGACTCTTATAAACCAAAGAAGGGAACAGGACAAAAGGGGTGCTCCGTCACAAAATTTAATTTTAAAAAATGTCATTTTAAAAAATCAAGTTGACAACACTCCTTAGTGTGTTGCTGTACTGGAATTACACTTAACTGTAATTCTTAGTGTGGGTGTTTGCTTTTTTTTGACAGGAAAACCAGAAAAAGAAAAAGTAACACATTGATGTATAAATAGACTGTTCACAGTGTACTAGTAAGATCAGTTTACCCCTTGACGGTGTAGCTTTATTTAAATATGTTTTTTAGTTTACTTGCTGAAATACATTTTAAGATTATACACAATGGTATGTTTTAAGTTAGACTTACTGTGTGTGTGTGTGTGTGTGTGTGTGTGTGTGTGTGTGTGTGTGTGAGAGAGAGAGAGAGAGAGAGCTGGATGAACAGATCAGAGCAGCAGCCCCTCTTTCCCTTCAAACGGCCATCACAAAGTCAAACTCAGCAGAGGTTATTTATAACTTGTTTCCACTGACTGTGAGATAAGTGGAAACTTACTCTTGGACTTGCTTGATATTTTCTTTGGTTTCTCTGTGATCAGATATAGGGATATGAAATCTCTTCTATGACTGTAAAGAAAGAGATGGTATAGTATCTATCCTCTCTCACAACATGCAATGGATGCTTTTTTTAAAAATAATTCTGCCATCCATGCCCCTTATTAAAACCTCCCTTTTAGATAAACAGCTGGATAAATCCAATTTAATAAGAAAAACACAATACAATTGTGATGGGTTCCCTGGGGTGCAACCTGGAATTGGGGTACTGCTGAGTCCTCTGGATTTCCAACCTGGGCTCCCTTTCACACTGTGGTGATGTGACAAGCTACAAACCACTCCTTGTACTGCACTTACACAGCCATCCACAGGCAGGGATACACCCAACTGAGTTGCATGAATGCTTCTCCCAGCCACTCATGAACCAGCAATAGAGAGTCTTCAGCCAGTTTCCCCAGCCTAGGACCCCAGAGCTGTACCATCTTGCCCTGGTCAGAAGCCTGACCAGTGTAAGTTTATTACCCAGTCTGCCCCTCCCTCAATGTGGAGAGGACATGCACCAGCCCTTGCAACCTGAGCAAATTTCCCAAGCACTTCAACCAAAACGCACTGTTTTAGATAAAATATAAAACAGATTTATTAGCTACTGAAAGATAGATTTTAAGTGATTATAAGTAATAAGCATACAGATCAAAGTTGGTTATCTAAGAAATAAAAATCACAATCTGAGTGCTAGAAAGAAAACAGGATTTAAATCGAGCAATATCACCCTGGTAGATAATACAAGCGGGTTACAGATCTTCACTACACAGGCTGGGACTCTCCTTCAGACTGGGACCACCTCCCCAGTTCAGTCTTTGTTCTCCAGACATGTTTCAAGGTGCTGGGGGGGGGGGGGAGTGAGGCCCAGTGATGATGTCACTTCCCCTCTTTTATAGTTTCTTTCAGCTTGCTGGAAAGATCCTTTGCTATGATTTGTGAGTCAAGCAGTCTCCATTGTCTATGTGCTATCTCTGCGCAGTCTCCATTGTATACAGTTCCTGGGATAGTCCTTGGGAGCGTGGATTCCTTTAATGGGCCATCAGCAGCGTCTGGCTGCTTCCATTGTTGTACCTGAAAGGTTCCTAAGCTCACAACCTATTTCAGTAACACACACATAGCAAAACTTCACAACTCCACATACAATGACAGCACTTACAATCAAACATTAATATCCTGTTAAACAGATCAAGACTTTTAAAATGATATCTCAAAAGGCAGACTTTGTACACAGCATATCATAATTATATGACAGCGGTGAACATGGGGGTTCCAGGGTGCTGCTTTGAAGCACAGTGTGCCACACCTCCCTTCCTCCCCCCTTTAGTTTACTGCAGGAGTGTTAGTCACTGACTAATGCAGAGGCAGTGTGCCCAAGGTCCTCTTTAGGTTTTGACCATACAACTTTCAAGTGTTGCTAAACAATGTAGTGTTACCCACATGAGCCCTTCCAAAGTTCTGTGTACCTTCTCTGGGAGTTGCTAGAAAACATCTTTGTATTTGTGTATCTTGTATCTCACAAGGCATGCTTTGTACAAAACGTACCATAATTATATGACAGCGGTGAATATGGGGGTGCCAAGGTGCTGCTTTGAAGCACAGTGTACCACAATAGTCTCTTAATTTTCAAAATACTGAACTCTACACAATACTTTCCTCTGAATCGCCTACCCTTGTGGAGCAGGCGTTCTGGAGTAAATGTATTTCTTCTTCGAGTGCTTCCTCATGTCGATTCCATTCTAGGTGTGTGCGTGCCCCCGTGTATGGTTGTCAGAGTTTTTTGGCTTAGCAGTATCTGTAGCGTTGGCTGCGGCACCGTCTTGAGTGCCGTGCTAATGTGCTGTTTGAAGTGCTTGGGGGAGTCCCATAGAAAGGACAAGTGCAGAATCTGTAAAAGCTTTCGCCCTAGAACCCAGAAGGAGTGGGATATCCGCTTGAGGGCCCTCGTCCTGGAGGCTGCACTTCATCCTGCGTCGGAGCCCTCCCTCTTGGACCCCATGCCGAGCACCTCGGCATCGGTGCAGAATGCATGCTCCGCCCAGCACCGTTCCCCCTCGCCAGTGCCTAAAAGGCTGCAAAAGAAGAAGAGCCCCCTGGCATCAGAGGGAAAAGGGGCTTTGGGCAAAGGACCTATGTCAGGCCACGTGCCTGCCCTGGGGCATCATGGGGGTACCACTCTGGTTGGACCCCCCCAGCCAGGCCAGGGATCCAACTCCTGGGAGTGGCAGGGGACTGGGCTTCTCCTAGGGCCCTCATTGCCCGAAGCGGCCCCGGCAGCTAAGGAACAAGCAGGCTGACTGCCGCGCCAGACTCGGCTAAGACCCCAACACCTAAGGACAAGCCAGTCCTGGGACTGCCGCATAGGGCAGTGTAGCACCCTCCATCCCTGGACCGCAGGTGTCGATCCCCATCTCCACGGCCTAGGACCCCGGCACCGTACCCTTGGTCTCTGGTCAGAAGGCCCAGGTCCCCGATGCTGTGCTCTCCATCTATGAGGCATGGGACACCGGAGTGGAGGCACCGGTCCCTGTATCCCTGGTATAGGCAAGCTTCCCGCCAAAGATTGCCACTGCGCAGGTCACCTCTCCCAGACATAGGTTCCCACAGGGGCAGGATTGCTCCCCATCACATCACCTCCCCGTTACCAGTCGTCAGCCAGGCACCGATCCTCGCCCTTGTCTCACTGATCACCGACCAGGGTCAATCAGCAAACTCAGGCCTCGATGGCCCGTCTGGGTCGCTGTTACGGCAGTGGTCCGAGTCAGACCGGGAGTTCAGCCCTTCGCCAAGGAGGGGTGATTCACCGCCGACCCGCAAGACCGGTGTGGAATCTGCATCAGCATGGCAGCTCAATGGCCATACTAGAACCTGTGGGCATGCCCATAAAGCCGGTCCCATATTCCCACCAGTCTTCCATGGCCGCCTCAGAAAAGCTGCCTCCAGGACTGGAGTTGGAACACGGCACCGAATCGGATGTGAGGGCAGCGTAAGAGAAGCAAGGGAAACCCGCCCCTCCCCCGACCGTGCAATCATCATCATTGTCTCTGGATGAAGCGGTGGAGGGTCCCTCCCAAACGGGCAGTCCCCCCTGACAACTTCAAGGAGCACCAGGTCCTCCTTAAAAGGGTGGCTACCAATTAGAACTTAAATATTGAGTTTGCGGAGGAGTCCGACCTCTTTTAATGTTATATCCTCCTCCACCCCGGCCTGGGTCACGCTGCCTGTCCACTTAAGATTGCCAAATCACTGTGGTAGATCCCCTCTTCCATTCTGCCTACTTCTAAGAAGGCGGAAAAGAAGTATTGCGTCCCTGCAAAAGGGTTCGGATATTTGTACACCCTCCAGCGGCATCACTGGTCATGGCCGTTGTTACTGAAAGGGACAGGCAGGGCCATGTGAGTGGCACGCCAAAATATAAAGATGCTAAGAGACTGGATTTGTTTGGCAGAAAAGTTTATTCAACACCCAGCCTGCAATTTTGGGTGTCTAACCACCAGGCCCTGTTAGGTAGGTACAATTTTAATATGTGGGACTCCCATGTTTTTCGCAGCCGTGAATTTCATAGGGCCCTGCTCATAGGGTATGCCTACACTGCATTTGAACACCTGTGGCTGGCCCCTTGTCAGTGGGCTCAGGCTTGTGGGGCTTGGGCTGTGGGGCAGTAAAAGTGTGGTGTAGGTGCTTGGGCTGGAGCCTGAGCAGTGGGACCTTATGAGCAGGGAGGTTCCCAAAGCCCGGCCTCCAGCCTGAATGTCTACACTGCAGTTTTACAGCTTCTCAGCCCAAGTCTGCTGACCTGGGCCAGCCATGGGTGTTCAGTTGCAATGTAGACATACCCTATGAGTTTACAGGTGGAAGGGACCACCAGATCATCTAGTCTCAACTGCTGTATATCACAGGCCACTAAACGCCACCCTGCCACCTCCACACCAAGCCCAACAGCCAAAATTAGACCAGACTATTACAGCCTTCAGGAGACTAAACCATTGTTTGTGACGGAGAGTACGGGAGTGATTGAGGTGTACTGGTTCAGACAGTTTAAAAGTAAGATGAGTCTTCACCCTTATCTCACATCAAATCCTCACTGAACCTTTTTTCAGGTTCAAATTCCCTATTTGCTGTTCTCATTTTCTTCCAGAAGCAGCATGCAGACAGCTTCAGGAAGACACAGGCGATCACTTCTTCTTTCCTCACCCTCTGATGGGTTTTACCTTCAATGTGAACTTACTGGGGAGCCTTCGGCGGTTGGGATATGTATCCATTGCTTATCCATACTGAACCTTGGAATCTTTTTTTTGAGCATTGCCACTAATCTGGGTAGGCAGTTACTGTAATGTCTTGCTTAAAAACACCCTCAAGGAGAAGCTTTGATTGATATGTAGTCCTCCCTTCCCTAGAATGTATATGAGAGTGCCTTTTGAAAAGTCAGCTTTCCCATGCTGAATCTTGGGAGTTCTGCCTGTACTTCTCAAATGGCTCTGAATTTTTTGTTTAATCAAAAATTCTTTTTGCAGCATCTGCCTGGTTCTGTCCCTTTGAGACTAGGATTTGCAGAGCACAAAATACTGTCAGGTTTACATTTTACAGTTGATCATTCCTTTTTAAAAGCTTTATTTGTTCAAATCCACTGAAATGGTTTTTTGCTTCTTGAGGTTTGCGTTATTTTTTCCAAGAGCCCCTATTTTTTTCCTTTTTAAGGAGCAAAAAGGGAAAGATTTTATGCTTGATCCTTTCATCAACATATATGTACTGCATATTTAAAATGGAGTATTAATGTGATTAATTTGGATGTACATCATGTTAGATCACCTAGTTTCATCTTCACTTGGGACATAAGTTCAAACCATATTTGTAATGAACCATGTTATGCAGGAGAATGAGTATCTCAACTAGGCGTGTGTGTGTGTGTGTGTGTTCAGTGCAGTACTCCTGAACGCAGAGGGTGTCTGTTTGCATTTTGCAAGCTAGTTAGGTAATGGCTTCTAACAATCAAAGTACAGGGTTCTCCCCCTCTCCCATGACATGCTTCAGCATGCCCAAATGGCAGCAACGTTTCCACAGTGTGACCATACACTTGTCCATGCTTAATTCTTAACAGATGTGATTCTGAGAGAGCCATCCTATTCTTTGCCCCATTACTTTAAAGAAACAATTCTAGATTACAGCAACCAAGGCTATATCACCTCAGGAAAAATGTAGTGTAAAATTGAAGGTTATGTGGGGATGAATCCTGAAGCACAATGATGATGGTTTTAAATAAGTCCCTGGTGGTGATGTTTTGTGGCATTCTGCACAGCATGTGTGAATGCCAGGGGTGGGGAGATTTTATGAAGAGAATGGACTTAAGAAAAAAGAAATACCACCATTTAACATCCTAACATTACTGTTTAAGACAAGTGCAGCACTGTTACAAATACTAAGAAAGTAAACTTTCTATAGCATGTCCTCTGCCAATACTGCATGTTTTGAGGGGGAAGGGTAGATCTGAACGTAGCAAGGGAGCTTGTATGTACTGAAAGCAAGGAAAATTGAGGTGAGTGACTAACTGGTCCATCTGTGATATTGGAGTGAATAAAATATGATTTGCCTAACTAATCAGTTATGACTTGCAGCTTAATTCAATGAAACTTTACCTCACACTTAATTTAAAAATAAAAGGGGTGGTAGGTGTTTGAGTTTTGAGGTGAGAACTGAAGAGTAAAGCTGAGTGTAACTGGGATCCTTTCCATCTGGCCAAACACAATGCCATATAGTTGATAACCTAGCAGAAGGAATTGTGGGAAATGGGTGAGCTGTGACTTTTGGCCAGAAGGAAGGTTGGGGAGGGATGTGTACCAGGCATTTGCTGCTCCTCTCTGTAGGACGAATACTCATTGGTTCCACCAGCCGCTGATTCTGAGTATCTAGGCAGCTCCTGGAGGACTTGGAGCTCTTTTTCCCAAAAAGGCCACCCTCTTTGGGTAAAGTGCACCAAGGGCCTCCAGAAGAGGGTAGCAGCTGCATGGTACACTGTCACACAAGATCATTGCAAAACAGCAGTAGGAGGGTAATGAAGTGGGTGCCAAAAACAGTCACTGATAAGTTAGATGACACATTTGGACAGGTTGATGTTGAAAGGATATTTCTGAGGGTGGCTAAGAATCGGTCCATCATATTGTGGAACTCACTGTTCTTGGTTTTAACAGTCCATATTTCCTCCATGTGCCATGCATTCATACTGCCTTTCCTCCCTGATCTGCAGCTTCTAGCTCTCCAGGGTTTCCTTCCTCTCTTCCTGAAGCAACTTCATTGTCACCTTCATTTTCTGCAGGCTGTTGAGAGGCTTTCAGACTGGCATCTTTGTTTTCTTCCTGTCTCCATCCTCTCAACAAGAAAGCACTACTGAGTGTTGGTGGCTGTACTAATATTTCAGCAGCCTTCTTGGTGTATGACTGATACATCTGTAGGTAGATGGAATTTCAAGGGAAATAAAAACAAATGTAACAAAATCATCCTAGTTGTGATTTTTTTAAACCATATTTGAGCAGCAACATGAATTACAGACTGTGAGCAGCTGTTGATAAGCTTGTCCTTAGGATTTTTGTTTGTGTGTGTCCTGTGAATTATATGTGCTTTGAATGACTTGCCTACCAAAACAAACCAAATTGTGATTTAAAAAAAAAAACACTTAAAAATGACTGAAACATTGTAGACTATATCAGATATTACAGGGAGCAGTTTAGAATAATGTGATGTATTGATTGATTTGTTTGCAGTCCATTGCTTAGGTAAACAAAGTCTGGTCAGCACAATGACTATGTAATAACTTACTCACTGCCAGCAGTGGTTCATTTTCTTAATTTGCTTTTAGAAATGGCCCTTATCAAAACTGCTTCCTATCTCAAGCAATCATTTTGTTAAATTTGATTAAAGACTTAGAATGTGACGTGTGTTTAAATACTGCAGTGATAAGCACTATGGACACCTTTTTCTTTTTCTTTTTCTTTTTCCTTTCCCTTTTCCCTTTTCTTAGTAGTAGTAGTATCAGTATTTTACATGTAGAGTCTAAATTTTAAAAACTTCCCCCCCTAAAAAGTCAAAACACGTTTCACTTTGTTTTTAAAAAAGCTTCTATACTTAGCAGCTAGACAAGGAGTTCAGACCTGCTGCCTATTATAACCTTTGGTGAACATGCTTTTGGAAACAAGGGAACTCTCATGCAGGATCAGACTCTTTGCCCATCTAGTTCAATATGTTGTTTCTTACAGGTGCCAATATAAAATATTTTAGAGGAGCGTTCATGAAAACCTATAATGGACCCATACGGAATGGCCAGGCCATAGGGGAAGTTTCTTTTTAATTTCCATTAGTTAGTAATAGGTTTGTGCTAGTAATCATTTTAATCTGATCTAATGAAAGTCATTATCCATATAAATGTATAATCCTTTTTCAAATCCTGCTAATCTGTTGCCCTCAATGAGTTCCACCAGTTTATTCTGTTGTAGTTAAAAAAAACCTCAAATAAATACACCTTCTTATCAATTTTAAACATTTTGCCTTTCAATTTCTTTGGAGGTGCCCTTGTTTTTTATGAGGGTAAGTAAAAGCGCCAATTTAGTTCTTCTGTACCATTCATTACTTGCTATACCTTTTATCTTGTCTCTTCTCCTAACTAAGTAGTCCTTACTGTTTCAAATTATCGTTGTACAGAAGTCGTTACACACTTTAGTTTTTCTCTCCTGTGTCTGGACTCCTATTTTTATTATATATAGATAGATAATGTCTCTGTCTGTTTATATTTTTGGGAGATGCTTGTTTGAAGGAATTTCTTTATTTTCCTGCAGTAATTACAACTAAATTATCCTTTTAATGTTTTTGGCATGCTAAAATTTGAAAGTAGTACAGAGAGACTCCAAAGGATGTGTGGTGAGGTACATATGTAAATTATCAAAGTGGTCTCACCATTGGCAGCTTTTTGTTGAATCATGCAAATACATTTTTGCTTTTAGAGAATGATAGATCAGCCTTTTGAGTGGTCTTTTTTTGTTTGGATTGGCTATTTGCTTGTCCAGTTTAAGGTCCCCCAGACGCTTTGCAGTGGCTTATCCCCTCTATATCAAGGCTTCCAGTCCAGCCATAATCGTCAGATAGATGGAAACAAGGGAAAACACATGGCTTGTGGTTGCAGCACTAAACTTTCTTGACAGGGCCCCAATTCTTCAATTTTGATTAAACCCCCATCCCTAGCTCAAATTCTCATTGTTCTCAGCAACTGTTTAGAGAAGGCTTGTACAGGCTCCCACCCCCTTATGAGCCAGATGTGATGATTTATTACAGAGACTGTGTGAGTCATGATTTGGCTGTTTTTTAAATCACTTGTGGCTGTGTCACAGAGGTCTAACTAACTAACAGTTGCAGCAAGCATGGTTTGGAGAATCATTCTGAAAAGATGACGTGCAGTTGAGCACAGAACTTCTGTACACTCCAATTGAAGGGTTTTTTTTAGCAAGCTCTTAGAATAGGAATGTCTCCCTTCTCTAAACCTTCTCTTCTGAGTGCTAAGAATATTTTTATTTCTGTAATAAGTACTTTCTTGGATCAGAGAGGTAGTTTGAAGTATGGGGTTTTTTTGGGCTACTTTTTAATATACCTCTACCCCGATATAACACTGTCCTCGGGAGCCAAAAAATCTTACCACGTTATAGGTGAAACCGCGTTACATCAAACTTGCTTTGATCCACCGGAGTGCGCAGCCCCGCCCCCCCCCCCGGAGCACTGCTTTACTGCGTTATATCCGAATTCGTGTTGTGTTATATCGGGGTAGAGGTCTACCTGCATTTTCTTCAGTGACTTCCGAATTATAGCCCAGATAAAATGCCAGACTTGAAAGCCTCTGATACTAGGAAAGCCCACTGGTTTCATCAGCACTGGAGATGTACGTGCCATACAGTATTTGCTCATATTAAAACTGAGCAAATGAGAAGTGGTTGCTTGGGCTTTTCTGAGAGAAGAAAACAGTTTGGTACCAGTAGGGAAACTGTGATAAATAGCGACACTCTTACTCATAAATGAGGTCTCTTAAGCAACTGGTTTTACTTTACATCTAAAATGGCAAAATCATGTTCAACAATGTTGTAGGATTTTCTATATTAACCAGTATAGTAGTATCAAAGCACCACATCTATATAATTTGTAGCCTTAAAAGTACATCTAGTAAGTTTTAAAACAAAATATTATGGTGGTAGATGAGCCTTTCTTTCTTTAACTAAGTTCCAAATTTTTGCTTCTGTTTTTCCTGTTAAAAATGTGCTCACAAACACCTAATATGGTGTAAGGAAGATGCATAATTCAGCTCCCTGTCGTGCTTTAGATGTTATGATTATTGGACATAGCAGGAAAAATACAGAAACCTGAACATAGACTTAGCAGGTAAAGAATTGAAGTTCTTCTTTAAAGGGATTCAGGTAAGTAGTTTGGGACAATTTTCAGATTTAATTCACTAAATAAATAAATGAAAAATCTACTACCAAACACAAGTTTTTGATTATTTAAACACTCCTATGTGATTGGTGCTGGAGAGGGCAAGCAGAGAGAGTACAGTGTTGGAAGCACTGGGATACTGTATAACAACTAAAAAGTGTGTGTTTGTTTTTTGCCAGTTTCAATCTTCTCCAAGACATATGGAATGCAATTTTTCATTGGTATCACTGAAGTCAGAATTTGGCCCATATTTTCCGTCTTGCAATTCCTTCTCTCTCTCTCTCTCTCTCTCTCTCTTCCCCCACCCTCCAGAAAGTGAGATGGATAAAAATTTCTAGCTGCTCCATCCCCGGGCTATAATTTAATGTATGTGTTGTATCTGACTCAGAAAGTGACCCCGGAGGTTCCCTTTAGTTATTTTAAATCAGTATTTTGGTTCGATATCAATGATTTTTAACACTATTTTCTTATGTTGTGTTATAAACTTTACTGAACAGACAAGGAGTAAATTGAGCATGTAGGAGGATAAAAAATAATGATCATCTAGGTCTTCTCTCAAATGAGAATTCTGCCTTTTTTTATTTTTATTTTTTTTTAATGGGACCAGGATTGAGGCCGTTCCCTTTACTTTCATCCCAGCAGTGCAGTGCTGAGAATAGACTCATATAAAATACACCCCCGTCCAGTAGCTGGTTGTACTTTTTTGACGTATATAAATAAATTGTAAGATTTATTAAGGTGTAATGCAGGAGATTCCAAATTATCTGTCTATATGACTTTGTCGGTTTGGGCAATACTTGTTTGTCTTGAAAATGTTGTACACGTTAGCTAGGTATTTTAGGGAATGTTATGGCAGGGGTTTAGGTTTGTAGTAAAAGAAACCGTGCCTTTCCCAAAGCTCAGCCACCCCCACAAGCAGCATCTGCAGAGTGCTGGTTCGTGTTCACTGATTTGCCCTTGAACACTGAGCTTGACCGGGCTAGTTTTGTGGCTCCCCAGGAACTCTGGTACTCACTGTAAGGCTGAGGATTCTGAGGAGAAAAAACAGTGAAGACTGCCTTTTTTTTGTCAAAAATTTAACCAAAAAGTCTTATGGGGTTTAATTTGCAGATGGTTGAGTAAGTAATAATGCTTTAATGAGCTTACAGTGTGGAACAACCTGAGCGCATGGGTAAGGTTGAGCCATGTGACTTAATGGAAGCTGGTGAGAGGATTTGCTGCTTACTTCTGATTGTCTACAGGCTATGATGCTAAGCAGCAGTTGCTGACTATGGGAGAGCTGTCAATCAGATCTCAGTAACCTCTGCCTCACCTCTGTTGTTTTCACTTACCAGTCTCTCTCTGAACAGTGCCTCCCTCATGTCCTCTGTGAACATTTTGATATTTCCGCTTGGGGTTGGAGATGCCAGGCTAAGTGCAAGAAAGTGACAGTATGATCCTTTCATTGTATAGATACCTGTTTAAATATATATACAGTAACCCCCTTAGAAAAAACTCCACTTAACTTTAGAGTGAAGTTGGCTAAACTGTATAGCCTGCCAACTCAAACTGTAAAAAGCAAAGAAACACTTAGAGTGTACATGAGGTAGTGAATAACTTAACTATCAATCAGTTCTTCTCGGTCTCTGCTGCCTTCCTTTTACCACGCAGAGCCTGAGCATCTTCACAAACAGTTAACAGGTATCTCACACTGTAGCTATGTCTTGAATATTTGTTTAGGCTTGGTGTGGCCTCCCTAAATTATGCTGTATGCAGATCTATATGTGGTTTTGTGTGGGTAATAAACAAAATGTAGTGCCATATCGCAAATGGTGGCTGCAATACATTTTTTTTCCTGTAATGTTTAGGGAAGATTTCCTCTATGGGTATTTGGTGTTAGTATTTGTTTTTATGTAGAAATTTCAGAGAGAGAGAGAGAGAGAGAGAGAGAGTGTGTGTGTGTGTGTGTGTGTGTGTGTGTACGCGCGCGCGCACACAGAGCAGGGGCATGCGCAGGAATAAAAATTTGACCCCTTTTGGGGTGAAACGTTCTGTTCTGCCCCCCGCAACCCCAGGGCCGGAGGAGCTCCGAACCCCTACTCAACCCTGCCAGGTACCGGTGCCCCCCCCGACCAATCTCTTCATTGCCTGCTCTACTAGGAGCTCTGCTCACTGCCACATACTGTTGGTTAGGGGGATTGTCATCTCAGCTGCTAATTGGTGGAGGCAGAGAAGAGGGTGGGGTGGGTGAGCTCCGGAGAACGCAGGCTCCTGGCAGAGGGGAGGGATCTGGTTGTCCAGTGCTGCAGCTAAGAGTTCTGCCTGGGCATGCACTGCGGTACAAAACTTGGGGGACAGGTGTCCCCCCGGCCCTGGGGCTGGAGGAGCTTGCTCTCCCTCTGGGGCCAGAGGAGTTCTGTGCTCCACCTATTACGGGGGTGGAGGGACTGTGCCCCTGCTTGCCCCAGCCTGTGCACGCCCCTGATGCTCAGTGTTAAGCATGTGGTACAACATGTTATATGGACATTGGACTTGACCTTCACAGCATCACTGATCCTTTACAGCTCCATTTTCTCCTCCGTAGCCTGCGTGTACACACATGCACAGCTCTTTTGCTGAGCAGCCTGCTTCCTTGTCTCCACGGGATGTCTGGTGAATCTGGGACGGTTGACCGTGTGGGAGAATGGCAGTAGCTAACAGAACTTGGCTGTTTCATTGCAGAATCTTGGCATAACTCAATTATTTTAACCTAAGTAAAGGGAATAATTGTTTGTGGTTTAATTTTAAAATGTTAAAAGGGGCTTATTTCCAATACATTGCCTGTATGTATGAGGTTCAGAAAGAGAGAGAAATTTAGAATTTGTGGTGACTGTGATTGTTTAACTAGAGGAACCAAAAAAATGCGCATTTCAAAAAGGGAGCACTTCAAATTGTTTCCTCTGCAAAATTTAATAAATATATTACAAACAATATAATGCATAGAAATTAATTTTCCTTGAACATTTATTATTTCATATTTAGAGACTAAATATGATTAATATGTGGATGAGGGAATTTTTAAACCTCCTTTAATTAAAAATTTCAACACAGTCTTAACTATAAAGTTGCTACTGATATCTCCATAATATACAAACTATCAAAAAAATATTTTCCCCGCATTTAGGAGAGTCTCTACAGCCTAAGGCCATGCCTACACTACCACTTATGTTGGCAAAACTTATGTCGCTCAGAGGTGTGGGGGGGGAAAAACCCCACCCCTGAGCGACACAAGTTTCACTGGCATAAGTGGTAGTGTACACAGCGGTATGTCAGAAGCTCTCTCACTGACGTAGCTACTGCTGCTCATCTGGAGTGGTTTAATTATGTTGACGGGAAAGCTCTTGCCTGTCAGCATAGAGCGGCTACACGAGAGATCTTACAGTGGCACAGCTGCATTGGTACAGTTGTGCCGCTGTAATATCTCTAGTGTAGACATAGCCTAAATAGAAATCTTGGCAACTTTATGACGGTGTTGTTTAGATGAAAACATTCCCCTGCAACATTGGCAACCCAAAAGAAAAAATAGTAGTGAAACTGGCCAGTCTACACCATTTTCATTGTCCTAGCTGTGCAACATCCACAGAAAGGAAACACGTTATTTTTGATGGGTTTCATATTTATCAGTTCTAATAACTCTGTGTCATGGAATGTGTTTTTAATATGACTGTGTCCCATTAAGAATTTACTAGAGGATATGCCTGCTGCTTTAGCATTTCGTCCTGAGTTTGACATGTGATCAGTATTGCTGGCAGAGCTTGTGTTGCGTTTATTTACTTGATAAATCTTTTTCCTAGATCATTCAACGTCAAGTGGTACTTCCTTGTTTAAGCCCAGCCGATCATTGGTCTCTATTCCCACTGCCCATGTGATGCCGTCTAATGCCAGCTCTTCACTTTCCAAACACAGGGAAGCTCTGAAGTCTGACTGCTCACAATGGAGTACAAACCTTTTACGGTCAGGAGGAAGTCGAAATCTGGACATAGTGGACCACTCTCTTGACATGAAGGATGTGAGGCCTGTAAGGAAATGGTCATCCTTGTCTAAACTGAGCACACCAGATAGCTGCAGTCAGGATGAAAGTGTCCTTTCAGGGGACTCCAGGGCTAGTACTGACAGATCAGGAAGAGACAAGACCATGTCACCACAATTAAGAACAAATGGGCCGAGTTGTTTGCATAATAGCATGGAGTTGCTAAAAGTTGAGGACAAAGAAACTGGGAAAAAACGATCTTCTACGCTGGATTGCAAATACAAATTTGAAAGTTGCAGCAAAGAAGACTTTGGTGTTTCAGACGCCTCAAATAGGAGACATGTCTTTGACATGACCTACAGTGCCTTACCTGAAAGCAAGCCCAACTCAGCCAGCTGTGAGGCTTTTGGGCACAAATATGCAACACTGGGACAGCAGGCTATGAACGGAGTACCCATTCAGCCCTCAGTGAGGACTCAGATGTGGCTTACAGAACAGTTGCATGCAAATCCTCTGGACTGTAGGACTGCTGAGGAGTCATATGGTTTGGCAGCTTGGCAACTGCAGCAGCTTGAAGATCTTACAAGGGGAAATGAGCACCCGATGCAGGTAAGAATAGAAATTTGGTGTTTGCTGCCATCAGGTGGGCAGTAAGAGACACAGCATCGAGCATGTTTTTATTAAATGTTTCAGGTGGGGAGAGTATTCTTATCTCACCCAGTGCTATTGTTGGTTTTTTTAAACTTTTAAGCTGTTTGTATAATTTAATGAAAAACTGACTGCACTAGAGCTTCATTATTATCTGAGTACCAGAAAAGTGTGCTCCAGTTAATTTACAGCTGCTGGCGGTTTAATTATACCAGACAATTTACCCAAGCTATATGATAGCAGCATCTATACTTTTTGCAATTGTATAATATATAGGGTACATCTAGTCACATTTTTGTGTCCTTTTTAAGAGAACCTTCCGTTGAAATGGTGTGATATATGCTTGAATTGACTTTATAATCTGAACTGATTTATAAGGAAACTCCATTTCCTTTTGATTTGAAACAGATTCATAGTAGACAATGACCCTCACATATGTCAAGATTGGTTACTTCATAAATGTACCTAATAATATCCTCATTTATAAGCCACACACTGATTATTAATATTGACATGTTATCCCTTTCTAATCCCTTCTATTTTTCTAAAAAATTTAAGCATTCAAGATTGTCCCCCTCTATTTTGTGTGAAGGGAAAATTTAACACTGTTTAACAAAAATAAAGCATTACATACATTACAATTATTATTTCAAAATATATCCATTTATATGCATGTCTGTTTGCAAATACTGATGTCAACACAGCTCAGAATAATTTGTGTTCAAGGACAGAACGAGCACAGGGAACACAAACAATAGTTATCTCTTTGGCTAAGCTCACTGATGCTTCTGCTTTTCAGATTTTCAAGATTGTAACAAATCTAAGACAAGATTTTGTTTACAACTTTGTTGTCTTTTAAATTCTCAGTTTTGTAGTTTTTTGGAGTCCATTTCTCTCCAACTATTCTTTAAAAATTCAGTTCCCTATGTCAGGCTGTAGCTTTAGGGGAAGTGTTCTGAACTGCCATGCAGGAGACCAGCGTTTGATTGCTGAGCTACTCAGCCCTGGTCTACACTACAAATGTATGTTGGTTGGGCTTCTCCCATCGGCATAGCTACTACCTCTCAGAGAAGTGGAGTACCTAAGCCGATGGGAGAAGCTCTCCCATCAGCATAGGTAGTGTCTTCACTAAGCACTACAGCAGTGCAGCTGTACTGCTCTAAGTGTAGACCAGCCCTTACTCTGACACTTGTGGCTAGCACAGGGTGGGAATGCTGAGGAACTGTGCACAGTTGTTTGGAGTACAGTGGGAGCATTGCTTAACAGCAGCAGAAGCACTTATACAGCTGATTAATGAGTGATGTCTATAGATCACGTTTCAAATTCTATCTGGTCTCCTTCAAGTGAGAGGTTGGAGTTGTGGCCACATGAGGAACACTTGAAGAATGGGGAAATGTGGGTAGGGGAGCGTTTGCAATAGCTCAAAGCCTTTTAGAAGCAATGTAGCAGTGCTCGAAGGAGGGAGAACAGTTTCCTTCTTTTAACATTTCAATGAGAACTTGGTGCTGTTTTAAAATCATCTTATTGCAACAACCTTAAAATGTTTCTGCAATAAAATTTATTTATTTGTAATGCTATTTTACATATTGAATACTGTCCAAACAGCAGAATCTCCTGAAGTTGATTTGCTACTGTTTATGAAAAATTAAAAATATTGTTAAAAGTTAGTTTTATTAAAAAAATAGTAAAGCAGTGATACTGTGTACAATACAATAACAGGATGGTAAACCTTATTTTCCTTTTCAAAGTAAGGAGTTTCATTTCATGACACTAGAGAACATTTTTGCTGATGGTGACAATCTTTTAACAGTGCAATAAGAAATGTGCCATCTGCTTGGAAGTATGTGTACTGATTGAAATGCAGTGATTTTTAGAGCAGGCAGAAAGAACCCACATACGCTGTTTCTACACTAAAGAAAACAGCACAAAATTATAACCAAATTTATCTTTGACTAAGAATGTAAATAGAACAATGATAACTTGCCCTGAACATTACATCAGAAAATGTGTGCAGAAAAGTTGGTCTATTAAACACATTCTGTACTCAACCTCAGGCTATGTGGAAAGCATCTTTATATTGAAACTGTTTAAAAAAAAAAAAAAAAAGTGACGTGGATCAACAGATTAGATTTTCAAAGGAGATGCATATTACTCTGAAGAGATTATAAAATGTTCACCTCAGGCTATAATATCTACACATATGTGTTGTGAAACAAATTTCAGGGGAGGTTACTAGCTTTTAAGTGTTTCTCTGATACTCAGTAACATCATGGGAGCATTCTTGAGGTTGTCTTCACCAACATGTGCTGTTTTGAGGGCATGTCTCTCATCAAATCCTTTAATCTAAGATATAAACAGACCTTCAAGAAGCAGATATTTTTTTAAACATAAGGTTAACGTTTTCTTAGTGAGCTAGAAAGATCCACACTATATTCCCATGCCATCAGGCATTACGCTTAGTTATTCCCTACTTATGCCTAATGTTCCAGCACACAGAAATCCCATTTTTAGGTAACTTTTTCCACAGGAAAGTGCTGCAGGATTAGGCACCTTTTAGGGCAAAATTTTAGCCTCAGATGCATGACCAAGGCTCCCATTGATTTAACTGGAAGCCGGGTATAAAATTTGGCATGAAGAAATGTGCCCCTTAAGGCTGTGAAAGGTTTGACTATGAGTATTTGTGAATAGTAGTTTCTCAAACCTTGATACTGTTGATATAGAGCTGAATGCTATACAGCAGCACTAGAAATAAGATTTAAAATGAAAATACTTTGTCTTGAAAACTGCAGGAGAACATACAGTAAGAAATGTTTCAGCAGGTTGCAAACCTGTGTATTAGTCCTATGTACTAGGTGTCTTTGGAAGAACATCTTCCTTCTCTTTTAATATACAGTATGTTTGTATACTTGGTGAAAAGAGGCTTCTTTAGACTACCCTGACTTGCATCTGACTCTAGTATTGTTATAATAGGTGGAAGCCAGGGTGGCTTTAGCAGGGGTTCATGGGTTCAGTTGAACCCACAGAAATCTTGAAACCAAGGATGCAGAAACATCCTGCAGGAATAACTGGAGGAGCCATGTTTGCTCCTTTGCACAAGAAACCACATGCAGCTCCGTAGGCTGAGTCCTGCATCATGGTGCTACCATTCCTGGCCACATCACAGCACGAAGAGGTCAGAGCTACAGCGGCCCAAAGGGAACTCTGGGGAGGGGTTGGTTCTCCAGACACTAAAGGGGGCAGCGTCGGGTGCTGGCTCATGCTGGCCTTCTCCCCAATCTGAGCAGCTGGGTTTGGATGATGAGTGGAGCCCCCTTTCCCCACCATTTCCTGGGCGGGGTCTCACTACCTTGAGTAAACTGGGACTGGCCCCAGGGCGGCTATGTGGATTGAAGCTGGCCCTGTGCTGATGCCAGGCCCATGTCCTCACCACACATCCTACCGCCACCCCCAGTGCTCTCATTGTATCATGCTCTCTTTGTGTGTGTTTTTTGTTTTGTTTCATACTGCGATTACACTTGAGTTTAGTATACTGCACTAGTTCATCTGGGAGGCTACATCTGTGCTGGATGGAAGTTACTTAGTAGTCTGGCTTTCCCCTTAATTTGTCTTTTTGCCATTAACGAGGTGCTTAGCCCTCCTCTCTGTTTAAAGCATGCATAGGTTAATATTAGAGCTGGTCGGGAGATGAGATTTTTCATCTCTTGGAAAATTTAGACAATTCAAAATTAGTTTGCATTCCAAATCAGAAGGGAAAGTCAAAATATCAAAACATTTTGTAAATCAAAATATTTCAACTTGTGAATTGGAAATATTCAACTAAATGTCTACATTTATGAGCAAAACAATCTGACATGTTGAAATGATACCATTCTCTTCAAATTGACATTTTGAAATGAAGAAATAGTTTCATTTTGAAATGTCAACTCATAATATTTTTACTTTGGTCCCACCTGATCAAAAAATTGAAATCTTTTCTCAAAATCAACATTTCCCCACAGAAAAATTCATTTTTAATTAAATGGTATTTTCAGAGAATTTTTCATGCTAAAAACTGCAGTCACTTTTAGTTTAATTAATATTCATTGTTGTGACTCACTGAAGTTGCTTTTTATATTCTGTTCATTGTGAAGTAGGTGGTCTTGGGATTTGACAACTAGGGGTTCATCTTAATACAATAAGTATGTGGGACTGGTTTTCAATACGTGCTGATGGTTGATGTGTAAATCCAGTCTTGACCATTTTTGATCAGTAAAAATATTATGCCTCTGTTTGCTGCAGAAGACATATTACTCCCAGTAGCTCATACAAATTTATATTCTGTCTAGTTAAAGCTGTATGTTTTACTATCTGTCTCAAACTTGTGTAGTGTCACTGCTTGGTTGATAAACAGTTGTTTCATTCCTCCCCAAAGGTAGCTACGCATTAGTGGAGGGTGGTGAGATTCTTGTATGCTTTGTTTGTAAAGTGATTTGGGATAAAAAGTGAAATATAAATACAATCCATAGAGTCACCGTTTTTCCTTTTTTTCAAATTGTCTCTTTTGATACAAACTCTTAGATAGCTATAGTTGTTTATATATACACAGTACATTCTAAAGCGATATATGCAGCATATCTGTGAATAGGCATGTTAGAAAATTATAGCATGGTCGTTCCTTTTGACTGCAGTGGGCTTTGGATTAGTTTGTATGTTTGGATTTGGTATACTTCATATTGTGGTAATATGCCTACTCAGTGAGGCTCTAAAAGGGTTAATCAAAACATTAAACGAACCCATTGCTATAATTTAGATCCCTTGTATATGAATGTACAGACATTTTATAAAAGCAGAATATCCTCCAAAATATCAAACAAAATGTGATAAAGTGCTTATAATGAAGTAGCTGGGTAACTTTTCCTCTTTGAAACATACATTGACAATCGATACAGAAATTGACAATAGTGTATCAACATAGAATAGCTATTGACTTTACAGCTTGTTGCTATATATGTCTTTTTGATTTTTGGAAAGGCTGTTTAGATATTTATTGCACATACTTCATTCGTAGACAACAGTGAAAAGCTTTAATTGTAAGTATCCAGGCCGTCCCATCTCCTATTGCGTGAGACTTTCAGCAAACTTCAGAGAGACTGAAGTAGAGTGAGACTTGATAGCGTTCTCTATTTTATATTACCTTGTTACTGCTCAAAATGTTAAGCTTAACAGCTGGTGATTGGTGAAATTCTTTCAATACTGATGCATAATAGAACTGCTTGCTGAGGTGTGGCTTTTTTTTTGTTTGTTTGTTTTTTTTCCCCCTTCAAATGCTGCAGTGGATGGTACGCCTTTTAAAAAGCTGCAGTTAATAATTTTTTATATTTGAGCACGCATGACAAATCCTGTAACCAGATGGTGAGATTTGCTTTTGAATAGCCACAACAACATTTTTGTTTTTCTTTTCCATACGTAATCTGATACTTGCCATCAATCAGCTTTAGGCATCTCTCTTGTCCTTTTCAGGCCTGTGTTTCAGTTTTCTTCAGAGAGGCCGCTCTATGAAGATTCCATTTTTGTTATTTCTGTTATCCTCTTTGCAGAGATTGTACTCCTAGAAGACTTCTGCCTTTGATTCTTAGTTGTTTAAATACAAGTAATCGGTTTATTATACCAGTGGCAAGAGTACTGTGTATGCTTAGATACAGTGTCCTTTTGTCGCCAGCATGGAACTATACACTCCTCTTAGCCTTTGGCAAGTATGTTGATTGTTTTGCTTTTAAGATATTTTGCTGTAGAGTAGATACATGAGCATGTAATATTCATATACTTTATAGACACTTCTCTAGTTTATGCAATCTTTACATGTTGTGTTAAGTTATCATTGCAAAAAAAGCAGAACCTCAAGGAGATTCACATAAGTTTCACAAGGATAAACATGAGCACCAGAACCATAACAATAAGCAAGAAATTGAGTAGCAAGTTGAGGCCTCTGTTGTTAGCAAGATCCATACTCTGCACTAGTCTGACCGCTTGTGCTTGCAACTGAATTCTTGATTGTAGCTGCTGCTGGTTCAGTTGCAGTAGTAAGAAATTGGGATTCGCATGTATTTCATCCTGTTCTCAGTTTTCTACCTGTCCTCAGTTTCTGCCACCTAAGAGAAAATTGTTTGTTCACAATAACTAATAACTTAAACTCTTATGACAGCTAATGTTAATCCTCTACTTTCTGCGAAGAGCAGCTAGTTTGGAAAGATAACTTGTTTGACTTACTGATATCTCCTATGTTGCTACTGCTCTTCTAAGGAACAGCTCCATAGTAAAAGAAATGGGGATTATGTAGCAATTTTATTTAAAAACAAAAAAACTGGTGGTGCTCTCCAGGCAAAGCTCTTGTCAAGGTCACTTATGGAATGTACGGGTAATAATAATAGGGCTGAAACTTCCGTTAAGACCTATTACATTTCAAAAACTGGCAGCTTAAAACTTTTTGGAAGAACACTAAAGTTTCAAAAAGTGTAACATTTCCTAACATGGGTCAAATGCATCTTTGCAAATAGGAAATTTCCTTCCCTTCTAAGGTTTTCAGCATTGTGTGGCACAGCGAGCAACACCCTCTTATTTTTGCCAACGATGTGTTATGTAAGATTTATTGCAACCTTGCAAAAGCCTTATTAAGAGCCTAGTTTGAGTTGGCACAGGCTACATCTTTACTGCTTTTAATAAACATATACGCAATAGTTTATTTAAAAATTTAATAACTTAGCAATTGTAAAAACAAAACATAAACAGATAGGACTGCTCAACACTATGTAAAATGCTGCCAAAACTTCATTTAGATAGCAAGCCAGTTTTTTTGGGGGGGGGGAGGGTGAGGGGGGTGGAGCGGGGGGGAGGGGAGGAGGGATTGTTTACGGTTGTCAAATACATAAAACTAGTACCTTTTTTGGCTTTTTTGTACCTTTTTAAAAATAGCATATCTGATTTTTATAAAATAAAGTCTGTCTAAGAGTTATGGTCCGGATATTAAAAAGAAATGTTTGAGCCTCATTTAAACCATTAAAAATACCTTAGGTGATTCTTAATGAGAACACTGATCTTGACAAAAGTCTCTATACATATGCCATTATATTTTGTTTTTGCACTATGGGCATAAAAATATGTTGACGTACCTTCCTCTGCCCCCAAGAAATGCATTTTAATTTACTGGTTTTAATCACAAGCTTTTGATTTATTTATTTATCTATAGAGTCCCACTACTACCTACAGCATTGCTAAAGTATCATGACATTTTTAAAAATGTGAAATTCCATTACAAATTTTAGGGGTGGGGCAGACTGAAGATACAAAACACCACATAGAAATATGGTTATTGTTTCTCAGACCATTTACAAACATTTTCTAAATTAAGAGCTAGTCTCATAAGTACTATTTAGGATGACCAGATATCAGCTGTGAAAAAACGGGACAGAGGGTGGGGAGTAATAGGTGCCTATATAAGAAAGTCCTAAAAAAACGAGACTGTCCCTTTAAAAACAGGACATCTGGTCACCCTAGTACTATTTAATGAGAATACGAATATCAGAATCTGGCACCAACATGCCACAGGCCAAATTAAGTGTGTGTGTAAATAGCTATGTGCATACTGGTACATCCACAAGTAGGTGGAGCCTGGCTTACACCAGATACCTATGCACTGTGGATTATTCCGCATTGTGAGACAGTGGTGATTATGCACCTTTGCAAGAACAGTGTCATTTAGACCTTTTCCACATTAGCTCCCCCCACCCCTAAGATTTCCCATTGATGACTCCCCTGGTGGCAACAGTAGCCACTGGCAGAACTAGCATAGAAAAGGTGAATGTACTGGTGCCCTTTTTAACTATCCAACGTTTAACTGCTTCATGTTTTAGACTTGCTCTGAGCAGAACAGATAATGCTGAAATGGGTCAGACCTTCAGCAGGTGTAAAATGGTAACATCAGTTTACACCAGCTGATGATCTGGCCTAAAGACGGTAAACAGGGAGTCTTCCTAAATAGTTTTTTAAAAAAGCATAATTCCGATCCTGACTAAATTCTTTCCTGGGATGGAACTTCTGCTGACTATAGTGGAGTCATGCTAGAGTTAGGAGTTACTGAATCTTGAATTTTCATTTTTTTTTTGAAGGCCTGATCCAAGATTATTGCTATAGTTTTTTTTTCTCCTTATTTATATGTAAGATAAACTAGAAACAAATTAGGTAGTGCAGTAAAGCAACGGCAATTGATTGAATACAGAAATGAAAACTTCCCAAATCCAAAGCCACCTAAGATATTTGGAATATTTATTCTTATAAAAAGAGTGAACTGTAGTGTAGTTTAAACTCACTAGATTGCCTGTATACACTGAGTGAATTAAATCTACTTAAAATCCATTTAGGCATAATAAAGTAAGCAAATAGCACTAGTCAAAACAAACAGCACTACAAAGAATCAAAAAACTTTACATTGCTTAGTTCTTTCACATGACTTTATATAAGTAGTTAAAATTAACTCTTCTTTCTAAACTGGAGTGCATTTGAACATTCTTTACTTTTGTATTAATATTTTATCTTCAAATGTTGATTTTTAATAAATAGAAGTACAATAAAATGCTTATTTTAAAGATCAGATAACTATACAAAGAATATTATGTACCCAAATTTGCAAAAAGGTTTTATTTATCTTTGGATTCCACTGATATTTACGGTATAAAGTATGATAGAAATGTTATCCTGTTTTCTTCATATCAACAGAATCCCAAGACACAAATGTAATCATATAGTATACACTATAGACTTACATTGTTGCAAAATGCTAATAGTGTTTCCAGTTTCTTAAATTAATTTTTTCTTGTTTAAGGTTTTTTGACTCAGTTTCATTTGTATGAGGAAAATTCTATTTGTACCAGGGTTTGCCTTCTAATATAAACAACTGATTCCTCTGAAGCCTATTATTCCAACAAGGAGTTCCCAGAATGCATGGGTTCCTCTTGAGGGCCTAACAGTTTTCATGAATTTTTTCAGTAATGTTAAATGTTGGGTATTTTTAATATATTTAAATCCTACCAAGGCAAATTAAAACTGGAAACCCTATATCCAAAAACATTTAAAAAGGCTTGTAGCTTTGGCTTTTCCCACTTCTTCTTCAGGGACATCCCAACATGTTGCCGGCAGATCTTTTAAATAGTTATTGTACAGTTACTAGAATCCCCTCATGAGTTTGTGGGGCAGGATTGAAAGATGTGGAATAGATCATGAGATCACTTAAACATTGTAATTATGAATAATATTCTTATAGTCACATTAAATTGTATGTGATAGCACATCTTTGTTTTTAAATTAATTGAAATTCTACCTAGACATTCCAATAAACCATTTTTAAATAACAGTAACAGTTTTTGCAAACAAGAATTATAAGGGTATTTGTTTCAAACTGTACTCCACTACATTTACAATTTCACTAAAAATAAGGCATTCATGCTTGGTTATAACAGAGGGACTAGGCTGAGGGGACACACATGTTTTATGTGAACTTAGTATTTATAAAAACCTTTTGAAACAGGGATTATTTTACCAGTCTTCAATGATGCATTCAGGATTCTAATATGTGCTTGAGATGCAAGAGGCAGTATTAACTACTGTCTTTCAAAACAAAGCGAGTTGAAGGATAGTAAAATCCATCAGTGCCTGAATTGGCCAATGTATAGTAGCTATCTTTTTATTGCCTGTAGTTATTCTATCCTTCTGCTGCCCTATGTGTCTATCTGCTTTACCTAGGTAGGGCATCACCTTAATATGGGTATGGTGGCTTCCACCACACCAAATATTTGGCTAGTTCATCATTCTCTTTGTCTTCTCATATTTTCACTGTCATCAACCCGTGCTCTTATAACCTTAATTCCTGGGGCAAATTATTCTCCTTTGGTGTTTGCATGAAACTCCCTTTGACATCAAATAGAAGTTGCACACACAGAATACAGTAGAATAGAGCCCTTGAAAAATGAATGCTTTTTGTCTGGTACCCTAGATTCTTGTTTTTCCACCCTTTTATTCAGAAGATCTATTCCAGCAGTATTTAAAGATAGGCAAAAAGTGGGGAGGGGAACTGTAATCTAATCCATAATAATCCTTGTCAATTTCTAGTGACTTTCAGTATGAAACTGATATTTAACTTCAGTATTTCAAAGTCTTGCTGAATCAAATAGACTTCAATTGAAGGTTTTGCTCTTGAGAGATCAATAAATTCTCTAATTCAGAAGTTCTCAAACTTTTTTATTGTGTGACCTATTTATTAATAGGTAATTGTGCAAACTGCTTCCCTTCCTATCCAGGATAGTGTGGGCCACCTCCTTTGCAATCGCACAATGTCCCTTTGCAAAACTGGTACTGGGAAAATATTTGTGTGTTTGGCTGCTGGAAACAAGAAGAGCTAGCACTGTATAAACTGCCAGCTCTCTGCAGACCATTAGCAAGAGCTCCATAGACTGCCATGATCCATGGACCACTTTGAGAACCACTGCTTTATTTTGTTCTTGATGCCTGCAAAATATACCTTCCCTGGGAAAAGGCATGGTAGAAAATATACAACATAATGACAAATGGGTAGCTTTTCATTCTAGACCAGGGGTAGGCAACCTATGGCATGCGTGCCGAAGGCGGCACGCAAGCTGATTTTCAGTGGCACTCACACTGCCCGGGTCCTGGCTACCGGTCCGGGGGGCTCTGCATTTTAATTTAATTTTAAATAAAGCTTCTTAAACATTTTAAAAACCTTATTTACTTTACATACAACAATAGTTTAGTTATATATTATAGACTTATAAAAAGAGACCTTCTAAAAACGTTAAAATGTATTACTGGCACATGAGACCGTAAATTAGAGTGAATAAATGAAGACTCGGCACACCACTTCTGAAAGGTTGCCGACCACTGTTCTAGACAATCACATTAGAAACACATCCCTAGTCATCAGCTAGCTGGGAGCAGGCCTATGTTGTGTTTTTCTGACCTATTTCTGACCACCTTGATCTCACTAGAAGGTGAATTTGATTCAAATACTATCTTGATGAGCTGCCTCAAATAGAAAGGGTTTGGATAAGCAGTGAGTTATCTTTAAAAGAAAAGCAGTATTTTTCCTTGTACTGTATCCAGCTTGGGTAAGTTTGGTTAGAATAATGGGAATGACCTGACTGCAGAATAAAAAAACCCAAACCTTTTACTTTATTATACCAAATAAAAAAGCAAGTCTGACATAGATAAATGCTGAATTTCCTGTATTTACTTTTCCTAATGTAAAGTAAATCGCATTTCTTAGTGCAAATTATGGTATATGTAAAGTGTGGTAGATAATAATCTGTTGCTAAAGCTATGTAAAACAAAAGGATCTTGAGATCTCAAGGCTAGGGTTGCCAACCCTCCTGGTTTGGCTGGGAGTCTCCCGGTCAAGGCTCTATCTCCAAAGTAGAAGCCAAACCGGGAGATTTTAGGTGCTAAAAGTCCGGCGGCACAGGGGGGATAATGCAGGCTCCCTGCCTGCCCTGGCCCCACGCTGCTCCTGGAAGTGGCCGGCATGATCCTGCGGGGGCGGGAAGGGTTTCTGTGTGCTGCCCATGCCCCGAGCTCCAACTCCACAGCTCCCATTGGTCAGGAATGGTGGCCAATGGGAGCGGTGCCGGCAGGCAGAGGCAGTGCGTGGAGGGGCGGCAGGGACGTGCTGGCCACTTCCGGGAGCAGCGCACAGAGGGGCCAGTGTGCGGACCCCTTGACCTTGTTTACCTCCAGGCAGATCCCGGTCGGTGGTGCAGCAGGGCTCAGGCAGGCTCCACTCCTGTCGCTCCCATTGGCCACACTTCACGACCAATGGGAGGTGTGGAGTTGGCGCTCGGGGCGCGGGCAGTGCGCGGAGACCCCTGCCCTCCCCTGGGGCCACAGGGACATGCTGGACACTTTCGGGAGTGGCGCGGGGCCAGGGCAAGCAGGGAGCCTGCCTTAGCCCCACTGAGCCGCCGCCTGGGAGCTGCCCGAGGTAAGCGCTGCCTGGCTGGAGCTTGCACCCCCCCCCATCCCCTGCCACATGCCTGAGCCCCTTCCTGCACCCAAACTCCCTCCCAGAGGTTGCACCCTGCACCCCAACCTCCTGCCCCAGGCTCATCCCGGAGCTCCCTTCCACACTCCAAAACCCTCGGCCTCAGCCCAGAGCCTGCATCCCCTCCCACATCCCAACTCCCTGCCCCAGCCCAGTGAAAGTGAGTGAGGGTGGGGGAGAGCGAGTGACAGAGAGAGTGGGGAAATGGAGTGAGCGGGACGGGGCCTCGGAGAAGGGGCGGGGCAGGGGTGTGTGGGTTTGTGTGATTAGACAATTGGCAAGCCTACTCAAGGCACACTTTTGGCTTCTAACATCCTTTTAACATCCAGTTAGCCAATTGAACGCAATGAGTGAATACTGTTCTCTTACCAGGGTGGTTGGTTCTTGATATACCTTGAAAAACAAATTAAAACTTTTTCTCTGCAAATGCCTGTTTGTTTCAATAGACGTATCTTTTTAAAACTGAGTCACAAGTCATGTGAAAAGATACCAGACAGAATTGAAGTTTTGGCATTACTTTTCTTCCCATTAATCAGTCCTAAACCTCTTCCTTAAATAGGAAAAAAGAAAAAGACAATTTATATCTGGGAAAAGGTTTCTTTAAAATAGCTTCTACTTCATTTTTCAGGATTCTAGTCATAAACTATTAGAGCAAGTTGAATAATTTCAATTAACAGTGTAACGTTGTAGCATCTTGAAGTGGAACAGAAAATTTTCTGGAATACAGTCAAATCTAAATGTGCCTGTGCATCATTTTGGATTGATCTGAGCTTCTATGAGATATTAATATACATATATCCAATATCTAAAAAGATTTACAGTGAAATTTTAAAGCATGCAGGCCCAAAAGAGTGAGGTGGTTGTTTTTAATATTGTGGTTCACTTGGCTGAAACACTAATTGAGTAACACAATTAATGCCCTTTCTTACTTCCATGAAAAAGGCACAAATTTACCATATTCACATGAGATGCCTCTTAGCAAGGTGAACAAACAAGTTAGCTCATGGACAGCTTTGTACCAGTAGGCTTTAAATCACTGTTCAGTACAGAAGTGCTTTTTAATGTGTTTACAATGGCTAGTCCGAAAATGGTGCAGTGGTTGACGAGACTGTTTTAGTCCAACTGCTCGACCTGCTCACATGGGTATTCTTGCCTTGGGAGTTTCTTGTTTAGTTCTTTTTTTCCCTTTTGGTGTGGCTTTCTTATAGGATAGTGCAATGGGAAGCAAAGATTCTGTGGAACTTCAGAGAAGCATCACAAGGATACAGATAAGCAAGAGGCATATTAAAATAAGACAAAAATTTATAAAGAGCTCCTGGAGCTTTTGGCGTGTTTGTGGGTTCACCTCAATAGTTGAGGCTCTCCTCATGGCAGAGCGGGTTATGTGCTGGACCTTCTCCATGGCAACAGGAAAGCAGAGAGCACAAGTCAGGTTTTAGAAGAAGTGCAGGTAAAAAACAGAAGTTGTCAGGAACAGTGCAAAGTGGTTATTATCTTCAGATTTTGGTTTAGAGAATCTGTGTGGAGCTGGGAAAGCAGGAAAGTGAAGAGTTAGAAACACAAAAGTAAAGTGTTTTGATCAGTGCATGTGCAGATTGTATTCATGTTATAATAGTGCCTGAAAGAAAAAGTGAAGTTACTTTCCACAGTGTGCTACACATTATTTTCACTTAAAAAAATGATTTTCAAGACAGATAAGACAGTGGAATTGCACATGCAACCTTATGAGTGAGTTATTGAGTGCCTGCAAAACTGAGGTGGAGGCCCTTTATGAAATGGGACTTGTGGATGTTCAGCACTTCTCAGAATTAGTCCAGTAGGGCCTAATCTGATTTCCTTCAGAGTCTATGGAAAGACTCCCCCTGTCTTCAGTTGCAGTTGGTTCTGGCCAATTAGGAGGCAGGATGGTCTTGTGGATAAAACCCACAGGACATGGAGTCAGGAAATTCTGATTCTTTTTCTGGCTGTGTCACTGACTACTTATGTGACCTTGGACAAATCATTTAACTTCTCAGTGCCTCATTTTTGAGGGGGAGTGGAAAAACTAGTCTTGCTAATGCATTTCCTTTCCAAGTAGAAAGAATTTCATGTGTAAGCAAATGCTGTGGCAGCGTCTAATATGTATCATTGATATGGGAAATTTCTAGTAAAATGATCTTGAAGGACGGGCAGTCTGAGACATGAGACTTTTCTTCTCTGAAAGTACTAACGTGCACTAAAAATGTCATGCCCAAAGGCAGAGGGGTGGTGCTGCAATAAATGCATGGGAAAATATAACTTTTTAATTTGTTAGCGATAGATACAGTGTTGCTTGAAGTGCTTTTTATAAGAAATAAAGAGAAGATCGGTATGCAGTACTTTCAGGAATGCAAGTTATATTGAGTTTTAAAAAAATAAGCCCCCAAAACATGCTGTAAGCTCTTCCGGGCAAGGGGCTGTCCTTTTGTTAGGTGTCTGTTCAGAACCCAGAACAACGAGGGCTCGATCCATGGCTGGGGCTGCTAGGCCCAACAAGAATACAAATAATTGAAGATCATGATGGTAACCTCAAGCTGCCCTTGGGTAAATACGTTTATTCACCATAAATTTTTCTCCTAGGGGAGAATTTGCCCCTCGATGTTTATATTCCATATATCTTTATGTATGCAGTGTAGCTGTAGCCGTGTCGGTCCAAGGATATTACAGAGACAAGGTGGGTGAGGTAATCGCTTTTATTGGACCAACTTCTGTTGGTGAGAGAGACAAGATTTGAAGCTGCACACAGCTCTTCTTCAGCTCTGGGAAAGGTCCTCCCAAGGTCACAATACAATGCCAGGTGGGACATAGTGTTTAGCATAAGCAGTTACCAGATATTGTAAGGGACCATTCAAGCCTGCTAACTACTTATGCTAAAACAGTGATTCTCAAACTTTTTTGTACTGGTGACCCCTTTCACATAGCAAGCTTCTGAGTGCGACCCCCCCCCCCTTATAAATTAAAAACACTTTTTAATATATTTAACACCATTATAAATGCTGGAGGCAAAGTGAGGTTTGGGTGGAAGCTGACAGCTCACGACCCCACACATAATAGCCTCACAACCCCCTGAGGGGTCCCAACCCCCAGTTTGAGAACCTCTTTGCTAAACAATCGGTTCCACCATGCATTTTGCTGTGATGCTGGGAGTATAAGAAGGGCTCTGTGTAGCTTGAAAGCTTGTCTCTCTCACCAACTGAAGTTGGTCCAATAAAAGATATTACCTCACCTGCCTTGTCTCTCTATATGGCAGATATACTTTCTCTGCTCATGACCCAAATAAGTTTATTGATAACAGCTATATTTTAAGATATATAGACTCCTGCCACTGCATCCATATAGACTGGGGGGAGACCAATCCTTAGCAGTGGCCATCCCACAAATGGCATTATAACTGCTGTGTGAACCATCCTGACTGTAAAAGGGGGTGGATGGAGAGCAGCACAAGGAGGCTTCCATTACACATCCAGACTCCAGATCCATAAATTTGCTTGCCAGTCTGGCTAAAAGGATTCATAAGAAATATCATACAGTGAACTTCATGAAAACTTTCAACCTATCTTTTTTCCTCTTCTCAAAAATCTGTCCACAGGAGAGGAGGATAAGGGGCTGTTAGTTCATATCCACTACTATTGTATGCTGTGACCAGGATCTGTTTTCAGCATCAAAGACTGCTATAGCATTTCAAAAACTGACTTAAAAGTCAGATTGCACATAGATATATTAATAGCTTTGGTTGGTTGAATGTGGTGACATCTTTTCCTAAAATTAGATTCTACAATTTTAGTACAGTATATGACATCAAGAGCTTATTTTTAGTTGCCACTTTAATTTTTCAGCTTAGTTTGACTCTAGATAAATGAAAGCAGGTATAGCATAAACACTTAAAGTGCTTGCCCAGCATATTCTATTCAGTTATTTGTCTGGTTTGTGTCTCTCTTGTGTAAGTGCAGTAAAAGCAAGACAGACGTGCAAGAATTCTCAGATGACTTGACTGAAAGTTTATCCATTCGCCTAGCCTAATAGGGGCTAAGAGACACTAAAATGTTTATTCTGTTCCAGAGGAGGTATGCTAGTTCAAGCACTAACGTGTTTATACGGACACAAACAAGTTTGTTCAAGCAGTGCATAAGGTTGACACTTCAGACAACCATATTTGCTGGGAATTACTTCATCACAACCTGCTGTGCCATTATTTAATGGCGACCACAATTCAGAGAAGGCCCATCATTTAGTAAGTCATATTAAAAAATGTTAATGGTTTTTTTTGTTTTGTTTTGTTTTTTTAAACCTTTGGAAGGAGAGAGGAAATGTTAGTTAAATAGTCATTGGGCTTGATTCTCATATAACACTCTGGCTGTGTAAAGGATCCTTAAAGTGAGATAGTGGCATAAATGAAAATATGTACCTTTGTGTTTAAAGGATTCGTATTTTTAATGCTCTGGAAGAACAAGATGTAGGGAGTTCAGAATTCAGTAATTAGTGTTGATGTGCTAGAGGACCTATGTGAAGTTCTTAAAGAAGCACCAGCAGGGTTTCAGAAGCAATTTTGAGTGCTCTTGTCTTCTCCCTACCTAATATGTCTCTGTTTGGGAGAGGTTTTCTGATCTACATGTAGATCTATATGTCTACACTTCAATATGTGTTTCGCTATAAGGTGCTTGGTTTCAGCTAGCAAATGCATATCTTGCTTGTTAATCTTCCCTCGGTGTGCATAAAGAGAAATAGACTCAGTAACACAGCTGTGTGTGGATAACAAACATGGTCAAAAGGTACAGTCCAATATTCTATCATGAAGAATCATTTAATTAAAATGAAGGCCTATTCTTGCTGTATATCATAACAGCATAGAAATGCCCAAGTTTAGATCACTGGTGCTAATATTTTAGGTCAACACCATGATGAAACCTTGCGCACACACACACACACACACACACACAAAAATGTATCTCAGAAGCCAAAAGTGGGAGCTTCAACAGGAAGGCAAATTATATTTGAGATCTTATGTGCCAAGTACTATTGTGTTCAGATGCAGTACTGTCCTGCGTTGCCCAAGAAACAAATCTTTGGCTCCATCATTGAATGGCTGTGTTCATTCTTCTGGAAGACATTGTGCACACTTCATTGTTTAGGTAAAAGGCCAAATTGCTGATCGTACATGTCCGTATGTTAAGGTTACTTTACAGTTGTTCTCTTACAGTGGTTCAACAGATCGTCACTGTTGGGCTCCTAGCTGACAAGTAATTATTGTAGTGATTATGTGTGGTTATTTTTATCCGTTTCTGGGTACCCTTCATACTGAGAGGAGGTATGTGAACAAAGTTCAAAATCGTAGTGAACAAAGTTGAAACCTGTAGGCCAAATTCATTCCAGGTATAAGTATATTCACTTCACTTGGGTCACACAGGATAAATTTGGCTCCATTGGAAACCGTGATTTTAGACACGGCTTACCCATTTCCTGTCATGTTTACTAAATGTGGTAGTTAGATCAGTGAAATAAAAGGGATTTGACATGCATGATTTATTATCTTCCCATGTAACCAAACTAACTTGTGGCATGGAATAGTAAGACAGGCACAGGAAATGAACAGTAGATAATGAAGTATTTCACAGTAATTTCATTTTGGTAGCATGGTACAAAAAGCAGTAATCCTAGTTGCTTCCTTTTGAAAGTGAACAATTTAGTGACCGTCAGTACCACAGAGCAAAAATGCTAGTCAGTTGTGTGATCTGTGGCTTATGTATATTTTTGGAAGCTATTATCTAAAATAATCCAGCATACAACATACTTTTGGATTAATTGTTGTTCCTCTGGTCTTCCTACATGAAATCCCATTAATCCTAGTTGAGATGAGATGCTCTCTATAAATTCAGGTGAGGAAGAACTAAAAGGTCACGGTTTGTATTTGACAGTGGAAACTCGCCACCTCATACCAAAAGCAAAAGAAGAGCTAGTCAAGTATCTAGGATTAAACACTGAACATTAGCTGTGGGGGTGTAGATCTGGAGCCCCTGATCAGTTAGATGTGCCACGTGCAGATCCAAGAGGAAGCTGGAGAGTACAATTTGCTACTCTGCTCATGCACAGAAATCTGTAGGCAATGCAAAGGATTTTCCTGTTGTTTTCCCTCCCTGACAGGAGGATTTTGCTCTATTTATAGTTCCTTAAAAATATGTCTAATCCCAGCATATGTAACCTCCTTTTTGAGCCAGTGACTGTATTGATTCATTTAATTTTGAGAACCTTCTATGTCCTCTGAAGTCTCCTTTTTTTCAGTCTAGGAAGAAGAGGGAACATTAACTCATTAGACCACTAGAGGGCCTCTGTCTACTGTTTATGCTCCAGTTAGTTCAATAAAACAAGTGTTCATAAAAAAACAGGACTAGATCATAGGTGGTGTGGTGCTAGAGAGGCTCATAATGGCATCTAGCAATTTTCTGAAGTGGAACAATGCTTTGCCAATGGTCCACTGTTTCTTTGGTCACTAGCTGAATGTCTGTATATCCACCCACAGCATAGGAGCTTTCCTGTACCACTGTATTGTAGAGCCTCTGGTTGGGATTCTTTCTTATTCTCTGATTCAAGTGTTTCAGCTAGAGAAGAGTTCTGATCAAAGCAGCCCACTGTAGGAAAGGACTAGCACTGTGGGTACAATAAGTTGTTTCCACACCACGAGTGGGACAGTCATCTGATGGGAGCAACCTGAACATCAAACAAGGGAAGCTGAATTGGGGGAAGAGAATGGATAGAACTGTGTGAAGGATGGAGACTAGACCAAAATAGATGTCATGGTAGGGGGAAATGGAACACAGAAATAGAGTATGGGGACAGGAAAGGAGAAATGGAGCAGGAGATCAAAGGGATGAAGGGGCCAAACATGAACAGAGAGGGAAAGAGAAACAAGGGCAAACAAGGGTGTAAAGAAACAAGAAGAGATGAACTGAAGCTGGAGTACAGAAAACAGTTCATGAAAGGTAGAGGGAGTCCATTTTGCCAGAAATAGCAAGGACCAAATTTTAAAATTGCTTGGGGTTGCTTTTTGTTGAATGTTGTCCATACACTTTGATTTAATGATGGATGAGGGGGATACTTAGTGTGTGTGTGTGTGTGTGTGTGTGTGTGTGATATATATATATATATATATATATAAGTCTTCTGATGATGATATTTGAGGATCTTAACTGAATTTTCCTGTCTGGTATTAAGAATCTTTTGTGCAATGGCATTTAAATCAGACTAATGGATTCAGTGGTTAAGATGTCATAAAATGGGCTAAGTTCAGCTATTTCGTTGGCCATTTTCAGGGGCACAGGGAATTCTCCCCTCCCCCCACTTATTCTGTTTGATAGCTATTTTACCTCTGAAACAAGAACGGCAGCAAAATCAATGAGATAGAGCCTCTTCCTAAATCATAGGTTACTGAGGACCAACATAGGCTAGAGTGTCTAAATATTACACTGATTGGGTCCTATAAATACCTAACAGATATAGATATATAATATGTGCCTAATTACTCACTCAGTGACTGCAACAGTTCTAGTTGTGCATACATAGCTTAGATTCTTGTTTCTGAAAGTCACCCAACATGTCTCGTATGGTAATACCGATCATGATCTAATAAAATTAGTAATGATCTTGCTATATATATTGAGCCATTAGAATGGTTTTGTGGTTAACTCAAATCTGAGTTAAATTCCTAGCTCTGCCATAGACTTCCTGTGTGATCTTGGGCAAGTCACTCAATCTCTCTATATATCAATTCCCAATCTTAAAAACCGGGGAATAATACCACTTGCTTTTTCCAATTTGTTTGTTTGACTTGTCTGTTTAGACTATAAGATCTTTGGGAATGGAGCTCTCTCTCTTAATGTGTGCGTGTACAGCATCTAGTACAATGGGTCTCCAATCTCAATTGGGGTTCTAATTGCTACTGTAGTACTAATAATAGATAACAGAAATAGAAAGCAAGTAAGTGAAAATAGAATTGAGGCAAAGATAAAGCAATGAGAAACAATTTTTTCTTTCATAATCTTCTTAAAAAGAATGGTGTTGGGATGGAGCAAGGGGTGAGTTCAAGTGGGTAAAAAGTGATTTGATTTGTGGACAAATCCCCAAAAGCATACATATATCCCTGACCCTGCTTTCCAAAGCTCGGTCCTCAACTGGCATACATTTATTGTTTGATCAAATGCCATTAAAAACAAGCAAAACAAAGGTGTTTTGATTATTCCTATGTGGATGTGTTTGGTGCATTTGTCACTTACTTATGTTCTAAAAAGTACAGGAATAAGCACATTTTTGCCCTCTGTAATTATGGGCCCATCTTAATGAGCTTCATGTTTACCGGTAATACTACATTGAGGAAGTTCTATAGCTTTCCTGCAGAAAAAGAAATAAAGTTCCATTGGAACTCCTTGCCAGAGGATGTTGTGAGGGTCAAGACCATAACAGGGTTCAAAAAGAACTAGATAAGTTCATGGAGGATAGGTCCATCAATGGCTATTAGCTAGGATGGACAGGGATGGTGTCCCTAGCTTCTGTTTGCCAGAAGCTGGGAATGAGCGACAGAGGATGGATCACTTGATGATGATTACCTGTTCTGTTCATTCCCTCTGGGACACCTGGCAATGACCACTGTCGGAAGACAGGATACTGGGCTAGATGGATCTTTGGTCTGCCCCAGTAGGGCCGTTCTTCTGTTCTAAAGCATCTAAAGTAATGAATTTTAGACCAATGATGTACTACATAGGATATAATTTGTCTCTAGACATCTATGAAACACTCATTAATTTTCCCTTCTGCAGTACAGTATTTACAAAACTGTCTCTAAATATTAATAAGGAATCAGACAATTAAACCAAAAAGGCAGATCGTTGCTGTTAACTGTAAGTCAAATGTAATATTTTACATCTGTTTAAAAACATTTTTTTTTCATTTATATCACCAATGCTTTTGTTGTTACTCAGCATTCTTGGACAGCTACAAAATGGGTTATTAACCGTGCAAGCTATTGAGATTATGTATAGATGATGAGCCACATTCTAACCTAATGTAAATTAGCATAACTCCATTGAAGCCAGTGGAGCTATATTCATTTACATCAGACAAGAATCTCACCTGATATAGCCATGGATCTATTTTTATAAAGAGTCTAATAATACCAGGGCAGCTAAGTGCTATAGTTCTGTGTGTGTGTGTGTTATACACAGTATAATAACTCAAATTCCTTGTTGGTTTCTTAAATATAATTACTGTACTTAGTGTGAGCAAATCCCTATCTTTGTATGAAAAGACAAAATATTTGGTTTTAAATAAAAACATTTAAAAGGAAAATAAAATGTTGTTACCTAAATGTCCCGAGACAAATGCCTCTTGCAGGCAAAATGAGAAGTACTACTGCTTCCTTCTGGAAACAACTCCTATAACAGAATTACATAGTCTTCAACTAGTTATATGCTGCAAAGTTCACCATATGAACATCAAAGTGTTTCAGGAATAGAGTTCAAACAGTTCCCTGTTTGCACATGGATGATGTGTCCAAGTACAAATATCTGGGTAAATTCTTGATGAATACATTGCACACAACTCTCAGTAATGTTAATGGAATTGCATGCAGGCACTCCCAAGAGTGTTGGGAGAATATACTTTTAAATACAAAATATACAGTAGAACTCTGGTATTCATGGATCTTATCTTAAAATGTAAACATACATATATAGGTATATATCGATAGAAATACAGTGCTACTCTGAGAACAGATATAGGTTTAGAATGTACTGAGTCTATTTTTGTGTTTTGTAGTCTCCTGACTTCTTCTTAAAAAAAAAAAAAAATAGATTTCTCCCTCTTATTTAGGAAAATTCTTATCAGATTCCTAGACTCATGCAGTCATGCATGGATCCTTGGATTTCTCAACAAAATAAATTAACATGAAAATACAAAAACAAACGTAAGAAGTGAAAAAGAAATGTTCCTGTTTACCAGACATATCCTTTATTTATTCATTTCCTTTCTTTAATTAATAAAATGTATTTTTGCTCTATATTTTCTTTATAAAATAGGGTCAGATTTTAAACAGCTAAAACTTTTTCATGTGGTTTTTGTTTTGTTCTTGTTTTGTACAGTGCCCAAACACTTTTATGAATGATGGATGAGAAGGATATCTTATTTATAAAAATTACTTTTGATATTGAGACTCTTAGTTGTATTTTCCTGCTAGTTATTAAGAATCTTTTGTGCCATTGTATTTCAATGAAACTAATGGATTCAGAAGTTATTATCATAAAAAAGGTTTTAAGTTCAGGTTATATTGGCCATCAGAAAAAAAAAGAAGCCTTAAAAAGATTTCAGAACTGAAACATAGTATTTTACATTAAAATTTGAATACTGCAAAATTATTAAAGATCAGCATTTTAACCCTTCTTTATAATCAAAATAGGGGTCTATATATATATATCATATGTTAATTTAAAAAATGTCTCTTCTAAAAATGTGCTATAAGTGAATCAGTTTTTCTGATTTAAGACTAGGAAGGTGAACTTTCCTTAATTTGGGTTGCTAGTGGGCAACTAAACTAAAAGTAGAAACCTCAAAACCAAAAAACAGTAATGTAAACTCTTGAATTAAAAGTTACTTTTTAATGAGAACAGAAAAATTTGGTTTGTTTTAAAACAAAAGCAACAACTGCTAACAAAAACCTGAGTCGAGGTGTGGGAGAAATCATTAAGACTTCTGGTGGGGTGGTGATGTTTGCTTAATCCATTCCCCAAGGAAAACATAGCTTCATATTAAAAAGAAGAAGCTGATGATTTTTAAAAACAAAACTACCGTCCTTATTTTTTCCATTGCACTATTTTTTGGCTTGGAACAGTAATGCCTAAAATCTCTCCACTTTAAAAAAAAAAAAAAAAAAAAAAAAAAAAAAAAAAAAAAAAAAAAAAAGCAGCTGTAAGGGTTGGGTTTTATTTTAAATAAGCATTTATAATACAGGCTGCTCATTTTGCATAGAGTGGTTTAGTTTGGAAAACTAAAATATAATTGTAATAAGAAGAGATCCCTTACCTCTGCTGATGATTATTAGTGAGTTATAAGATAATGTGTTCTGAGCTGTGGGAAACTTTGTCTGGACTTCTCTGGCAACTTGTCTGAGTCTGTCACCAAGTTTGTAGGAACAATTGAAGAAGGTGGAGGAAAAAATAACAAAAGTTTGAGGCAGGGCTCATGATGTCATGCAGGAATTCAGAAGTTGTGATTGGTTACAACACGGCCTTCTAATACAGGGCAGTTGCTCATCTAAACTCATTATAGCAGTAATGTTAGCACTGAGGAAATGGGTTTTTTGTTGTTGTTTTTGCCACATTCTTTAAGAAAGTGGACAGGAGGAAAGCAGTCTGCATGGCCATGAACTGAAGAACTTGAGCAGTGATATGATCCAGTGTTTGGAAACATGGAGATGAGGCTGCATGCAAATATGTAGTATTTTTAGTAACTTATATAAAATTGTGATTAATTAAGAAAACTCTAGACAATTCTTCAAAATGGTGAATTTGCTACAACAATGACAAATATTTTCCCATAATAAAAATCCCCCTTTGAATATTTTGCTTTCATATAAATTATCTTTTTTTTTTTTTTTCCCCCCCTTCTGGGTCTTGAGCATCTTCACAAGCTTTGAACCATTTTCGTTTGTTAAAAAGTGTTTACTAAGGTATGTGGTGTGTATAGCTTTTAGTGGTGTTATACACCTGATCACTATCCTCTTTACGTCACAGTATGAGTATCCCTGTTGTGTTCTCGAAAACTTTCCTTCCCCACCACAGAGGAACTGATGCAGTTTGTGCTTCATTTCAGGATCTCCACACCCACAGACTAGATGTGGGGCAGGATTTTGCCCCAGATAAACTGAGAGGCTTTTAAATCTCCGCATATGCTTAAAATAGTTACTTCTCTTGCCCTTTACCTCAAACCAAATTATATTGTGGTCAGATATGATCATTTTTTATAAGAAAGCACTGATATTGTATTTGGCACTATAGTAAACAGAGGAAGATATGCTCCCTGCTCTATAAACCGTGCAGGTTAAATAGACAGAGAACACAAACCAGACACACAATAATGTGCTGAGAGAAGGATTCTGTCTTGCAGCATTTTTTAAAAATATAGTGCTTGCATTAAAATACTTTTTTTGCACTGTTATGATGAGCTTCTCTTAGACTTTACTCTTAGTTAAGTGAAGGTAGGGCCTGTGAAACTGTTACAATAACTTTAACATAACCAGAGCTTAAAGCTTTTATTCTAATACAGTAAATCTGGCAGTTTTCTATTGCCCTTTAGTATCAGGAACAGAAAATTTAAGGTTACATGTTTCAATTGAAAGTTAATTGAATGTCTCCTCAGTGAATGGTGGTGATTCTTTACTTGTGCATAAGGCCTCATAATTCACTTGTTGTGACAATGTTAGTATTATGGATCTCTGACATCTCAGGAGAAATGTATTTGCCCTTTATAAAGAAAGCATCCTATATTTATCACAGGATGTAGTCCTGCAAAAAGTTCATTTACCATTGATGGGTACATTATGGCGCTGTTCTCTTACTTGAGATAAAATGTACCACTTTTAGCAAAAGTACTTTCTTTAACTTAGTCAGCTGCTTCACTTCTCACTTTAAAGTGAAATGTCCCCTGTTAAAATCATTAGTGTTTAACTACAACACCCAGAATACCATTAACTGTAATTTATGTCCATCCCTTGTACAGATGGGCATAGCAAAAGCAGTGTTTTGCATTTATTCATTCCCAGACTTTTAACTTGTCTTTGATTTTTGATGCATTGGTCTGTTACTGCCACTTTAGGGGTGTGTCTGTGTACACTTCATAAGGATTTTTTTTTTTCATATATAGTATTGTGACATGTTGGGAAGGAAAAAATTGCCTTCAATCGAGTAGTTTCATCTAATTTATTAAAATCTGATACTTTTTTTATTGTGTTTAATTTATGACCAGGAAATAAATGAGAGAATAGTACAAACAATTAAACAGTGCCTTCAAAGGAATTTAATGAATCTCTTCTGTGTATTTCTAAAACCATTTTAGGACTCTCTACTCCAGAACCATTTAAAATATCTGAATAAGAAGTACAGATTCAGACTAAGTGAATGCTATGAGTATATCCACTGTGAATCTTGTGTCGATCATACTGATTGTAGACAAATTGGTCTTAGGTTTGACAAGTTGTTGCTATAGAACTTTGTTAAACTTTAGTCTGAAATCTCCTTTTCTGACATATGAAACCTGGAAGAGGGGGCTCAGTTATCTGTGTAGTCTTTTTAAAATATCTAACATGCTTCCTGTTGACATACTAGCGCAGTAAATCCACAAATTGTACTTAAATGCATACTGCATTTTTCTGATTAACTCTTCTGTGTATATATTACAAGTTGCTCAGCTACAAATGAACTAATTTGGGACATTAGAAAAGAAAAGGTTTAAAAAAGGAATACATGTTGGAGGCTTTGGCGTGCTTCATTTTCTTCTTGGGAACAAAAATGTGCAGCTGCTGCTTGCATGACCTTAAATGGAGATGATCTGGACTATCTCCAGTAGGATTAGAAATCCACCACCAGAGCATGTTTGTGTTCTTGTATTTAGAGATCCGGTTGCTTTTTGGGATAATATCCAAAGAGCACAAGCATTTTACACTTGGTGTAGCAGCTCCTTATTTAACTAATAATAACAATTTCATTGAGGTTATTTTGTCTTTTGTGTGTTTTTGTTTTTAAAATTCCAGATGTAGATGTCTGTCACCTGTACTATCTTGGTAAAAACTCTGAGATGTTAGTGTTTGTTTTCTATGATCTATGGTGATGGATAGAAACGAACTATATATAACACAAGCATAATCTGGTTTTGTGGTTTTAAAGTAACCAAAGAAATTCAGCACTAAAACTGAACACCAATGCTTAGGCCTTCTCACACGGTTGTGCCACTTTTCTCTAATAATATTGGGTAAATTAAAATGTATCTTTACTCTGCCTCTGTAAAAATGACATAATCGAGAGTCCATCTCTCTCTAGGATTTCAGTATAATATATTCAGTTTAAAAATAATAGAAAAGATATTTTTTGTTTTTTTCCTAACTGCCAGTACTGCAAACTCACCTTGAGAACTGAGCCTGAGTTCCTTTGTTTTTGTGTGTTGTCACGATCGACAAGCCAAATGCTGTTCTTGGTGATTAACCTCACTGTTGTTGTTTGTGTGTTTGCACAGGTGTCACTGATTGTAATTTAGGAAACACTTATGTTGATGTATGGTGTTCTTTGCATGTGTTTGCACTACAGGACTAACAGAAGTAAAAAGTGGTGAAAACTTTGTTGTTACTGAACTTGGCAGACATGATTCTAAAAGCATAGAAAGGGCTAGTTCTTCTTCAGCTGCTGTAAATTAGCATAGTCCCATTAAAGCCAATGTCAGTATACAGATTTATACCAGCTAAAGATCTGGCCCAAAAGCAGATGTGGTAAGCAGGTGTCATTTTACTTAGTTGTTTTAACAACAGAATTGCACTTTAAGACAGTTTCCTATCTCTGAATTTTTCTTGCTTGATTTTGGTGGTGAGGTTTAAGAATACAGTCCTGACTTCAGTGGGTCTCATGTCAGATTCTACTGTTTTTAACTGGGGTGGGGTGGGGTGGGAGAGCTGCAGAGAAGTGGGGTTGAGGCTTTGTTTGGTTTCGTTTAACTTAATGTGTTAGTGAAGCATTTAGTGAAACATATTCTCTAGCAACATAACCAGAGTTCACCTTTCAGGAATAACAAATAAGATCAAAGTCATGATGTTAACATATAATCCTACACAGTCTGATTTTAGTGTTTTGTTTGTTTTTAATCACAAAAACTATATAAATAGGTTGCACTCCATAGCTTGCGGGGTAATTTAATTAGTCCATTTGCTTTGAAGATGATCAGCAGTATTCTGAATTTTCTTCCATTGCCCTTCACCACATCGCTCCAGGAGATAGATAGGGTAAAAATTTTATTTATATATATATATATATATATATATAAATATCTTTCTCTTTGTTTTTCCCCTACCCCATGCTGCTGTCAGGCTATTGTTACAACATGCTGTATCCAAGTTAAAGGAGATGGAAGAGTCACAGAGAGTCCTCTCTAAGAGAGCCACCTTTCCTGCTTCATAGATTGGCTTACAGGGGATTGTGTGGAGTGTTGTGGAGGAGGCCTTCCTTCCTCACACCTGTGCCCTGCAGATCAAGGCCTGTCATCTTTGCACCACATTTATTGTCCTCTGGTTAAAAAGGGTGAAAGTTCTTAATGATTTCCTAAAATTGGACTGTCATTAAAGTGCTGGCTTTATTTTTATTTTTAAATTTTATTCTGTCATCGATAGTAGCAAGGTAAAATGATAAGTCTTTGGTTTTGTACCTGTTTTCTTAAGTATACATAAGCATATGGGTTTAAAATCGTATGGAACATAACTGAATAGAAAAGTCTCTCATCATCTGAGCTGCAGCATCACATATCTCTCTGGGACTTTTTTTCCTCTTGGAATGCTAAAGGCTCCAACAGTATTGATTGTCAGGTTTGTTACTAACAGAAGACTGTTTCAGAAAAGGTCAGCTTTAATATTTGCATTTCCTTCAGTCTTATGGGCATGAACTTTTAACAAGTGCAGTAGATTACAGTGTTAACAAGTATAATGGCACCTGTTATGTTCTTTGATACTTTGTCCTATTGGTAGGATAGGGGAAGAGGATCAAAAAAGATTTTTGGCTGGGTCTTGTGGTATGTATTCATAGTGGTTCCCCGACCTCCAAAATATACAATTTATTTTCCTTAGACACTACATATTTGGCATAAATTGTACCCATGTAATACCTTATTTTTACAATAAATGTTAGCACCACAAAAATCGATATCCTGTAAAACATCTGGCTCCTTTGGTATCAACACTTTTTTTTTTTTTTGACTATTCAAGTAATAGTTGGTTTATTTAACTAGTAAATTAAGAGAACCGTTACGCCTGTCTCGCTGCCAGAAAGCAACATGATACAGCAGAGAACATTCAAGGAAAAAAGATAATTACTTCAGCTTCAGTGCTTTTGGTTAACATGGTGCTTGTTTTTTTAATAATTGCAAAATCTTCAAATGCATTGTAATTTGAAGTTTTAATTCTCTCAGTTGATTAGCTTAGTTTATTTGCATGAAGTGATGTGCTGAGATTCTTGTAACAAAGAAACTGTGTTGAGTGTCTTTCAGATAAACTGTTCCAGGAAACACAGAGATTAGTTGTGTTGTTTGACATGGTATGAGTGATGGATGAACACAGGGACAAAGGCATATGAAGGAGAGATAAAAGACTTGAAGACCATGTTTCAATTGCCAAGTGTGGTGGCACTGGATTATCTCCACTTTAACAGCAATTATAGAATGGAGGCTAGAGATTGTGTTTTGGACTTCAGCTGCTACGTATCTTCAGTAGTAGATTGTCTTTAACAGGGGAGTGCTCAAACTTTGCCCAATTGAGGAACACATTAGCAATACTCAGGAGCATGAGAGTCGTATAATAGAGAACACTGTAGTAGCAAGTTTCATCCAAATACACAGTAGTACTCATGGAGGGCATGGGTGCCCTCATGCAATGCTCCATCTGGAGCATTTCATTCAGATTAAGATGGAGGTGGCATAAAGAGGTCTTTTTTAGCTTCCATGGATTTACTCCTCAGAAGGAAATGACTGTATTTGGCTTGCAGGCCACTTGTTTAGTCATCCCTGCTTTACCAGGTGCATATGTGAAATATTGAAATAGGAAATTTTAACACTTTTCAAGTTTAAGAAATTGTCATTTACTCCCCTCTGTCTTCCTCCCCCACTATCTTCATCTTGCATTTGTATGGGATGGTGATACAAAGATGAGTGAGAAGCTCTTGGTGGATTACCAGCCATTAGCCATTTCTCTTTTTGTTTCCCAAATAGTTATAAATAAAATATTTGGTTAGTTTTTACAATTTCACTTTTTATACAGAATTTCTCCAGTTTAATAATAAAAGTGTTGACTTCTTGTCATTCATTTCACATGTACATGGGCAAGAAAAAATACTAAAGACTTTATATGAAGTATAGCTGCTTCCTGTGAGGTTCTCTGGTAACACCTCAGGGGGGGAAAAAGCCCAGCTTCCCCCACTGCCCCGAATACTTGTGAGTTTGAGGGGTTGAAATCTGCCTCTGAGCCAGAGTGTTCAAAACTTTGGAGTATTTGGATCACACCATTATAGAAAGTGTCAAAATGTGAACTTTAATCTGGGACTCTAGTTTGGGATCCATCTCTAAGCAATAAGAACAGATTCCAGTGGAAACCTGATAGTACTGTATATTTTATTACATGTATACTGCTTCAGTGAACTATGAAAGTATGCTCTTTAGAGTCTAGTGAATCCTTGGACTGTTTGATTGAAATGAAGGGGAGTTTTATTTTTCACGGAGCCCTCCTGCACCCAGGCCCCACCGCCCTGAATCTGGACCCCCACACTTGCATCCAGACTATCTCCCACTGAGGTCTCCACACTCCAACCCACACCCCGACAAGCCCCATCCCCCCCCTGCACCTGGACCACCCCGATGAGCGCCCCAGATCTCCAACCCACTGAGCTCCAACCAGCTGCATCCAGACCCCATGCTCCATTGAGCCCCACTCCCAGCACCCAGATCCCACCACTGAGCCCCATAACTAACACACCTCTGCTGAGCCCCAACCACCTTCACCTGGACCCCCCTGCAGAATCCCATTCCCCTTGAACCTGTAACCCCCAGTGAGCCCTTGTGCATCCAGACCCCCCTGCACCCAGACCCCCAACTGAGCTGCCTGACTGCAGATTGCCCCACACAGAACCCTCTCACCCCACACCTGGATCCCCTCACTCTAAGCCCCTCCACGCTTGGATCCTGTCGGGCTGAGCCTGCCTGCCTCACACCTGGATTCGGGGCCGGGGCTGGGCATGCGTGCAAGACTCTGTCCCTCTTGCGCAGCTTGCTATCTTGGTGCTTCTGGTGTGGAGGGGAAGGGCCCCGTGTTTCTGGGGCAGGCCTGACCCTTGCACAGTGTCAGGATCGGGTGCAGTCGTACTGCCGAGTCTGTGTCCTGGGGCGGGAGGGCTGCAGGGTGATTGCCCACCTCCGTGCAGCTAGTGGCCTTTGCTCCCCACTGCCGTGCTGGAGCCTCCACATTTATTTATTGACAATGAAAATATGCAGAATTTTAAAATACTGTATGCAGAATTTTTCTATTTTGGCTCAGAATTCTCCCAGGAGTAGTATATTAAGTACATTAGTATGTTTGTGCATGTGTTTCAGTATGTGGCAGTCTCATTTTTAAAAAAATCCTAAATTCAGGAGACTGATGATGGGTTTCAAACCAGGCATGCTTATAGAACTATGTTGCATTCAAATCCAGACTACTAAAAGTTGCAAAGTGAACAGTTAAGCATACTTCCTTTACAGCTGATATCTGTGCTTGTGCTCAGCTCTGTCATTGGGGAATATGTGTGGTATCCCTTCATGGTTTATCAGTCAATAGAAATACTAAAGAGGCAGAAGGACCCAGAGAATTTTATACAGATTATTTGGATCTCCAAATTTCCATATAAAACAACCTGGCTCCCAGCTGTTCCTCTCCACACTTGAAGAATTTAGTGATCTTGCTTAGATATCTTCTCACCTTTCTTAGTGGGGAGGATGTAGAAAAGTAAGACAGGTATCACAAAGGACTGTGTTAAAAGTATTTTGCCTGCTGGCTGCAATAATTTTCCTAACTAGCATGTTGTTCCCTGATATAAAACATCCTCCAAGCATCCTGAGGTTTCAAGTATGTGCATATTATAATTTGTATAAAATAAATGTATTTAAAAAACAAAAACCCTTTATAGCCTCTGTAGTGTCTCTTTAAAAAAAGGTTTAATTCATTTATTGATCTTAAGCCATCCTTACTTGACTGCCAAAGCCATACAGAAGGGTTCACACTTGGGGAACTGGCCCATCTGTGCAAAATATTGCTTCCTTTCCAACAAATAACATTACATAAATAAGTATATTGGTCCAGATAGTGATCAGGAGGACGTGTATTCGAGTGGGTAGGACACTGGACTGGGATCTGAGATCAAGAGATCTGAGTTCCATTCCCATCTCTGCTACAAGTCTGCTGTGTGACTTTGGGCAAGTCGCTTTACTTTTTTGTGCCTTAGTTTCCTGATCTGTAATATGGGGATAATATGCCTAGCTCTTGTCTAAAGTTCTTTGAGATCCACAGGTGAAGAGCACTATATAATGGGTAGTAGGTATTATCATGCATTAGGAAGTGGAAATTATTCTAATCTTTCTCCTTGCCTTAAGAAGCCTTCAAGGCCTGAATTTTGGTATTATCCAGCTAGACTTCCTGCCTCTGACGTCTCTTGCAAGGAAGAAAAACACTTTCACAGACAGACAGGATTGCCCTCCGATGGACCCATATATTAAACTGCTAGTTTTGTTAGAGACAAGTGTGTCTCAAGTACCCCTCATAATGTCAAGTGGAAGAGGTTCGCTATCTGAAGTGAAGCCAAACAATTAGAAACTTTCACGCATTCCACACACAATCTGCTTGACTCTATTCCACACTTGTCAGAGTCATAGTTGTATGGATTTTTCTGTCAGAGGCCAGATTGGTTGCAATTTTTAGTTCATTATGAGCCTGTGAAAGATTCAGACCAGAATTTTCAAGTGTCCTCTGATTTTGTTATGTCTTAGCCTTGATGTTTTTTATTTTTATTTTTTAGAAGTGCTGAGCACCCAAAACTCCAGCTGAAGTTATTGGGAGAGGTGGATGCTCAGCATCTCAGGAAAAATCAGGCCCAAGGTGGATATAAAATAGAGTCTAGAAATTCTGGCCTAATTTCTAGGGGAAATTCTTGAATAATTGCTATTTGTGTAGTGCTGTAGGCTGTACATGGCACTGTACAGAAATGAAATACAGTCCCTGCCCCATGGAACTTGCAGTTTAATGATGTTCCCAGGATACTAAACTGTTTGGCTGGTAGTCTGAGGCCCAGATTGTTCCCCTATATGGTAATACCCTCTGCCCACTACTGGCAGCAGGGTCAACTGTAGAGATAACTAGTGACTAATTATTACATGCACTAGATAAATTAGGGATATGGAGATATTGACAGCACATACTTATCCCCTAACTGGATATAGTTCTGTTCAGATCTTGTTTAAAGATGACTGTGTTTAGGAGATGGCCCCTGATAAACGAATTTACAGGTACTGAAAATTTTTGGCAGTTGGTTTGCTGAGACTGTTATTTATTATGCTAGTCATAATGGTTTCATTGTTTATCTTGTGCTCCCTCTCATTCACTTGTTTTAGCCATCTATTGTTTCTATCATATGTATAGACTGGAAAATCTTTGGGGCAGGGATTGTCTTTATATTTTGTATGTACAATGCCTAAAACAATAGGGGCCCTGATCCCTTATTGGGGTCTCTGTGTGCTACTATAATATTAAAAACAACTTATGATGAATCAGCCATAACTCTTTCCTGACCTTTTTGAGTGCATGATTTTTTGGTCTTAACGTTAGTGCTTGCTTTTCACATTGAATAACTATATTTACATTTTTTATGGTTATGCTGCTTTCTAGCTTAGAAGAGTGAATTGAAGAAATCATTTTAGCAACTTGTATCACACACAGCTTCAGAGAATAAAGAAAAAAAATTACAGCCGTTCACTGAGTAAAGCCCCTTTTGTCTCCAGAGTGTTTCAATAAAAAAAAGTTTGAATTTATATGTAATGGGAAGATAATATAATCACTTAATTAAACACGTGCTTCTATACTTAGGAAAGACCCACTTGTTATCTATGGAAAATTCCAGGCACTGTTGGTCTTCATGTCCTATTAAGTGGCACCTAGAAGTGTTTTGTGCTCATAACATTTGCCAGAATATAAATGGAAGGGGTTTCTGAACAAAATAATATTGGTGTTGGCGCAGACTTTAAAGGAATGACATGTCTGTTGCTTTTGTGTGTCATGGTTTTATTGTTAGTAGGTAGATATGCAGAAGGAGGCATATAATCAAGTCCACAGCTTTGGGAATACCTCTTTCACTATGTAAGAGTGTGCTGGCTCAGAAGTGGCATAGATGAGAAAGTTGTGGAGCATAACTGAGTGCCTGACACTATGCCACAAATGAGGCAACATTCTTGTGCTATGAAAGAGTTACCCGTGACAGTGTGTATCTGTTACCTACCTTGCAAAATTGTATCGTCAGAGTTAATATTCTTTTCACTTCTTGGTTAGTTTTTTTTAGAGATTTTGTTGTTGGTAAGATCACCACTGGTGCCATTCTTACAATAGAACATCCCATGAGAGGAAAACTAATGTTCTCACTACCCATGTGGGTATCCATAGCTCCAAGTGATACCTTTTATCTCTTTATCTAGGTGTTCGTACTGAACTCACTACCATAGTGATGTGTGCAGCGTAAACACACACATATGTAGATTAGTGGGTGGATAGATTCTGAGCAAAATAAGAATTATGTAGATCATAAGCTGTATGGGGCAGCAGAGACCATCTTCATGATCTTTGTATAGTGTCTAGTTTGGTGTTACGTTCTGTCCCCTTCTAGTGGCACCTAGCCCAGCTAGAGATTGATGAGTCTGCTACAGCCTTGGTTAAGAGCCATGTGGCTTTTAGCTCTTGCAGTAGCGGCTCATGCAGAGGTCCTAGGGTTTGAGCCCGCCTGCCGACAACCAGGGTCTGTCAGTGTTACATTGTCATGGTACAAAAACTCAATAATAAGAATATTTTGAAAAATCAAAAATACTTTGAGTGGTCTCTGGATATCATTTTTATGCAAACATGTTTATTTTAAATGTTTCTGGGACATCAGAAATATTCAGCTATCCCTCATCTGGCCTGTTAAGGAATATGGGATCAATATGCCAAGATAATTATTTGCAAATGAGTGGTATGATAGGTTTTTCTGAAACCTTGGTCAAAACAATCAAACACATAAGCCAAAACTTCCAGCAGCCAATTCTAAACCAGAAATGCCAAAGATGCCCTTCAGTCTGTTTTCTAGTAGAAACTAAACAAAGGGTTAGCTTTTGTGCAGTGAAAGTTTGGGTCCATTTGCAGTTCAGTGTTCACTGCTTCCTACAGTCAAGAGCTGACCCCTACTTATCCAGACACTTCTGAGCAAGATGCTGTTATAGAGAAAACTCATTTCAGTTCAGTGGCTCCCTATGCACCCAGTAAAGCTGTGCTAAGAGTTCAGATAGCTCATAGGGCCTTGCACAGGTCCTCTTTACTGGGTAGGTTTACTCAGTGTGTTGGGGGATTGCCTAATTCAACAACTAGCTGTATTTCCCTCCTGAGCAGATCTTCGCATGGTTGCACACATCTATTCCAGAATGCCAAAGCCGGAGAGCTTTTTGCAGCAGTACTTGTCGAGGAGACATTTGTATCGTGCACCTCCTTATGGCTCCTCCTGAGGCTATATAAGGTCGGTGCCTCCCTGACCCGCTGAGTTCCTTCTCACTGCCCATTGCCTGTATCAGAGCCCACTGTGAGGTTTACCTCACGGGTTTTCTTCTGTGTAGGTAGCTAATTCAGGAGAAAGCTAATTTGTCAACAGTTAGTTAGCAGTTCACACCTGTTAAGTGTTTTTTAATTCTTGTTTTCTACTTTCAAGTTTGTTTTAATAGTAAACAGCACTCGCTAGGCTTGAGGTACTGCTTATCGTGTGGGGTGTCTGGTGCTAATAGTGACCTACAAATGCATGCAGGTGGGGTGTCTGTCGCTAATAGCCACATACAAATGCATGCAGGTGGGGCTCAGCCCTGCTGCTACTGGATGTAGGGTCTCAGGATCCCTCCCTGGGACTCGCATAACATAAGTTGGTCCATTGGCCTCACATAGTGCTCACTATCACGAATAGCTCCATGACTATGTCCAGTAATAGGTGCTAGCAGTGTCAGATCCTAAGATTGCATACATTGCAACTGTAATGGATTGCTAAACTGTATTATACAGATCAACCATTAGATGACGCTATGTGTCCCATACCTGCCTTAAGCTCACAATAGCTATTCCTGGCAGTGCATTAAAGGGTCTTACAGGGTACACATCTGGTCAGTCTCTCTCTCTCTCTCTCTCTCTTGGAAGCTCTGTAGCCAGTCCATATCTGGTACAGAAGCCAGGACTGCTAGTAGCAGCCTACCATGTACAAGGTGTACATGGCGACAACAACCCATTACACTGACTTAAAGCAAATGCCAGTTTTGAGCTCTTTCTTGCACTCTTTAATTGGTGCATTTAGTGCAATAAAACTAAGATTTAGAGATCCTAAGTCCCTTACAGTTGACTTGATTGATAAGTTGATATTTCCCTCTGTATTCCCCCTCATTTGGCTCATGTATCTAAAAATTAAAAAAGTTCAAAGTCCTACTGGTGAACATGTCTGTTAAGCCTCTAATTATTTTATGTCTCCTCTTCTTCCACTGTTAACATTCTGAAAATAAAGTATGACTAAGCAAGGGAAAGTTAATTTCACCTTAATGAAAACAAAATAGTTTGTATGTTTCTGTTCTGTTACTTCGTACAATATATTTTTAAATTTTCTCTCTCCTAGTTCTTTTCTTTCACCTTTATATTCTGAAATAAATCAGTGTGTAATCATGTCTTATGCATAATATACCATTCCAGTTCATGGCTAGGTAAAACACTAGTACTAAGAAAATGTCACTGAATGTTTTGGAAGAAATGTTGCTTTTACAATGCAGTGTAGTGTTGTGTACATTGTTACCTTTTCATTTTTTTCCTATTGAAAGCCTTATTCTATCAGTTATTGAGTTGCTTTCAAAAACAGCAATAATAGCATTGTTGGTCACAAGCTGTCCTAAGTAGCATTTTTTTTTAATAAATATTTTTATTGAATAATGTTAAACAGTTATACAATAGAATTCAAGAATATAGGTCCACTTAATAGAGTAGAGGAAAATTTGACCAGCCTTACAAAGCAAAACAACTATTTATCACTACTAAATCTAAACAACAACTGCAAAGAGAGGACGAGAGGGAGGAAGAATACTTGAAACAATATTTTATGTGCTACTTTCTAAACTATATCACTTTAGAATCTGTTATGTACAATCATACGAGAATAATGCTCAAAACAATAACACTTAACTGGGAAAGGAAACTTGTGTTGTATTGTTTTTTGCCAACTTTAGACTCAAAATTGCCAGTGCTAATTTTGACTTCTGTGAAGTGGGATACCAATTAATGCAACTGTCATTCTAGCCTTTTGTTCTGCAGAAATCCCTTGTGTGCACATTCATGTGGACCCTTTTGTAATTATTAGTGGGTATGTTTTACAGTACGTGTGCTTGCTCCTTAAATAGACGCTTCGGTAGACACAGTGGGGTGAATTCTGCCGTCCGCTACACCTGTGCAATCCCAATCGTAGACATTAGGTAGAAAAAGACCTATTAAGTCATCCTCACCATCTCTCTGCCAGTACAGGCTTATTCTCTATTTTCTCTAGTGTTTTTAGTCCAGTGTAGTTTTAAAAAAATATTAAGTGATTTGGTTTCCACCACTTCCTTTGGGAGACTTTTGCACTACCTATTGTGTCTCACTGTCATTAGGTTTTTCCTGTTGTTAGCCTACATTTTCACTTCTGTAATTTCATCACACGACTCTCAGTTGTGCATGGTGCATGCACCAATTAAATAATTTCCCTCTTTCAATGGAAACATTTACAGATTATTAAATCTCTCCAAACTATGCATGTGGTCTCTTAATCCTTCCTCATAAATCAGTCCCTTCGGGTCCCGGATCTTTTTTGTTGGTCTTCTCCAAACTCCTTTCAGTACATCAATATCTTTCTGGTTATGTGGTGCCCAGAACTGAACATAGTATTCCACATGGGTTCACACCAGAGCTATATATAAAGTGGCTATCTTCTACTCTCTCTCCTCCATAATCTGATGATTTTTGTCTATGGAGCCCAAAACTGCATTAACCTTTTTTTGCAGCCACATTATATTGCAAACATGTCTAATTTTTAGTGTCCATTTTTAACCCACAATATCTCTCGTAACTGCTTTCCAGGTTACATCCTCACATCAAGTATATGCATTTCCCAAATTGTATTAGATTGCATTTTTCCAAGATGAATCCCATTATTTCCTGTTGCTGTTTTCTGATCTTTTTGATTATTTACTTTTCTTCTTTAACACTTCTTAACTTTATTAAGTGACGAAGACTAGACTTAACAGCAGCTCTGCAGAGCTCCATTAGATACTAGTGAAATCAGTAGGGTTGCATGGTTATAATTTAGGACAAACTCTGACCCAGAGTGTGCTGGATTTTCAGAGGCTTTAACAGATTTTATCACACCTTAGGGTTTGTATACATGGAACATACACTAGAGGGATATGATTTGCATGTTGCACATTAACTGACCCATATAGGCCCTGCTGGTATGAACTAAAAGTTCCCTAGTGCGCATTGATGTGGTGCTGTTTGAAAGAGCAGTGAAGAGTGGTAGCACAGACTTCAATTCGGGCAGTACACACGCACGGGATTCTGAGTACATATTTGCATTGCTAGCTACGCTGCTAACTTTAGCAGTGCTAATGCAGGTAAAGCCAGTGTAGGCATGTCTGCTTGAGCTACAGTCACACTTCAGATTGCAGTGTAGACATACCCCTAGTCTTTCCTGTTAAGAATTTAACAAAGCATATATTGCTAAGTGGCGGCACATTTATCCTTGTATAGCAAAGGCACTAGGTTCAGTGAAATAGTAGATGGTTAGAATTCAGACACTGCAAGTCAGGATTATTGCATTCTGCTCCTCCTTCGGCCACTGATTTCTGTGTGACTTTGGGTGTAAGTCTCTGAACTTGTCTGTGCTTCATTTTATCCATCAGTGAAATAGGTATAGTAGTTCTCTACATTACAGGGGTGTTGTGTTAAAGAGCAATTCCACTCCCATATGCTCAGCCGAAGTAAATGGACCAATGGCTGAGAAGAGGTATGGGCAGGTGACAGGGGGAAGGGTGTTAAAGGAATTCCCCCTTGCTATTGTTTTGCAGACTATGGAGCAGCCATGGAGCTAAACCAAATCCACTACTGAAGCCCTAACCTGACCCTGCCCAGAAGAGAAGAGAACAGAAGTGTCTCTATGCAGTAGTAGATCTTCCAGCTTTGCTTCCCTTCCCCCCCCCTCTCCCCCCCCCCCCCACTCTAAGCCTTTTAGGTTGATATGGGAACTGCTGTGGAGTTGAGCATGCCACACAGATTTATGGTTTGCTCCTCCTCATAACTCCTTCACCACCACCTCCTTTCCCCCTTTCCCCCCAAAAAGAAAAATCCTGCCACTCTTGTGCAGCAGAGCTGCACCCGTTCCATCACCTTGGCCCCTCTGCAGAGGCGGGTATCATGTCCTTACATGATGATGTCTGTAAATTACATTGTTACAAAGGGGCTATGTACAGTCCATAAAAAGTGTGACGTTTTGATTGGACTGCAAGCAACTGGTCAGAATTTTCATTTACTTAAACAATATAATTTTGGCTTCTTGCTGGTTGTGAGAAACAGTAGTGGGCAGCTGGAAACTTTACTGTTGTAAAGTAGAAGTTTAATATATTTTAATAACTTATTAAAATACAACTTTCAGGGAAGATTATCTGAAAAATCATTTAACTTTTTTTTTCAACATAGGCCCTCAGCATTTTGGCTCCATCTAATTATATGTGCTGAGCTACTGAATGCTTTCTGAGGCAAAAAGCATGAGCTTGGTTGAGGAAGAGATTTTAATATCGTCACTGAAAATTGGACTCCAAATATCTGGTTAAGTTATCTGAATGTTAGTATCTTGGGAGTCTAGAGAAAAAATCCTTTTCCCACTGTTAGGAAACATGATGGTATTGGTCAGTAATTTGTGTCCCAACAATAAATATTTGCATATAAGCCAGTACAGCAAAGATCTTTTTTTTTCCAGCAAATGGCTGTCTTAGCTGTGACTTGAAGGCTTGCCAGGTCCTGAAAGTCAAGGCCAAGCCCTTGTTCAAAAACAAGCTAGTGAGCTTTGGATGTCCGTGTGCAAAGGATACTGTTTTAACTGAACAGATGTTTTCAATCTGAGTTAGATACGCTTGGAAGAGGTGCCAGCTAGCAAAAATAGTCATGTTTTCTAGGACAGTTGGAAAAGAATGTTGGGTGTTTCAGATGGGCATCTTTTCTAGTTGCAGTGAAGGGTGATGGTGTTTGAAGTGGGAACGTGTTGTTGGCTTTACTGTATCTGCTGTTAAAAACAAACTGTATTCACATTACATGATTTGAGGGCTTGAAGGGACAAAAAGTTCTCAAATGTAATTGGACCACCTGTGTTTCTATCATCACACAATTCAAACTATTTAGAAAGCTGTTGGGAGTATTTAACACCATGTGCTCTAAATGAGTGAAATGAGCCTTTGTTATTCTGGGCACTATTGAAGTATTTATAGCACAAAACAAAACGGATACAAGAAATGGAAAAATAATTTGTCAGTTTGGAATGCCCAGTAAAAACACCTAGGTTTGATAGGTTTCATAGAAAATTATGATGCTCTCTAAACATTGTGCATTCTATGGGAATGGATATGTTCCAATAGCAAAAAGTTTGTTTGTGAAAGTTGCATAAATAGACCTTTGGTACTGTATGTATGTATTTTGACACATTCCCCCATCATATAGCAACTATTTGGCAAATCATTTATCGTTATATGTTTAACTTTCAAATGTGTATTCTGTCTTGTTTTCAAGTGGCATTGACAGGTCCCTGACAGATGCTGCACATAGTCGTTTTATTGTGTGAAGTAGATTTTGTGTTCCTTTTTGCTTTGGTGCACATTACTAAATGATTTTTTTTAAAGCTGTTTTTGCAGTGGATTTATGTAGTGGACTTGTTTTGAAATATTCAGCTAGAAAAATATATGGAAGCTTCCATATAATTTTCAAATAAAAGGGGCAAGATTTAAATCACTTACTTTAATCTCTGCCTCCCCCCCCCTTTTTTTAGGTGCTTTTCTAAAGACTAGGGAGTTGCACGCTTTGTAACTTGTGTAAACTAAGCTCATTGTGTACACCAGGTGCTCCTTGCATTTCTCCATTCCTCTCCCACAAGTTCACTGTGTGCCACCCTCCCATCCCCCTCTCTTTACAGGGACTCCCTGCAACTCTCTCATACCAGGGTCCCTCATCCCTCCCCCATAGCAGCAGCTCTGTGTACCCCACCATTCTTACTTGCTTCCCCCCACCCGTACCTTTCATTCCCCTCTATGCCAGGGGGCTCTGAGTACCTGTTTCCTCCCATAGTAGAATCTTCCATCTTCCCCGCTCCCCAGGGCAGAGACTCTATGTAATCCTTCATTAAACCTTAACTCCTTCATCCCCAGGCCAGGGTCCCCCAACATCCCTCGCCCACCAGGAGTTTTCTGTGTATGCCTCCATTCCCTCTCCCTCCTCCACGATATTTCTTTTTTCTCTCTGGGAAAGGAGTAATTTGGGGTGTCAGCCTGTTAATCTACTGGAAGGATAAGCAGATATGAGATGGGAGTATTGTTATGCTATAAAGTCTAATGAATGCCATCAACCACTTCTTTGATTGATTGGAGAGGTGCTTGAGGCTTGGTGTGCTAAAGACCTGGCAGAAAATTCATGTGCCCCCATTTCACCCTTTTCAGTTTTCCAATTTCCCCCGAGATCAAGAGGGTTCTAGTCATTGGTGCCTAGAACATTGCCTGAAATTTTGGACTTGATCGGATGTGGCATTCAAAAGTTACCTCATTACAGATAGACGGACAAACCGAAATGCCATTGAGTTGGGCGTAAGGCTGTCTAAAATTGGCCAACATGTTTGTTCTCATTGGGCAGTATAAGAGCCAGAACTTGCCTTGTTCAAGCAATGATATGACATTTGTATTCATTTACAGTCTTAATTTATATATTGTTATTTCATTATGCAAAATATTTTAGGAGTGGAACTGAAAAATAGTTTTGCCAGTTGAAAGTACAAGAGGAGCTTTATGTAGAATTGCCCTTGTTGGAATCTGGTCAGCATACCCATTCCTTTGTAAAAAGTGTTTTAAGATCTTTGACTGCAGTTGCTCAGTCTTTTTGTTTTATGTCTCCTTTGGAAGATGTGCCCAACAATTTAAATAATAATAATAATACCTAGCTCTTATGTAGCATTTTTCATCAGTAGATTTCAAAGTGCTTCACAAATTCTGTGTCATGCCTATTGCTTATGGGGCCAGATTTGAATTAGCAGATGAATACCGGCTGCTAAGGGCTCATCTACACCGAGAAGTTAATTAGTATTAAGGTAGAGTACAAATGAAAGTGGCATAGCTATTCCTGATTAATTCCCTGTGTGGATGCTCTTATTTTGGAATAAAATAACCTGAGGTTAATCTGAAATAGCTATTTCAGAATAATTCCCCATGTAGACAAGCCCTTACTCTTTTGATGATCCCAGACCCTGCCATCCTGTGACAGAATATGCAGATAGGAAGTTGCCAACGTTCAACTTTCCCTTCCTTCTACTCAGACACTCAAGGGAAGGTCTGTAGACTGGCTGTTTTGAAGACAGGAGGGAGAGAATGCCTTTGGGAAGGCTAGACTCCACACCATAAGCGCCGACTCTGTGGGTGCTCCAGGGCTGGAGCACACATGGAAAAAAATTTGCAGGTGCTTAGAACCCACTGGCAGCCAGCGCCTCCCGCCGGCGGCCCCGCTCATCAACTCCTCTCCCTCCTTCCCAGTGCCTCCTGCCCACCACAATCAGCTTTTTTGCGGCGTGCAGGAGGCTCTGGAGAGGAGTGGGGATGGGGCACATTCAGAGGAGAGGGTGGAACTGGGTGGGAAGAGGCAGGGCGTGGATGGAAGAGGTGGGGCGGGGCTGGGGACTTGGGAGAAAGGGTAGGGTGGGGACAGGACCTGGAGTAGAGTGGGGGTGGGAAGAGGCTGGACGGGGGGGGGGGTTTGGGGGAATGGGGGGGTGGGGGCGGAGCCAGGGGTTGAGCACCCTCCAGGCCCAGAGAAAGCCGGCACCTATGCGCCACACCCATGTCATGTGACTGGGGTTGAACCTCAAACTTTGGAGAATCTGTTAACACTTCTTTTCTGCTTATATTAACTTATTTTTGCTTTCTTTTTATAAACCTTGTCCCTCAAGGAAAAGACCTTGCTGACTGCAACTGTATTTTTTTTGTTCCAATGAGTTATTCCATCAGTTTACACACTATCATTAGTGAAATAGGCTGCTGTATCACACAGCAAGAGTTGTGATCTCAGTGTTGACAATTTCATAGCTATGCAGTGCACAGGACACTGCATCGACATATCAAACTAATGAGCTTTCTTAGGAAGGCAGAGAATCCCTGGCTCTGAGAGGCAGGGAAAGGTGCTTAAGTAGAGAATCTGATCTGGTAAGATTCAAGATTGTTTCCTCTGTCTGATTGTGGCCTAAAAGGGTCCAGTAGCCGGGGTAGAGAGGCAGGCAGCTCTGTAATGGGAGAACCAGCAAAGGAAATGCTATGTGCCACCAAATATGGCCACCTTTACTGATTTTTATTATGCAATCCAGCCTCTTGTCATTGGTACAGCTAAGTTTTGTAAGACATGCTTTGTGTGGCCATGCAAAACAGATTCTGTTAGTGTTTTTGCATTGGGGCACAACATCCCATGCACAGGCCTGGAAAAAAATTGATGGAGGGGATGATGGGACAGTGATTTTAGGATCTTGTGAGAAGCAAAGACTAATGAGAGGGAGCTGGTCTGACTTAGATTGACAGGCCAATATCCACCCAGGGCCTCAAAGATTCTTGACTCTTGTAACTTATCAAAAGAAATATGACTCAGTACCTTTTTAAAAAATGTATTAAGCCACTTGAAAATAAAATCAAGAAAACATATCACCAAAATGAATATTATTACTAATAATAAACCAAACTAAAAATAAAACAATGCAACTTTCAAATCAATACCAAATCAACTACTTAAATCATCAAATTAAATACTAAAATTTACTAATCTTTATGTCACAGATCCAAATTGTCACCCCTCTCAGCCACACACTAGGACTGATGGGAGGCAATCCAAGCCTCTGTGTGCTGAATTTAAACCCAGTTTATATATATTTTAAATGCACATATATTCATGGGGATTACATACTTTTTTTCATGTAATTCATTGTAGGTGAAATCTAATGGTTGACTGAAGGATGATAAAATTATATTTGAAGATCTCAAGATGCCAAGGACTAGATTCCCGAAGGGATTTAGGCATTGAAACACTCCTAGGTGCCCAGCTGCCTAGTGAGAGTCACCGCTCCAAGGCAGGCAGCCAGGTTCCCATATGTTGTATGAGGAGAGTTGGATGCCTAAGGAAGGGATCCGCAGAAGCCAGCAAGTTGAATGAGGGGCCTCCTAAGATAGCAGAGTGAAATGCAGAGGAAAGGAGCAGGACTTAGGGCCCAGATCCACAAAGGTACTTAGGCACCTACATAGGTGCTGGGGGGGGGAAGCACCCCCTGGCTTGAAGTGGTTTCCGTCATATACAGAGTTTACAGTTTGGTTTACAGCACTCCACTATACAAATTGGTCAAGCACCCCTGGGCACCTGATTCCCTTTGACCTGGTACCTGACTGACAGGCCCTGAAGGAGGCACCCATCTCCACTCTGGATTCTCAGCCATGAACCCTCTCCTCGAGTTAGGCACTTAAGCCAGTTCAGGCCTTTTTTGAGGGGTGGGAAGAGAGTGAGATACTTTCTCTCCCTGTTGTAGCCAATAGCCCAGTGGCTAGACACTTCCCTGGTATGGGGAAGACCTGTTTTCAAATCCCTGCTCTGTCTGATTTGGAGCAGGGACTTCACCCCAGGTCTCTCACATTCCAGCTGTGTGCCCTAACCACCAGACTATTGGGTATTCTGGAACGTGGTCTCTCTCCTGTTGGAGTTGTTCCTTTTATATAAATATTCAGTGGGCTAGTGAGAGAGAAAGTGAGAGTCTGACTCTATAGCCTGGCAGTTAGGGCATTCCCTGGGATATGGGAGAGTAAGGTTCAAGTCTCTGCTTCAGTGAATATTTAACTATTTATACAAATTATACAACTTCATCAGGAGAGAGTGAGACACCCCAGAATACTGAATAGCCTGGGGCACTCGCCTTCATGCTGGAGTCCCTGCTTCAAATCAGGCAGTATGCAGATTCAAACCTGGGTCTCCCACCTCTCCCATAGGATCATACCCAATAGCCCCAGGGGTTAGGGTATGCTGCGACACATACTCATGCCTGCCCTCAACATTCTCAACGTGCACATCCCCATAGCCCCAGAAATTCCCAAACTGCTCACCCTCAGCTTTCTTCTGTGCAGGTTAGGCATGCTCAGAGCATGTCTGGGATTGGCTCTGCAGGGGAGATAGGTGTGGGAATGCCTAGTTTGAGGATCTCACCAGGGCTTAAGCTGGGCGTCAAGACTCATGCAGTTTTTTGTGCACGTACACCGGAGGGAATGCTGGGTGCCTACAGGGTTAGATGGCAGCTGATCAATGATTTTGTGAGTGTCAATGGTGCCTAAAATGTTGGAGTCAGGCACCTGAGTACCTTTGTGAATCTAGTGCCAAGTGCTCTAATACAATGGTTCTCAACCAGGGGTACGTGTACCCTGGGGGTACACAGAGGTCTTCCAGCGTACTCAACTCATCTAGATCAGTTTTTCTCAACCTGGGGGGTTCCAACCCCCGGATAGGTTTAGGAGAATTGCGAGTGCAGGGCCGGCGTTAAGGTATGGCAAGCAGGGCAATTGCCCAGGACCCCACGCCACAGGGTGCCCTGCGAAGGTAAGTTACATGCTTCAGCCCGGCCACCTGGGCTCAATTATCACACTGAAATGTAAATACAATATTTATATTGCAATCAATTTATTTTATAACTATATGGTAAAAATGAGACAGGAAGTATTTTTTCCATAATAGTGTGCTGTGACACTTTTTTAATATTTTTATGTCTAATTTTGTAAGCAAGCAGTTGAAGTGAGGTGAAACTTGGGGTACGCAAGATAAATCTGACTCCTGAAAGGGTTACAGTAGTCTGGAAAGGTTGAGAACCACCGCTCTAATACCATCAGGAAATCCTTTGATTTTGCTCAAAAAACTGCAGCAAGTGCATAAAAATGTGTATCAGCATACAACAGTATTTCCCTTAACTACAATATTTGACCTCTCAATGGCCTTTTTTCCTCCAGCTCTAGTTTCAGAGGATATTGCCTTAACAATATTTTCAGAGTAATCTAAGATGAGTTTGAAAATGGGATCTTTTGGATCAAAGTTTCTTTGCTTTTTAAAAAAATGTTAACTTTACTGTATGCTTAATTCTTTGCTCAGTTTTCCTTTAAGTAAAACTGTAAAATTAAATACAAGAATGTTTTATGCTTCAGAAAGAACTTTAGATTTGAAACTCATAGAACATGGAAAAAATTGTTACAATTACTGTTCTTTGAACTAATCTATATAATTTTTTTAAAATGCAGGTTCTGACTGGATCGTCTCGTCAAGGTTACACAGGTACAGGCTATCAGGATTTCAGTAATTGGGAATCCCTTATGAAAATCAAAGAAGGGTTGCTAAGACAGAAAGAAATTGTGATTGATCGGTGAGTAATCCTTTCTTGTCTTCAATTGCAGTGTTAAGTAATAGACCAGACTATTGACATAGAAAGTACTATAGATGTTTACTTTCAAAAAGACCTGGTTCAAATAAGGTTTTTAGGACTCAGACCTCCAAAGACTCATGTACAAGTGGGACTAGTCGGTGCGTGCAGTTGTGTGTGTGCGTGCCTTTGCAGGATCAAGGACATAGTGTAATTTGTCTGTCTTTTCACTGACATTGGTCGAGAGAAAAGCGAATGAGACCACTGTCTAGGACTGTTGCCCCTAAGATTACAAAAAACAGATCTTTAAGAAACTGGCTGGCTGTAAAACCATAATTTTCCTTTTTTCAGCCTGAACAATTCCTTGAAAATGACTTGGAAGACAAAAATTGGTTATTTGTAACCCACTCTTGAGACATTTTTCCCCATGAAAAGTTAAAGGGGGGGGAGGGTGAATGCTACAGTTGTTTAGTGATATAGTCGAACCCAGCTCTTAAAGATTTGAGAAATTGGCACCATAGAGGTATGCAATTGGTAAAAATGCATTCAAAGATTCCTATGAGTTACTCAGAGAATGATAAATCCAGAATAAATGTCTAAACAAACACTTCCTTTATAATCTGTGGTATGAAACAATCAGACCATTATTGAGACAGGGTGGGTGAGGTAATATCTTTTATTGGACCAACTTCTGGGGGTGAGAGAGACAAGCTTTTGAGCTTACACACAGCTCTTCTTCAGGTCTGAGAGACTAAGGCCTAGTCTACACTACGCAGTTAGATTGGTGTAAGCTGCCTTGTTTCGATTTAGCTGTGGAAGTGTCTTCACTTAAATTTGGCTCCCGCCAACGTAAGTGCCTCTCTATACCGATTTAGTAACACCACCTCTCCGAATAGTGTAGAGTCATGGTTGATGTAATTAGGGCAATGCAGTGTCAGTGTAGACACTGTGTTGTTCACATTGACTGTTACTGGGCTTTCAGGAGCTGTTCTACAATGCTCGATACTGACATTACAGTTGATACAAGTGCTCCTGGTAAGGACATGTGCTGCCGACACAAGGAGCCAAGTGTGCGCACACGTAAGCGATTTAATAACTGCGGTGGTTCTATGTCAATGTCAGTTGGGTTGACATAATTTTGTAGTGTAGACATGGGCTAACTCAGTGTCACTGCTAAATACAAGGTTTGAACAGATTGTTTAGTGTAAATAGCTAACACATTTGAAGGGACCATTCAAGGTGAAGTGGCCTGTTAACACTTCTCCAGTCACAGAGAGAAAAGGGGAGGAGGAAAGCAGCTATGGTGGTGTTAGTGGGTTACAGATTGTTGTAATAAGCCATAAATCCAGTGTCTCTGTTCAGACCATGATTTTTAGTGTCTAGAAAAGTTATGAGTTTAAGCTACCAGGCTCATCATTTGAAAGTCTTGTGCAGGTTTCCTGTGAGGATGAGGACTAATAGTTCAGATATAGAGTGATCACTTTGTGAAAGGTGTTCACCCACAGGTGATATGGTTGTTTTTTGACTTTTATCATTTTCCTGGGAGCGTTTATTTTAGAGCACAGTGATTGGTTTCACTCATGTAGTTGCTAATGGGGCATTTAGTGCACTGGATGAGGTACACCACATATTGTGATATGCATGTGTAGGGCCCATGGATCTTGAAAGGTGTGTTGTGGGGGTTGTTGATCATTGTAGCAGCGGAGAAATGTCTGCAGATTTTGCATCTGTTCTTTTGGCAGGGTCTGGTGCCCCTTTGCGTTAGTGTGCAGCAGTCTGCAGTTGAATGTTACCTTCTAGGTTTGTAGCAGTTTCTGAAGTTTTTGATGTTTGGCTGAATGAAGCTTTGAAGGAGAAAATGTGCTTTTAGGGAAAAATCTAAGTTTAATGAAGCTCACATTAAAGGAACAGATGTGAGCTTGAGTCACGAAGTTTGGATCTGAATGTCGAAGAGCATTTGGATACTGGGATTTTGGTTTGTGTCCATCTCTAATAATGACTCTTGCCTCTGAGGAGCTGGTAAAGATGTGTAGGCTATACTAATTGTGAAGTGTTTGAAACCTCTCATTAACAATTGGTGTACAGAACATAGATAGGGATCGGCCAACTACAGGAATGATGGATGTTTGTCATGGAATATTTTACTGCTCTGTTATTTAATGCCAATGGCTCTTTTCTTCTAATGCATTTGTGTAGCTCAGTTGGACACAATTTTATGGACACAATAGAATTATGTCCCATATGAAATCTGTTCCAGTGGGCTGACTCATTTTAGTCTTTGACTGTTACAAAGAGAAAATAGTAGTTACCATTTTCTTTGAGCCACTGTCTTCGATAATAGAGTATGATAGTTGAGATGACAGCATGTAGTATCGTTCCTGGAGCAGCTTCTGTGTCGCACCTCCAGGAGGCACCACACAGAATTCTCAGCCAGGGGAAGGAGTGGGCTGAGGTGGCTTTAAGCCACCCTTGCATCTTCCTGAAGTTGGGCTACTCCAGTGGCTGGAGAGGCCCTGGAGTAGCATAATTTACATAAGACTGGAAGAAGGGAGCAGGGTCTGTCTAAATTATGGCTGTCTCTCCAGGTCGCTGTATGTTGACAGATGCTACCAAGAATTTCTGCAGTGCTATGTGCTACAGCCCCTCCCCTGACATGCCCCTCCTCCTTCCAGTGCGCCCTCTACATCTGCTGTGTGGGTGTCCTGGGAGTGCAGTCTATAGCTGTCTCTCAATTCCAGTGACAGACTATTTTTTCCCAGCAAGATTAGGGGCTTACTCCACTGTGGCCATCTTAGCTGGCATCTCACCTTATGTGTTTAGGTTTTAGAGGATGGCAGCTAACATGGTTTTCATGTTTCTGTGTTTCTTCATTCCCCTTCTGCTAAACATTTCATTATTATAACTGATCATGAACTTCCATTTGACTAAAATGACTTTTTGAATTCTAGCTATCTGATTTTGTTGCTTTTTTTCTTGGGATGGACATCAAGTATTTTTACCTGGCCAAAAAAAGCATTTTTACCTGGCATTTTGAATGGCAAAAAGTCTGACTACTGTAATTCTCAGCTCTTTCCCCTCTGTAGCAGTGTTTAATTTAGTTCTCTTCCTACATGTTCTGTTTGCATGGATGACAGGAAATACAGGTCCTTGTGCATCTCTCAGAAAAGTCAGTTATGCTGATTTACTTTTCATTCAACTAAATGTGGGAGAATGCATAATGGAAGCTATTAAAGGTGCACAACAAAACCTTAGTGACCTTACATTTATTTGCTTTAAGTAGATACTCAGCACTAGTGCTAAGCATACAGTGAATTACCATTAGGCAGCTGCTTAACACCATGCAGGAAGGATTTCCTCCTGAGTAGCAATTCTTCATTTTGGCAAAGTGCTTGCTTTAAAAATAATGATTTACAGATTGTTTTAAAGCCAGTGATTTGAAATATTTTAAAATAGTCTAACACTTATATTTTGTGAGAAGTTTAAAGTTGAGAATTAAAACAGGCTTTCTTTTAACGGTTTTTACAAGATGTAAATTCAGGTTTTTTTATCACTAACCAAAAACAGTATATAACACTGGCTCTTTTAATGCAGAAAACAAGTGCAGAAATATGGCACTATTGATCATAATTGGTGTTTTGCGCTAGATGTGAAATCCTGTGAGGTGCCTTTGGTTCATAATATTTATCTCTAATAACATCTTTCATCTACAGATTGCATAGCACTTGCACAGGTAGGCATTATCCTGGTTTTGCTAGTGAGGAAACTAAGGCCAAGAGGGACATAGGGAGCCAAGGGTAGAGTTAGGAATAGAACCTAGATCTCCTGACTCAGTCATATATTATTCTGCCCACATGATTGTACTTTTAACTCATTTTTGGAAGGACGTGTTTACACTGGGGATTAAAAAAAAATAAAAAATCCCAGCATTGCTAGCACTGGTGCTATATTGCCTACAGTTCAAGTTGATCCTTAAATTGCAGGCTTTGTGTTTAGGGAAAAGGAGGAAAAACTCATTTTTTTTCCCTGTAGTTTTGATTGAAGATGCTTGGGGGAGACAACTTTTTATGTGTTTTATGGAGGCCTATGAGGTTGTTGGGTTCTCTCTTTTAAACCGTGGTTGACATTGAGCTGATGTAAAAATCTAATTGGTAACAAACTGGTAGCTTGACAACACCAGCAAAATAGTTTAATACAAATGCTTTTTCTAAAACACCTCTTTCCCCATCTACCTGGAAATCAGAGCAATGCTGTAGTGCTGGCTTTCCACAATGATGGGCTGGATTTTCTTGCCCGGTGCTGTCATCCATCCCACCTGTTCCCTGCTGCCCAATACAGGACATAGCCAGATAAAAAGGAGCATGGCTGAGACATATCTATCCTACACCAATCCCTGGCTGCTGTTTCAGCCCTGGGGACATTAGTAACAGAATAAGTTGTTTTTAAATGTTGCACTTACATTGTTCTAACATGCACCAGGGACTGACCCTGCACACAGTTGTCTGGAATTGGGAGAGAGAGAAATCTCCTTTGCACCTCCCACCCAAATCTACAGCATGCGCACTTTGGTCTAATGATGTGCAGACAATGGATGTTTTAGATTTTAAAATAGTTTGAGATAATTCAATGTTACCTTACTGTAAAAAAATATCTGCCACCTCTTTCCACCTGAGAAGAAGCAAAAAACAAGCACTCTGGGTCAGAAAACTGGACAAACATCCTTTTCTGTGTCTTAAGCATTTGAAACCTAGTAAAAGCTGGATAGCTGCAATCAGACCAGTTTCAAGTTGTCTTAAAAGTACTTCAGTGAATAGTGCTCAATATGCACATAAGTGCATTTTGGTAGTTTCCTGTCAGCAGAAAGCCAAAGATTTGAGTAGAGTAAAAAAAAAACCCACCTGGTTCCATTTGTAAACAGAAAAATTGCTTCACTTTTTATTCCACTTACCATGTTGAGCAGCAGATTTACTAAATGAGTAGTTCAAAATCAGCTGGAGTGTTGCATCCATTCTATAGATCAGCTTGAAAGCTGAGCACATATGAACACAATAAATAAGTAGATAAAAGGCAATTATTTTTATTCGGAGTTTTGAAAAGGTACTTATAAAAACTGCATATCTTAATGCCTCAGAGACTGAGATCAGTTTTTATTCAGCCATGAAAACTGGTCCAGATCCACCTCCTCTTCTGAGGAAAATGCATGAGAGGCTATGGCTGCGTGCATGCACACACAACCAACCAGTGAGAGAGATGTACATGGTCTTTCCCCTCCATACACAGGTTCATGATGAATGATCGAGCCCTGAATTAGGATTTGCCTTAAGAGCAGATGTGCTGCTGCCGTTGTAATGTTTACAAGCTGAATGCTCTACTGGACACAGTACAAAGTAGTTTGAAAACATAGCCAAACCTGGATTGTTTTCACTATGTTGTATTATTTCTCAAGGATTTTGTTTTGACCTGTGACATCATCTTATTTTTAACACTAGAGGGAGCAGCGAGTTCTTCTATTGATTTGGTAAATGCCAGTGTCACATTTGAATTCTGTAAGCTTCTGTTTTGCTTTGTATATTAAAAACATTAAACAAAATTGTAACCTTATTTTGTAATATTTGGAGTGGTTCTGAATTTGACCAACCATTACATCTAGGCATTTGCAATACAAAGTTAGGCAATACTGGCACTATTTGTTTGGCAGGAACTATGTGTAACAGTTGTGTGAATAAATGCCAAATATTTGAACATATGACATAAGCTACTGAAAATAACACTGCAGTCAGCAATGATTGCAGTGTTTGCTTCCAAACAGCTTACTTTTAAGGAAAGGTAAATGTAAAGGTTAGAGTTTGTGATTAGCTCTCATTCCTCGGGGTATAATAATGTTTAGATTCTTAGAACAGCTGCTAAATCATTGGCTTCATACTCTTAGCTGAATTGTGTTTAGAGCTTTCATTTAGATGGCTGAATTAGATCAATTTTCTTTCCTTTTGTGAAATTATTTTGTCTTGATTTGTTGACATCATACTTTGTGTGATTGGATTATGTGCATGTTACTGCCAGTGTCCATTATTCAGTGCTTAATTGTAGCTCTCTTGATTTGAGTATTTTTTTTATGGTCTACAGTATTACTGTATGCATAGAAACAGCATTTTGAAATAGTAATCTTTGCAGAGATTTGAGAAAGGGATGGTAGTGAATTCATGAATGGCCTGTTAAGAGCCATATACTCTTCTAGATATGAATGTGCAACAGTCTGTGATGTAAGTGGGAGTTCCATGCATTAGCTCAAGACCAATATATGTATGGCCCACTGGGAGCATGTTGTAAAATTCTACTCACCCCCACAGTCAGAATAATGCATTTTTGGAGAGCAGCTGAGTAAAATAGAATTAGCTTTTTCCTTATCCTGGATCATTTTGGTACGAGATGAGAGTGAAGGTTTTGTACCTTGACTGGTAAACTTTCATGGTGATTTTGTCATTTAAAAAAAAAAATCATGTAAGAACAACTTTTCCACAAGTGGCTACAACTTAGATCAATAAAATGGAAATGAAGATATTAAAACGTCTTTCTCCACATTTTCATAGGCTACATAATAGATTTAAACTTTGTCTGTTTTTAAAGAGATACAGCAAACAAACAAAAAACAAACCTCTAGTTTTTTAGCACAAAACCAATGTGAAACAGCACTTCTCATCCCTGCACTGATGTCTGCACTCTTTTGGAAAACTACAGAACTCCCACAATGTTGTGGAGAAGCCAGCCCTTTTTCTGAGCAGACAACTCTGTGTATCTTCCTCCCTTTCCACCTTCTATATATTCCCTGTGGTAGTTATAGCCATGTGATAAATAGCAAAACTGTGTGATAAAAAACAGTTGTGTACACCTTTGACTGCCTCACCTGCACTCTCACCACTCACCATTTCCCTCGGGCCTTATTCTAACACTCAAATTTCTAGGCTGCTTTAAAAAGCAGCCACGTAAAAAAATAACATTCCAGAGAAATGTTTCCTCCTAACTTCCAAATGTGGCATTCCTTTCTCCAGGCCAAAATTAAATTCTCCTGTGCCCAGGAATGAGCAGTGTTCAGTTTGAACCAATGGCAGGTTAAAGGTAGCTCATGAAGAAACAGGGGCTTTATTCCATTACAAATAGGACCTTCTCCACTACCATTTCTTACCAGTGATCAGAGCTTTAGAGCTTGGTACTTGGAGGTCTTGAGATACTGGACTTGAGAGACATGATACTTTTGAGTATGGAAAACTTACTTTACATCATTTTTAGAACTTTCTTACCATTTTTCTCCCCCTCAGTGATCTGTGCATTTGGACTCATCGTCCCAAAAGAACCCAGCTTTACCAGCGAAGGGATATGAAATATTGTATCCATTTTTTGAAATCTCTGTAACAGTTTCTCTGAAACAGGGAGGCGATACAGTATATACTGTAAAGATTATTGGCACTCATTTGAAATGACCTGCATAATTCACTCATGGCTTTAGCATTCATGAGTAATGAGGCCACATTATGCTATCATGTACATCCTGATCCTAACAGGCTTTTGTGTGCTATCCCAATACAACAATAAATAATAATATAATGCAACTGTTTCTCAGTAACTTATGACATTCCAGTTGCCATTTGATCTGTTATAAAACTGGTAATCTCCCTGTCCGATGGATAAAGCTCCTGTTCCTAAGTTTTGAAGTTCTCTAAGGTACTGGACTTTAAACCTGACACTGGAGTATAATTGAATATTCCCATGAAGAGACTGAGAGGAGCATAAATTTGAAAGCGAAGAAGGAAATATTACTCTGGGAGGCTGATTTTAAAAGAAGGAAATACCCATTTCCCTTCCCCCCGCCCCCCGCCGCCGCTCTTTGGGGCTATTAGTAATGTTAGAACATCTCAGGATTTAGATTAGGGGCGAGAAAGCAGGTGAGCTGGTCAAAGGTGCATGATGAATGCAGTTTATTACATAGATATCACCACCAGTTATGGGGCTGTGTGCATGCTCTGTGCATACATGTATGTTAGGGATCATTAAAAAGGAGGGGATAGAGAATAAGACTGAGAATATATTATTGTCCTTATATAAATCCATGGTACGCCCACATCTTGAATACTGCGTACAGATGTGGTCTCCTCATCTAAAAAAAGATATACTGGCACTAGAAAAGGTTCAGAAAAGGGCAACTAAAATGATTAGGGGTTTGGAACGGGTCCCCTATGAGGAGAGATTAAAGAGGCTAGGACTTTTCAGCTTGGAAAAGAGGAGACTAAGGGGGGATATGATAGAGGTATTTAAAATCATGAGTGATGTGGAGAAAGTGGATAAGGAAAAGTTATTTACTTTTTCCCATAATACAAGAACTAGGGGTAACCGAATGAAATTAATAGGCAGCAGGTTTAAAACAAATACAAGGAAGTTCTTCTTCACGCAGTGCACAGTCAACTTGTGGAACTCCTTACCTGAGGAGGTTGTGAAGGCTAGGACTATAACAGCGTTTAAAAGAGAACTGGATAAATTCATGGTGGTTAAGTCCATTAATGGCCCTTAGCCAGGACGGGTAAGGAATAGTGTCCCTAGTCTCTGTTTGTCAGAGGCTGGAGATGGATGGCAGGAGAGAGATCACTTGATCATTGCCTGTTGGTCCACTCCTTCTGGGGCACCTGGCATTGGCCACTGTCGGTAGACAGGATACTGGGCTAGATGGACCTTTGGTCTGACCCAGTACGGCCGTTCTTATGTTCTTATGTAAAAGGTGTGTGGCTATAATTAGCCAACCTTGAGGAGACTGGTATCTTTTGAACATGAGAAAGCGACATTAGTGTCCATTCTGTCCTCCTAACATTTTTGGAGAGAGTCAGAAAGAATTTTTGTCTTTAAACAGCCTGTTTATTAACAACACTGGACATTGGAGACAATCCAAGATCCCTCACATCCTGATGAATTCCACTCTGAAAATGCAGTGCCCTTTGTGCCGTATGGAATATTCGCTATTAATGTGAGATTTTTCCAATGAGATCTTTATTTAAGCAAAAGAGATGAGGTACAAATGAAGTGCAAAATCATCATTTCCTGCCACTTGTCTGTTTTATAACTCTAGCTGTCCTTTACTGTTCTCCATATTAATTAAACTGGAATACAAGAACAGATTCTTTCCTATGGTCTCTAGCATGCCCATTAGACAGAGTCACACCAGCCATCTTGTCAGATGTAGGGAGTGTACCTGCTGTTCAGTGTTTTCATGGGGAGTGGCATGCTACCTTTTGCATATCAGGCCTGCTTTGAAGACGGGTGCAAGGGGAATGATGTGTGCATTGAGAGAGAATGGTTCCTGCCATCCCTGGAGTCCCTGCACTCCTGATAGGCCCTTACTTGAGGGGCACAATGGGAAGCTCTTGCGTTACCTCCTACATATACACAGCTCCTGTGCATCTGCATAAGATGTAAGGATTGTCAGAATATGGCCCTAATTACAATGTCCCTATGGGGTTAGGCTGCTGTGACTGAGACCTGGATTGGCCCAGTATATTAAATGCTGTATGTATCTGTCCTGGAGTGCACCGCTCCCCACTGGTCTGGTTCCTCCTCCTGGTCACTCTGAGCATTAGCTCTCGAGACCGATGCCCCTATCCGTGGTTTGCACGCTGTCAGTCTGATTCTGGTCTACAGCTCCTCTCACTCAGGACCCTCGCTCCTGGACCCTTCATGACTTAGCCCTCTGGGGTACAGTCCATCAGCAGTCCTAGGCAGTCTTCCCATTCACTGCTTTAGTTATTCCATGTCCTCAGTGGCTGGTAGGGGAACCCAGGCCCACCCTCTTTTCCATGTTCCAGTCCAGGGACCCTCCGCTCAGCAGTTCAGGGCTTCCTCTCTCTGCCCTCACTGCTCCTTCCCTGGACTGCTTCCTACCACTCTGGTTCCCCCTTCTCTCTCTGGGAATACCAGCTTCAAACCTTCTCCCTCTTCCCAGGGAGAGACTGCCCTTTCCCAGTTGCCAGCTACTTGGCTTTATAGGCCCTGCCTGTTCCTGCACAGGTGGGCCTGCTCAGAATCACTTAATTTCCTGTTCCCTGGCTCCTCCAGGTGCCTGTAGAGTTAATTGGCCTGCCTGGCTGCCTTAACCTCTTCCAAACCTGCGTGGGGTGGATATCCTACCACAGTATCTTTTCTTGCATCAAGCTGCATTTAACAGGAAACCCTCTCAACTGTGCAGCATTTTTGAGCTGCCACTCTGTCACATCACCTCTGTGAGGCCAGGGACAAAGCCAAATGACTTGGAAAAGACCGTTCTTGCATAGGCTGTGAGCAGACCTGGGAACAAAGACCATCATAAACCTCACCACCTTCCGTTCCAAGTGTAAGACACACTTTTTTTTTAACCTTGTCTTCGCTGATGTGAACACACAGCAGTGGGTACATTGAAAAATAAGAACAAAAAAGCCTTAAAAACAAATTTCTGCCAAAATAAAACACTGCCCTGCGCATACAATTCTTCCCTCGGGGAGAGGGAGAGAGAATGATTGATACGTGACAGCTGTTAGTATGTCACTTAATGCATGATTGTGAGGCAATCAGCTTCTGTGGTTCTGACATCAGTATAAGAACCTTTATAGAACAGAACCAGTTCTCACAGAATGCCAGCCAATCATCGTGAACCTACATTACCTCGCTCCATGAATCTTACCAAAGATGCCATTGAGCACAGCTTCAGGCAAAAGGTAAATGGCACCATGGAAACTGAAAACTGCTCTGCCAGTGCTGGACTGGGCCTAGAGACATCTGTAGCTCATGGTGCAATCCACAGGTGGCCAAGTTCTGTGAGGTCTGGGAAACATGCTTCCGGAGCTCTGCCATGTGTGAGCACTGGTGGCCCCAGCTCTTGGCTGTTCTGCCTGCTGGAAGCATGAATGCAGGCAGCTGATCTTTTGAGACGAGTCCTCCTCCTACTTTGATGTCGGATAGATTAGTCCTAAGGGTTATAGATTCATAGATGCTAGAACTGGAAGGGACCTCGAGAGGTCATCGAGTCCAGTCCCCTGTCCTCATGGCAGGACCAAATACTGTCTAGACCATCCCTGATAGACATTCATCTAACCTACTCTTAAATATCTCCAGAGACGGAGATTCCACAACCTCCCTAGGCAATTTATTCCAGTGTTTAACCACCCTGACAGTTAGGAACTTTTTCCTAATGTCCAACCTAAACCTCCCTTGCTGCAGTTTAAGCCCATTGCTTCTTGTTCTATCCTTAGGCTAAGGTGAACAAGTTTTCTCCCTCCTCCTTATGACGTTTAGATACCTGAAAACTGCTATCATGTCCCTTCTCAGTCTTCTCTTTTCCAAACTAAACAAACCCAATTCTTTCAGCCTTCCTTCATAGGTCATGTTCTCAAGACCTTTAATCATTCTTGTTGCTCTTCTCTGGACCCATCTCCACCTCAGTCCAAGTGTGTACATTTTTAATATATAAGGCAACACCTCCTCCCTTTTTCCCCTGTCTATCCTTCCTGAGCAAGCAGTTTGGTATCATCAGTCAGTTACCTGTTCCTGACTTTTACTAAAAATATCCATGACAAAATAGGGAGAGGAGGTCCAGCACCCTGCTCCCTGCCTGCATCGGCTGGGATCTGCAGAGACCCCATTGCTCAGTGACTAGGAGCTGCGGTGGTCCCGGTCCCACCTGGTGAGCTGCAGGGGTCCCACCCCTGGTCCCGCCTGGGGAGCTGTGGAGGAGGAGGGCCCCCCCCACCACCACCACCAACTGGAGAGCTGCGGAGGGGGGGCACCCCTGCCAGCAGTGGTGGCTGGGCAGCTCAAGGGTCCCCACCGCGGCTGGGAGCTGTAGGAGTCTCCCCACCCCCGCAGCGGCTGAGCAGCTCTGGGGTCCCGCCGCTGGTGGGGGCTGGGAGCTGCGGATTGGGGGTTGGGGGGACTGCCAGCGGCAGCAGTTGGGCAGCTCAGGGATTCCCATTGGTGACAGCAGCAAGTCAATTGTGGGGGCCCCCCCAATATCACAGAGATCTCAGGAAATCATGGATTCCGTCACCTCCGTGACATAATCGTAGCCTTACTCATCACCATTGTATCCAAGCACCTTATTCCAAGTAATTTATGCTACACAAAAATACATAACCCTTTCTTTTATACTCAACATCCCACCAGGGAACACCTCAGAAATCTGTTTCTACAAGCACAATATTTTCCCAAAATTAGAAATAAAATTTCACTAAAAAAGAATCACATAATGAACATGAACTGTTCAATGCACAATATATGTGGGGGAGAAAAGAAGATACAGACCCACAATCTAAATTCTAGTTCTAAATGAAGTCAAACCCTTTGGTCACCAGTACAGAAACATTTTAGATAGTCATCTTGCTATAATTAGTTCAAAAAAATGAGAGGTTCATTCTGTTCTAATGGCATTAATAATTAGAAGAACTCTTGCGCCATAGGGAAAAAAAGAGCCATTTTGCGCAATGCAGTTTCTAATGTATTTTCTTGTGTTACCTAAGAGTAGCAGCAAATCCCTAACATAGCAATTGTAATGGCATTCGGCCCACATCCAATGTACAAGGGTGAAATCTGAAACTTAGCACCGGGTAGCAATTTTAGAAGCCAGAGAAAGAGGTTTACATCATCACTCAGGAAACAGTGGAGGTAATGGGCTCCTGATACACTTCATGTTAAGGGCAGAAGAGAGAAGGACACAAATGACTCTTGATAAACTGAAGAGTGCTTCACATTCTATAAAATAGAAGTCTTAATATTGGCCTGTGTGTTAGCGTAGGTTGATGAAGGCAATATAGTGCTATGTGTATAGCACAGTCTCCAATTTCTGAAATACATTCTCATCTGACATAGGGTTATCTCCTTTAACATCTGTTAAATGCATTGACTAAATTTGTACAATGAAAATTTTAGATAACAGGGAAATTTCAGTGTCCCGCATGACATTTGAATAACTATGGCTGTATTGTATATTCCTTCTATGTTGTATAGTATTCAGTAGAAGTGTATTTCCTTTATGTAACCTGCATATACAGTAACTCCTCACTTAACGTTGTAGTTATGTTCCTGAAAAATGCGACTTTAAGCGAAACAATGTTAAGCGAATCCAATTTCCCCATAAGAATTAATGTAAATGAGAGGGTTAGGTTAGGGGTGTGTGTGTAAGTTTTAAACAAACAATTTAATACTGGTACACAGTGATGATGATTGTGAAGCTTGGTTGAGGTGGAGGAGTCAGAGGGTGGGATATTTCCCAGGGAATGCCTTACTGCTAAATGATGATCTAGCAATTGGCCGAGCCCTCAAGGGTTAACTCTCTCTCTACAAGGCAGCAGGAATGGAGGGAGGGGAGACAGCATCGCAGACAGAGACACACACTGTGTGTGTGTGTGTGTGTGTGTGTGTGTGTGTGTGTGAGAGAGAGAGATGCGCATTTCCCATTTAAGTACACTGCCTTGTTAATTAGATCAGCTTGCTGAGACCACAGCTGCTGCTAGCAAGCTCCCTCCGTCCTGAGCCCTGTCATGTGTCCCCCCTGCTCTATGGAAGATGGGGTAAGCGGGGTGCAGGAGCAGAGGGGAGGGGGACACCCTGACATTAGCCTCCCCTCTTCCTCCCCTCACCCCGCACAGCAAGCAGGAGTCTCGGGGAGCAGCTCGAGAGCAGGAGCAGCACATGGCAGTGTGGGGAGGGACAGCTGCAATTGCTAGCCTGCTGGGCAGCTGCTGCACAGGGAACTTAGGGGAGCGGGGAGCTGATAGGGGGGCTGCCAGTCCACCCTGGTTCCAAGCCCCCACCAGCTAGCTGCAACAGGCTGCTCTTCCTGCAAGCAGTGGACAAAGCAGGCGGCTGCCAAACGACGTTAGAAGGGAGTATTACACAACTTTAAACGAGCATGTTCCCTAATTGATCAACAACGAAACAACGTTAACCAGGGCAACTTTAAGTGAGGAGTTACAAGTAAACTTTTTCTGTTTAAAGTGGGATTCAGATGCGTTTTTTGTAAGTTACTTGACACTTTAAGACATATTAATTGTAACCTCTAATTAGCTAAAATGACATTTGGTATTGTCGGGCTACGTATTATAATAATGTGTTCAAATAAAACCAGGTCTTATATGAACATCCATGGCTAGTGTTCCCCTCCCCTACACTGTCAAGCACCACTGATCCACAGGAATAAAGACATTGTTGATTCCTGAAAGTGGTTTGCAAAAATGAAAGGTATTTGGGGGAGAAATGGCAAAGAGAACAGGATTTTACAAAAGGTGGAAATAGAAGGGAACCCATCTTTTCATGAAAAGGAAAAGGGTTTACTGTAGGTATATCAGGATCTTGCATGTGGCATTTGGGATGAGAGAATCTAATATGTGGGAACCAGGTGTAGCCTGATGCACGTGTTGGGTAACCCCTTTGACTTCAGTTAAGTTGCACACCAGATACATCAAGATCGAATGTAGCTTTTGAGATTTATAATGATGGTTGGTGTTTTTTTAAAAATGGGACGGGGGAGGTAAGGGGACCAACAAAGAACATACTCTCAGGATATTGATTTGAAATTTTTTAGGAGATCAAGGGAAGAGAAAGATATTGCTATAATCAGAATATAAGAAGCAGATCATGTCTGTGAAGAAAACACATTTTTAAATTCATTTTACCCCCGCCAAAATGAAACAGCTACACTGCAGAATTTTTCTGTGGGAATTCAATATGGTATTCTGGGTACAACAGGATCTTTCATGTTGTTAAAAAGAAGCTTCAAAGCTTTCTCTTCTGCTCCTGGATCAGAGCTTTACGCCTTGAGGAAAAGGTGAAAAGATTAGAGATGTCTTGCAGACTAAAATCTTTTTGAAAAGCAACGTCAGTGTTATATTTGTATCAATTATTTGGCTACAAAAGTAGACCGAAATACCTCCTTTTAATGAAGATTTCTTCATAGGTATCACCTTATATATATATTATAAACACCCCTCCCAAAAGGGTGCTTTTCATTTCTCAGTTTGTTTTATATAAAAATACAGTTTTGATTCCCTTGAATGCAGCTCCTTTAACTGGCACCTTAGAGGTATGCAAGTCATTTCTTCTCACCCCTTTTCCTCAGGCTGACCCTGCTGGCATACACAAGAAGCCAAGTCTGAGATTTAAAAAACAAACAAACAAAAAGCAACCCCAAAACACTTTTAATTATCTTCTGGTTCAACGCAGTTTCTCTACTGTGAAGTAACTAAAAGTCCATGTATTAAAAGTAATGTTATTGGTGTTTTCTTTTTTTCTACACTCCGTATTGAATTTTCAGAGATGGCCTTTCATGAGAGAATGGTGGTCCTGTGAATGAATGAGACTGTTTTCATTGCAGTCAGACATACATTTTAGCAATAGCTGGCTGAAAAATGCAGATTTAAAAAAAAAATTCATGTGTTCGTCAAAAAGCTGAATTTTCAAAAAAAAATGACTACAGAAGATAATTTGGGGATAGTGGTATGAATTTGACTTTTTTTTTGCAAACATCAATTTCAAAACAAAAAATTTCAATGAGCTCTAGTTTTGTCCTTTATGAAGACAGAGGACACTGTTAAGGTGATTAATATTAAAGCTGACCTAGTCTAATAATAGCTAGTTTCACCTTCCAGATGGAGCTATCTGTTTCAAGGCTGGTTAATTTTTTTGGCCTACCAACCTTGATATTAAACGTTGCCATTTATCTGAGCAGAGACTTGAAAAGAGCCTAAAGAGTCTTCTTGAAAATGCTAGAATTATTAGCTGAAGACAGGCAGGCTGTCAGGTATAGTATTTCTACTGCCACGCACAGGCTATATTTGTGAGATCATCTGAAGCTCTTACACACAATTTTTTTTAAACAAAGTCCTCATACCCTGTGATTATGTAGTGGATTAGTAGTAACAGCTGTGGGGTAACAAAGGATTAAAACTATCCTAGCATATGACAACATCAGCAATGAAATGCACATGGTATGAGGTCTTTCATTGTCAGAGAACTCCAAAGATTTATAGGATTATATGCATATAGTGAATATATTTCTATAGTGTTTATTTTTCGTTCTTTGTTCATGAATAGCCATCAACTTTCATAGTTTTGTTTTCCTATGGCCTGAAGTTAGTTTACTGTGAGAGTGTACCTTCAGGAAGACAATTGCACAAGAATTACATGATCTATGGAAATTTTTCCATGATGTCGTTTGTTGACAAGGTTTTACGATGGCAGATAAATTCTAACTACACTTTGCGGTTTGAACCGCAAAGTATTGAGACAAATTCAATCCACTGTAATCATTTACACAAGGGATTAATTTGGCTCATTTTATTTTCCTCTGGGGATTAGTGGGAAGAGGATTGGTTTAAAAAAAAAAAAAGTGATGTATTTTGAAGTTCAATAGTATTTTTAAATGCTCAGTTCAACTGTTTAGTATCTGTTCAGGAATGCAAATTTAAAACAAATGTTGAGATATAATCAACCAAAAGAGAAGGAGAGTGCAGTTGCTTCAACAGTTGAGTGATGGTTACTTACATAATTTAAATTCGACTTGGTGAAAATGTTCTAATAAAATAAATATGCACAATAATAACTGTTCACCTTTTATCATCCCACTTTGACCTCAGGTTAAGAGGTCTCATATTAAATGAGTTTGCTGAACTTGGTTCTGCCCATCCTTAGTAATTGTGACCAAGAACACAACAGAATTTATTAAGACGGCATTATCATGAGAGAGATATGTGTCTCTTTCTAGTAAAGATCATATACTCTCTACCTTCAAATCCTCTCCTTTCATACCAGGATTTGGAGCTCTTGTTATTACTATTATTTGAAATGCAATAGTGCATAAAGACTCAAATCGAAATTGTTTATTGTAGCATTCCCCCTCTTTTAGAACAAATTTATTTTTTCCAGTGTTACTCATTCCTTGTTAACTGGGCTCATTCCTTCCACATAGACTGGGAAGGAGGAGAGGTAGCTTAAAAAAAAATTGTTTCATTGTATCATAGGACATCTTGAAATTTATTTATTCTTATGCATTATATTTAATGAATTGTCTTAATACGCTGTACAGTTAAGCCTTTCTTATATTTTTCCCATACATCCCAATATATGTATAATACATACCACAGCTTATGCAACAAACATTTATGGGACATGTAAATTTACCTTTTTTTTAAGCAACCAATTCCTCTTTGAGGTGGAATAACTGGGACAGTCTGCTCATGGCCAACTGGGTGAATTTTCCTGGCTTAAAAAAAAAATCCCTCTAATTGGGTTTTTGTGTGTTTGGTTTTACTTTATTTTTCTCCCATTATTTGGCCTCAGAGACTCCTTACCTAACAAATCAAAGGGTTTCTTTCCCTAACCAACTTTGTTTTTTTTCCATTTCTTGCTGCTTTACTTTTATTAAAAACCTTCTGATGCCTCCTGGGAATATTTGGAAGACATTCAATTTAGAAACCACTTTGGTTGTGGATTATAATTTTTATGGGGTTTTTTTTAGGCTGTTTGCTCAAAGATGGATCTCTTTCCTTAGAAATTAATCTGCTCCTGCTGTTTATTCCCACTCACCATAGGATATAATCTCCAAAGAATTTAATTGTGATGTCACAAACAGGTTTGTGAATTTAGGTGATGTATAAGCAGCAGGAACAGATGAATACTTAATCAATTATCCTGTCTCCCAGCAAATCCCTCCTAGTATAATAAAACAAAACCAACCAACCAAAAACACCACAAAACAAGAAAAAAAGGGCGGGGGGAGGGGAAAATGGAGGAGAAATAGAAAGAATGAGATAAATGCAGAATTTTTATTGTTTCTAAATAATGTCCCACCATGGTATCTGTGTGCCTTTAAGGTTTTCACAGCCCCGTGTGACAAAGCTGATTGTAGTCGACCATAGGAAGCCCCATCTCTCAGGAAAGAGATTAGTGGACTTCTTGGGCCATACGCATCTCTGATGTAACTCCACTGACTTGTAAATTGACATCCAGGGTTGTGTTTGGCCTTCTAACCATAGTAGTTCAAATCCAGTTGTTTTATAAATAGTGGTATAATTTATGCGTCTCGTGTAAACTGGTGGGAAGATTGGTGCAAACGATAAAGTAGTTTAACTTGTACAACTTTGATATCCAGTGCTGTGTAAACTTAAATGCACTGTAGCTCATTTGTAAAGTAGTCAGAAGAGGAAATAGTAAGCAGAAAAAGTAACTAAAAGGAGGGTCTTAGGTTAAACACTGCCATCCTTATTTTATGGTCATGGCTTTTCCTTTTGAACTTTCTTCTGCGACCCCCTCCCCCCGGTGTGTAAATTTCGGTTATGTGAAAAAAGCATAACATGCAACCAGAGGAGCAAAAGCAGGTGTAGCCCTGCCCCTTTTCTAACCCTTGGTATAAGAGACATCTCTACTTGTCAAATTCATGGTGGTCTCAAGACATACTTCCACAGGAGTTCCACCTGGATTCTCCAGGCTGAATTTAGCTCATTTTGTATATGCTTTATGGGGAATATATGTGACCATGTATCTTAGCAGACGTCTGTATTTCATAGCCTAGTGTGACTCCAATTCTGGCCCAAATCTGGATTAATTTCAGATAGGCTGCAATGGGAAATCCCAGGGTTACTATAGATTCAGAATGGTAAAACATCTAACTTTGGCCAGGTGGAGCCTATAGTTTTCTCTTTCACGTGCTCAAAGGAAGTTGAAGGTTGGTCTTTATTGCTAAAGTGGTCAGAGGCATAAATCTTCAAGATTCATGGTTTCCTCTCCTTCTCCCCATCCCCAAAGTAATCTGGCTTTATGTATTACAGGCAGAAGCAACAAATTAACAGTTTACATCAGAAGATACGGGAGAATGAATTACGGGCTCAACATGCCAGACTGAGCCACCTTGTGAATTGTGACGAATCTTATGTGACTAATTTACAGGTAGGATGGTTATTCAATATATATTAACTGAACACATCAGAAATACCTGAGGGCATGTTCACAGTTCATTGCAGGCCAAAAGGTAAAACCGTTTAAATTGTTTGTTGTCTGTAATATTGCCTAAGACTCATACTTTGCATACATTTCAGAATGTTCTGTTAAAATGTACTTTTCCCCAATAATTGCAGAAGTGTTTTACAAGTTTTAAATTAACTGTTTTTATATTAAGTGTATTTTGTGCTTAACATTAATTTTACTATTGTATGTATTTTGAAATCTGAAAAAAAAAGTGTGTGTTGTGAAGAATGAGGTTAGAGCCATCATAGTATTCAGCCAGCAGAGGGATCTCTAAGACAGGGTGCAGGGATGATGTTAGAGATGAAGTTAAATGAGGAAGAGGTTCAACAAAAGTAACATTACAATGTTAGCTATATTGTCAGAAGTTCAGCACCTTAAAATAAATGGAAAAGATGTAGAAGCCTGGGCTCTGATGGTCAAGCAAGGTACCAATGGAGTAACTTTGCATGGCAAAAGAAGACAACAAATTTGGCAGGGACACCTAAGTAGGACCTGGGATAGTGCCCAAAGATGCATCTAGAGGGAGGTGGGGAAGGGAAGAATGACAACAGGAAGCGTAGACAAAAGAGTCTCCTATTCTGTTTCCCTTGTATCACCTTAACCTTTTTCTTGTTACAATCAATGGACTAGATCCTCAGTTCATGTACTTAAGCATAACTCCAGTTATGTCATTGGAGCGATAGTGATGTACGCCAGCTGAGGACCTGGCCCAGTGTACGTATAAGCCCATAGAAAGAGGAGTCTGAATGCCTGACCATTGGCTTGTTGGGACTGAGAATTTAGCATGCCTGTAAGCTAACAAATACATTGACTGAAATGGAAACACAATGCATTGTTAATTATTTAGGGAAAGATTTTCAGGTGCCTCAGGGATTTAGGTGCTTAATCCCAGCCGTAGGCACTTCTGCAAATCTCCTTATTTTGTAAAATTATTTTAAAATTGTAAACATACTTTTCTATACTGAAATAGTTACCTATTAGAGTTTGGGTGGGTGTGAGTTTGAAAGAAAAAAAGTATTGACATTTTTTTCTACATGAAAGGGGCAGTTACCCCAGAACTTGCAAGGATGTTCTGGGTTGGTTTTATTTATTTTTTAGGAAAAGGGTGTTACACACAATCATGTAAGAGTAAACTTTATGTAAAACATTAACGAAGACTTTTCTTAATTAATAGCATTTTTAAAATCAAGATTTCTGGTTTAATTGGTTTATTCAGCATTTATTCCTGGGAGTTATTTTTCTTAACTGTATTCCTAATACATAATTTTTAAAATCTTTTCAAAGATTAAACTATTCTGAATATTTTATCTGTTTTGTTAAGGGACACTGTCAGCTCAAAAATCATGTCTTTTAACAAAATCAAATTGCCTTATAAATTCCAATGTAGATTACTGAAACTGCAAGACTTTTAAAAAAAAAAAATGCAATTTACTTTTCATCACTCATGCTACCTGTCTCCATCTTGCACTTCTCTCACCATGGACAGTGAAAACAGAAATGTAATTTTCACTCCTGTGAAATGAGGAGGCAACTTGGTGCAGTAGATAGAGCAGCAGATATGAAACCTAGGTTCTGTTCTTGGCTCTGCCACTTTTGTGACCTTGGGCAAGTCACTCCACCTTTCTGTACCTCAGTTTCTCCATCTGAAAAATAGGGATAATAATGCTTACCCTCTTTCAAAAAGCTTCTAAAGATGTAAGCGCCATTGCAATGTTTTGGTTTGTTCATAGTCATTTGTAGTCTGGCTTGCTTTTTGGGTTCTAATGCAGTGTTTGGGGTTGGAAACACTACGGATGTCTTGGTTTTCTGTAAAAGAAAAACCTAAATTTGGGGCCAAATTTGACAAGACCCTGTCCCTTTAAGCATGTTATGGAGATCATCATAATTCTTGATTTTAAGGTCTGATTGCCAAATTCAGATATTCTCCTGCTCCGCAAAGTATAACTTCCAGAAATTCATGGTGTATTAGCTTATTTTTTGATGCTTGTGCTCAGACATCCGATATTGACTGAAAATTAAATCCCACTCTATTTGTGTACAAAAAATGTGTAGTATAAGACTATGCCTTCCCTACGAGCTTGAGGTGCAATTCCCCTGCTTGTGCTATTTACACCGGTGCTAGCTTGATGAGAGCTGGCGTGTGTGTGTGTGTGTGTGTGTGTGTGTGTGTGTGTGTGTGTGTGTG
>NW_020664436.1:62587665-62638181 GCF_002925995.2 Terrapene triunguis
TGTGTGTGTGTGTGTGTGTGTGTGTGTGTGTGTGTGTGTGTGTGTGTACACATACATGAGCAGGGGAATCACTGGGCTTGTAGTGTAGATGTAGCCTAATGAACACCAGTGCAGTTATTTTTCGTAGCTTGTGCTGTGTCACCTCTCCTCAGTAAACATGTTGTAGCATATGTGCATTTTCTTTGTAAGACAGTCACTGTATTTTTCAATCTACCAAGTGAGAGGGTTTTCTCTAGGAGCCATTCAGTTATGTAAGACTGTCAGCTGCACTTTAACTATACTTTTTTTTTTTTTTTTAAAGCATTCACAATATGAGAACACATCATTGCAAGCTCCATTTTCAGAAAGATCAGTATCCCACTGTGAGGAGCTTGAGCAAAAGCTTGCATCAGTTGAGAATAAGGAAATGCAACTCAATGAGTTTCTCAAGCAAATTTCAAACAAATCCAGTGAAGAGAAAAAGAAGATGGAAGAGAAAGTAAGTGGCTTTCATGTTTAGATTTCACCTTTGTGCCATGGTTGTATCAGAACTTTTTAAGCAGAAAGCAACTAATGTGTAGGCTCTAATTTATCCTGTGGTATCTATAGCCCGTCCACAATATGGCATTTAAACATGCCGAGCCTGATTCACCACTTGTTCCAGCGTTACGTTGTGTTACACAATTACTTGATCTCAGTGGAGCTACACTGGGTGAAACTGGAGTATCACAGTGTGAATCATGCCCAGTAGACGTGTACCAAACCTCAACCATGTCAACAGAGTGGCAGCATGATTTCCCTGTCCAGGGTGAAAAGGACTTTTGGTTTTTCATTTTAAAAAAACCCCTCTTGGACAGGGGCAGTCTTGCTATTTGTACGTGTGTTCAGTGCCTACTGCAGTGACGCTCTAGGTGTGACTGTAATACAGGTAACAAATAATAATAGGCAAACAGATGCTATATACTGCCGCAGGTACCATAACCTGTAGCAGTTTTTTAACATGCCTGCCACATGGATTGTAATTTGTTAATATGGATGTAACTCTGGAAACCTTTTTTTAAAAAATGCCTGTGTTGCTATCCTCCCTAAAGTGGAACATTCAGAACAGGGGAGAGATAATACTGGCTGAGGGAGCAGTAAAAACAACTCACTGAGGTAGCATTAGCTTTTCCTGCAGGGATGAGAAAACTGTGGGCAGCTTCACTGGTGTTAGCCTGAATGTAGATGGCTTTCTCTGTTCCAACTGCCATTTTCAGCACCATATTAATTAAGCTTGCTCCCAGCAAGCATATATGACCTGGTGCTGAAATCACCCATCTTCATTATGGGTCTTGTGGTTACTAATGCAAGCCAAAGAGGGACATTTTCTGTTAAAATTCCATGGTGTAGAGAAGGCGGTAGGCTTGTAAGCACAAAGGCTTGTGACAGTGCGTTGAATTCTTAATTTTTGTTTCTTTACTTACTTTCAGTTGAGCACGTTCCCTTAGAAGGAACATCACCTCCTCTGAGCAACCCTGGGCACATCGTAAAATACGCTACACAAACTGATGACTCAATTTATTTTTAAAACTCCATTAAATCATGTCTACAATAGAAAAATTACCATTGCTGACCACAATGTCAGCATGAATGGATCTGAACCTCTCTTGAATGTTTGAATGGTATTCAGAAACCAGTTAAAACCTGTTGCTGACACTGATTTCAGCTCATGTCAATTAGGTTTGCTCAGGGTGTCGCTTTAAAGGAAAATTGTATCCATGTGCCTCAGCCCAACAGTCTGAAAATTCATGTGATTTGAAGCACTTATTAACATGAATAAATGAACATATTTTTTTAAAATAGTGTGGAAAGTTTGGGACTAAAACCACTGCGTCTAATACAGCAGACACAAGTCTCATATACTGAGCTGTCCTGCCTTCCAGAGTGAATGTGCCAAATCCATGAGTGAAAAGCTGCTGCCTCTTCTCTGAGAGGTGCAGCGTAGAACTTACAATGCAGGACAATTCTGGGCTGTTCTGGGAGTTGGGCAGAATCTCTGCAGCCTAATTCACTACACAACCATGACTTCTTCCCTAAGCCCCATCCAGCCTGTGGACTGAATGAGCCATGGATCCTGTGGAAAAAAATATGTGATCATGTAATTAAATGAATGCATTAAAGTAGGATGGGATTGTAATTGTAGAAAGGAGGAAATGCAGGGCCAAAAAGGGCATGTGCTGCTGTAGGGACACAGCTGACAAGGTCTGAACTCTGGATTGGGGGCTAGGTCCAGGAGGCAGCCTGTCTGCTTGGCCCCTGTGCACCGTCACTGTGCTGATGTTAGTATCCGTCAGAGCCTAAAGGGGAGGAGGCCCCTAATCAGTTACTGAGGGATTGATGAGGGGGGGGTACTGAAATTATTTTGCTCATCTGGGGAACTATTTGCTGATAAAACTAATCGTTACTGAGAAAGGTGTTGAAGTGATTTCTGGGTGAACTCCTCCTCCCCAAAGGCTGTGGAAGGGATCTCCATCCCAAGGAAAGGGGTGGGGGATTGAAACAAACTGCTAGTAAGGGAAACCTCTCCACCCTACTCCACTCCTGCACTGCATACAAGAGGACAAATTTAAGTTTTCACTTTAATACTGACATTAACACTAACTTTTGAGGGCTGACCTTTACAGGAAAAATAACCCTTTAGGAAGTGGGGAGAGGACATTGGGGATGTGGAGATGGAAGGAAGGGGAATATCAGTGGCTGACAATCCAGCTAATAGAGGGAGAGAAGCTACAGCCTGTGATTGCAGGAGAGGAACCTCAGGTTGTGGGTGCAAGAGGGAAAGGGGAGATGTGAGAAGGCCACATATCTGTCCCTGAAAATGCTGGAGGATTTTAGTGGACGAAACAGTTGTGCAAAACCTCATTGAAAAAAGCACAAGGCCAGCATCCCCTAAAGGAAGATGACATGTCAGAGGAGCAAAGGCATTTTTGAAGGTCATTGGTTTGGGGAAGCATCCTAACTCTAGGATGTATCTCCAAATACTTTTGGGATCTATCTGGTAAGAAATGTCGTAGAACAGCCTGAATGCTGTATCCGTTTTTGAGGCCCTGATAATTAAGAGATTCATATCAAAACTAATCTTAAAACTTAACAGAATGTGTATATAGCCCTCCCGTAGCCCCCAGGATCCTGACTTGTTTAGAAAATTGTCCCTGGAAAAGCTTTTTTCCAGATGTTGTCAGCTACTAAACACTTTTATAGACTCCATCATTAGACTCTGACATTGCCAGTGTCACACATAACATTTGTTTTTCAGCAAGATGGATGTTTCCAGCACTAGACACAGAAACACCAATTGTATTTGATATTTTAAAGGGTTACATTTCACACTTATTCATAGCGACAAGTGTTTCTAATCCTGTAAGTTGCTAGGCTGTTGATGTGAGCAAAATGGGTAGAGTTTTCATTAAATCAGATTCTGAGTGAGAAAATAGGTTTTGAGTAGTCTTTTTTTGTTTGTTTAAGTCCTTGTTAATAAAGCAAGTGCCAGGAGTGCGTGTATGTGTACTGATCTTGGTTATCAAACACAGCAAATAAATTATTTTGCAGGCTGATGGTGAATTAAGATTCCTGTAGAAAGTCAGCCTTAACAAAGCTGCTATTTCATTGTGATGTCCTCTGATGTAGTTGTTGGACTGTGTCAAGGTCAAATTTTTGGCTCAGATTCCTATTAGGTTTAGTCCCGATAGCTATGTATTTGAAGTTGTTTTTAATTCCTGTAGCTGTTGCACAAAATAATATCCAAAACCAAACATTTAGGACGTCTGTCTTGAGAAGATGCTATCTGGTCACCTGTTTATATTGTGTGTATATTTATAAAATGAGAGTTGAAATAACACTTTGTAACTCAAGAAGAGTATCATGAGAAAACCACTGTTACTGGCGTAGTGGGTAGAGCACTGGACTCAGGAGACCTGGGATCTGTTCCTGGCTCTGCCACTGGCCTGATGGGTGACCTTGGATGAGTCACTTCACCTCTGTGCATCATTTGCCCCTCTGTAAAATGGGCCTAATGATAGTAACTTCCTTTGTAAAGCACTCTGAGATCTAATGATGAAAAGCACTGTTTAAGAGCTAGGGATTATTATTTCTTATTATCACTGCAGTACCTTTAGGCACCAGATGGATCAGGACTCTATTGTGCTTGGCAAGCATATACAGAGAAACAGTCCCTGCCTGAAAAACAAGACAAAGGATAGGAGGGAAAACAGGCACAGGGATGTGAAGTGACTTGCCCAGTGTCACACAGCAGGTCAGTGGCAGAAGCAGGAATAGAACCAAGTCTCCTGACCCCCAGTCGAGTGCAATGTCTGAGGCCATGCAGTTTGTTGTATACATGGCTTTGAAACACAGTATTTACCCAAGAACTCAGAAGCATGTATGTGTTATAAGTTTTTGGATTTTTTTTTTTTTTTTTTTAAGTAGGGCTGTATGCTCTAGTGGCTAATGTGCCACAGATCAAAGAGCGCTATCTCAAGTTATCAAGTTATACAGAATAAGTACCTGAAAAGTTCAAGAGCTGGGAGTAAAAGTGGCTATGTGGTATGATGCTATACGACATCAAAGCCCCAAAACAGAGCTGTTTCCCCTTAGGCTGAGCAGCAAAAATTCAGGGTCTTGCAGAGAGGTTTCCATTTGGATGAGAAATTGGTGGCATAATATCAGGGTATTTTCTTAGCGCAGTGGTCACCAACCGGTTGATCGCGATCTACTGGTCGATCCTAGAGGATCTCCCAGTCGATCGCGATCTCTGGTGGCACAGCGTGTCTGCCACTAAGGCAGAATCCCTACCCTGGCCCCATGCCGCTCCCAGAAATGGCCGGTGCAGCCCCGGTGGTGGGTGGGGGGGCAGAGGTCTCCCTCTGCACGCTGCTCCTGCCTGCAAGCACTGCCCCCACTGGCCGGGAGAGCTGCGGGGGCGGTGCTTGCAGAGAGGTGCAGCGTGCGGAGCCACATGCCCCCCGCCACCTCCCAGGGGCTGCTGGGGCGCGTTGGCCCCTTCCAGGAGTGGCGTGGGCCTGGGGTAGGCAGGGAGCCTGCCTTAGCAGCAGCCATGCTGCACTGCCAACCGGGAGCCGCTGGTGGTAAGTGCTGCCCAGCAGGAGGCTGCACTCCAGCTCTGAGCCCCCTCCTGAAGCCAGCATCCTATACCCCCTTCTGCATCCTGAACCTATACCCCCTTCTGTACCCCAGCCCTGACCCCCCTCCCAGAGCCAGAACCCCATACCCTCTCTTGCATCCCTGACCCCCCTCCCAGAGCCAGCACCCTGTACCCCCTCTTGCACCCCAACACTCTGCCCCAGCCCGAAGCCCCCTCCTGCACTCAAACTCCCTCTGAGAGCTTGCACCCCTCACCCCCGCTTGCACCCCAACCCCCTGCCCCAGGCTCAGACCAGAGCCCCCTCCCACACTGCGAACCCATCAGCCCCAGCCCAGAGCCCGCATTCCCTCCCAAACTCCTACCCCAGCCTGGTGAAAAGTGAGTGAGGGTGAGGGAGAGCAAGCGATGCGGGGTGGGGGGAAGGGGCAGGGCCTCAGGGAAGGGGCGGGGTAGATCCTGGGTTGCCCTTAGATTCAAAAAGTGAACTTGAGCGTAAAAAGGTTGGAAACCACTATCTTAGTGTAATATGTTTATTTACAAAAAATGTACACCAGTCCTGTTTGCCTGGATAGCAGTAGGGAAAAAGCAGCACATAGACAGCTCTTCTGCAGTAGCCTCAGGCTTTGCATTATCCCCAGAAACAATTCTCTGCCTCTGTTTTTTCTCTCCAAGGACTCACACAGACTTGCAGCAAAATGCAGACTCTTTGACAGTCCACACAGTAGTTTTGTCCCAGTTCTCCCACTCCTAATATTCTTCATGTTGCTGTCCACCAGGCATGCACATAGAACAAGCCAAAATAGTGAGAAACTTCCTAGCAGATTGTGGGCAATTGACATAAAAAATAATGTGTTAAATAAGGATGTTTTCAATTCCCAAGCAGTGGGTCATATAAATGGAGGTAAAACAATTGTAGCTTCAAATATGTTTGGTGCAACGCAAATATTTAAAGATGGTAATTGTTCTGGGTAGGAGATACTGGATTTAAGCAAAATAAATGACCCTTTGGTGTAATTTTCTGTAATAACTAACCCTTACTTCTGGCTAAGAATGTAGCTTCTAAAAATCTGCTGAGTTTTGAGAATTTGGAAATAGATTCTTCATTATCTTGTACAGATTTATTTTCTACCATAATAAATTATGTAATTGTATTACTCTTTTAGCTTAAAACCAGAGACAGGTACATAAATAGCCTGAAAAAGAAATGCCAAAAAGAGTCTGAACAAAACAAAGACAAACAGAGACGAATTGAAACCCTAGAAAAATATCTAGCTGACCTGCCAACGCTGGATGATGTAGAAAGGCAGAGTAACCAGGTAAGGGGAAAGTATCTGGTTTTAATAATACGTAAAAGAAAAGGTACAGATATAAATATATTCTGTGACATGCATTTGTGACCAGGGTCCCAGGGGAGCCACACTGTTAATCAATTAGGGCAATCTGTAAAGAATGGGGCAGGCAATCCCCAAAACTGGTGGATATTCCAATACTTAGATTTCCCAAGCCAGCACAAACAGCTTCTGTAATACCTCACTGGTTACCCAGAAGCCAAAAACACAGTTCCCTTAAAGCAACCAAGCCTTGGGCTTCCACCCAGATAACCAAGTGAAATATGATGAGGATTACTGAAAATCATATTCATCATAGAAGGAAGTTGTACCAATCCCAAAGGATTGGACACACTAACTCCCAAGGTGGTAATAAATGGAGATAGCCTATCTCCTAGAACTGGAAGGGACCTTGAAAGGTCGAGTCCAGCCCCCTGCCTTCACTAGCAGGACCAAGTACTGATTTTGCCCCAGATCCCTAAGTGGCCCCCTCAAGGATTGAACTCACAACCTGGGTTTAGCAGGCCAATGCTCAAACCACTGAGCTATCCCTCCTCCCTGAATATTTGAATATTGAATATCTGAATATTTCAGATCTTACCCATATACATGCCTACAGCTAATTCTTATTACCTAAACTAAAACGTATTAAAAAAGAAAAGAGAGTGAGTATTGGTTAAAAGATACATACAGACATGAGTACAGTTCTGAAATCAGTTTTACAGTAGAGATGGTGAGCTTTGTAGTTGCAAAGAGTTCTTTCAGAATTTGTCCATAGTATATAGTCCAACATTCATATTCAGGGTGATCCCGGTGGGACTGGAGATCTCAGTCGTAGGACACAAGCTTCCCCTGTGTAAAGCATCAAGGAGATCTGAAATAAAAAGGATCATACCCCAAGGGTTTTTATACAGTTCCAGGCCTTCTCTTGGCAGCTCGGAGTTCTTAGGCGAGCAATAGGCAATCACTGAGACTTTGAAGTAGACCTATTTCCTAAGCATCACCAGTAATTAGCTACAAGGATTAACATAAGGCAATTGCCTGTTTTCCACCATTCGCAGGTGATTTGCTATACATTTTGAAGGGAGATCAATACAATGATATCATTATATTTACAGTTTATTTAAATGTTAAGATCTCCTTTTGATATCTGAATTAACAGAATACAGCATAGACAGGAACAGTTTTGTTACATTGTTAACCTCTAACAATATATATGTAAACACACAAAAACACAAACATTATCTACCAATATGTTCCTAGAGGTTGAATTCAGGTCATTTATCTTGCAAGATGCTTAACTCTTTCTGGCCATGTGTCACACCATTATTGATTGTTTTGTTTTGCAATTCCTCTTGACTGAATTGCAATGTGTATATCACACTTTTCCCCACTTGATTAGTAAGACAAATATTTAAAGTGTTAAAAGGTGTTTTAACAGTGTAACAAGGAGAATTATAATAGACTTTAGTGCACAGTCAAAATTAGGCTAAAAGTGTATTCAGAAGATAACTGTAAAGCTGGGGCCTGTAGTAAGTACTCTTAATACAAAACTTAGCATTGTGTCTGACTGTTTGGATGTAATGTCTTAGCTGCACATTCTAGAAGAGAAGAACAAGCAACTCCAAGAAACAGTGACAGATTTGGAGAAGAAGCTTGGAGAGACTAGAACACAATGTAGGGAGAAAGAGCTGCAACTCGTGTATCAGAAAAAGAAAGAAAAAGACCTGGTCACCACAGTGCAGAGGTATGAATATCTGTGTGATGCTCTGGGACTGTTGCAGCATACTTGTTGTTTCAAGCCGCCAAATTCTTTGCAGCTTTACTCCAGTATGGTGTCAATGACTTTTGTGTCACACTGGAACATATTATTACCACACAGAGGGTGACAGTGTGACACAAAAGTCATTGACACTGTACTGGAAATATGATGAGATTTCCTTTGTATCATGTTACGAATGATATGATAACAGAGGAGGGGCTGACTATCACCAATGTCTTTCTGAGAGCTGGCATCATGGAATAGTGCCGGGTAAAGGTTGGATAGAATAAGCGTGTACAGCAAAAGAGCATTGTTCAGAGACTCCCAGCATTCCAAACTAATAAATAAGCCTGTACTGGACTGTAGGAAAGCTCCGAAGAAATTTATTGAGGGGTAAACTAACCATGGAAGGGTCAAAGATTTAAAAATCCTGCATCCATCTCCTAATGGGGGAGGTATTTGTTTAACTGCAGCTGGTGCCCTATCGCTGGCCTTACATAATCATAAAAGAACAAATTGGGCAGATTTCCATGGAAAAATTCCAGATGGATGATTGAATGAGACTATGGTGTATGTTACATTCTTTATACTACTTAAAGGCATCATTTTTAAAGGAAAAATATCAATTGGAGTTATGTGATAAAGACAGCCAAAAAGGAGAGGCTATGAAAAGGATAATTTTTTATAATTTGGGGTGGATGTCGCTTTAGTTCGGGCCCCTCACTTGCCTAAATGTACATGCCAGTAGCAGTCTAAAAGCATGCTACTGATGAAAGGCTAGACGGTTGGGACATCTAGTCAGGCAGATCACTGTGCACATTGTTTCCATCTTACAGCTGATGCACCTTTTTATTTGTGTCCATGTAATCTACAGGGATGGTTTTGTCTCTCCTGAAAGCCTACAAATATTTGAAACGATCTCTGGTTTCTATATTGGAAAACAGGATTGTCACTGTAATAAAATGCATTTATTTTTGAAAGCTGCTGAGGGGGAAAGCTCTGGCAGCATATAGGGGCTTTAAATGAACTGCAGGGGGCTGGGAACATTCCTCTGGTGCGTAAACAGTGTAATGGCTGAGATTTGTGGCTTTATGCTGCCCCCTCACATGCCCATCATAGGGGGCAGGAATGATAGACCATAGTGCTTGGCACTGTGGGCAATTCAGGGCTGCAGTGGAGCTCATAGGGACCCCATAGGCAAATTTAGTAAAGCTGCTGTAAGAACAACCCCCAGGACTGCTCTGACTAATGCTGGAGCTGATTCAGCCCCCATAGCAGCCCGTAAAATGGGCAGCACAAAGGGGTTTTAAAGTCACAGTTGTTCCCCTCCTGAGTGCACCTCCAGTGCCTTGCCTCAAGAGATGCAACACAGAATCTGGTCCAGGATTTATTTTTTTAACCAGGCAGCAAAGTATTACAAAGGTGGAGTATATATTGGATAAGTAATAAAACTTTCCTGTTTATTCAGATTGATCTGTTCTTGTTAGTGACATGGTGACTTCAAGAAATCCAGGATTTACACCACTTACCCACCTGTCAGTTTGCTTATACATGAAGCTGGAATCTACTTGTAAAGTCTTGGTGGGTTTGGTGAGAGACTGAGTGATGATGCTTATGGTGGTTTTTAAACCCTCCACTAGAACATACTGCCGTTTTTGTTTCCTTGTTTTCCCAATAAATTGACTAGTTGCTTTTCCATTCTTATCTCTGAACTGCAGTTTGCAACAGAAAGTAGAAAAATGCCTGGAAGATGGTATCCGCCTCCCCATGTTGGACACAAAACAGCTTCAGAGTGAGAATGAATGCCTCAAAGAAAAGAATGAGAAAGCCCGCAAGGTCAGTCCATGAAACTGATTAGCTGAACTGTCAGTAGTGTCCACAACCTTAGAATCTCCTATTGTGTTTCTTTGTCTTATTTTTCTCTCACTCAATTTTTCACGTGTACTGCTGATTCCGGTTTCTCTTCAACACGTGTTCCTTGGGTCAGTGCATTTGTTTTGCATGAATACTCAGTTGCACAAGAAAATGTAAACCATTTTTGGTCAAATAAAATAGAGAGAGACTTAGTTTTTACCAAGAAACTGGCAGTAAGTTAACTGTGATTGTGTAATTAGTAATTTCATGATGAAGATTGCTGTGTGAGTGTTAAGCAGTATTTCTCTTTTTTTGTTATTTACTTCGAGGATAGGTAATTTGAGTTCCGGGTTTAGACATTTATAAAAGAAAAGAGGGTCACTAGATCAGAAATTAGAGAGACTGTTCTACTTAAAACTCACAGGGTCAATCATCTTTTTGAATGTGGTACTTAGTCATATTTCCGTTTTTTTATAGGTCATAGACAATCAACAAAATCAGATAGCTGGGATGATGTTAGAAATTCAGGTAAGGAAATGTATATATTTTGCCATTGGTTTAGGCAGTTGCAGTTTATGATAATGTGCTATTAAAACACAGATACTGTATCTCTGTCCAAATAGGAGCTTGGAGTAGAAACATCTCCTTAACCTTAACTTAACTTAAAATAAGCTTTTTAGCACTTTGCAGATAGAAACAAATTGGATTCCCAGCATAAGGTGGAAAACTGCCTCCCTACAAGCTGCCTTATGCTGATGGTCTAAAGCAGGGGTCGGCAACCTTTCAGAAGTGGTGTGCCGAGTCTTCACTTATTCACTCTGATTTAAGGTTTCACGTGCCAGTAATACATTTTAACGTTTTTAGAAGGTCTCTTTCTATAGGTCTATAATATATACCTCTACCTCGATATAATGCTACCCGATATAACACGAATTCGGATATAATGCGGTAAAGCAGTGCTCTGGGGGGTGGGGGGGACGGGCGCACTCCGGTGGATCAAAGCAAGTTCAATATAATGCGGTTTCACCCATAACACGGTAAGATTTTTTTTGGCTCCCGAGGACAGCGTTATATCGAGGTAGAGGTGTATAACTAAACTATTGTTGTATGTAAAGTAAATAAGGTTTTTAAAATGTTTAAGAAGTTTCATTTAAAATTAAATTAAAATGCAGAGCCCCCCCAGACCGGTGGCCAGGACCTGGGCAGTGTGAGTGCCACTAAAAATCAGTTCGCGTGCCGCCTTCGGCACGCGTGCCATAGGTTGCCTACCCCTGGTCTAAAGGATGGCCTGTCCGATATCCTCAGAGCTGCTTATGTCACTTTTGGTGCTATTGGTATGACTGCACACTCTTTAACGACGAGTCATAGGACAGGCACAAATTGTAGTCCGATAAGAAAAAGAAATACACATTAAACACCTAAATATTGAACACTAGCAGTTGGTCTAAGACTGCAGTCTTGAATGAATGGAAATCTAACAGGAATGGGTTTGAAATAAAAGCCACTATTGATGAGTTGCTACAGTATGAACGATCTGGCATACCTATTAACAAAGCAGTTTCCTTCACTTACTTTCATAAAATAATTGAGTAATTTTACCCATCAGTTTGACTGACCGTTTAGTAGCTTAACATACTTACGCCATCACAATGTATTTCCTGGATCTTTCCAGTTCCCCTATAGTTTTAACCTTCTCATTCCATCTACTTCCCTGCTGCTGGGTGCCATATCAGTGGAAGTCATTAAATATGCTGAGGGTTTTATGCTGAGTCAAATTCTGTGTTGATCTGGATTAGGACCAGTGGCTACAAACTCTAATTACTTACTGGTACCAAGGCCAGCATTGCCATAACCTGAGTTAGCCCCAGTAGCCCTTCTATGTCCACTGTCAGCACTTGCTGCTATTGACAGCCTATTTTTAAACAGTATCTTCAGTCCGGGATGTTTGTACGGTGAAGAGGTGGGAAAAGGAAAGCTTGCATGCCTGACACTTGTGCCCAGTGTTCTGTCAGCTGTAGCTGACAGGCTGATTCTGTTCTCACACCATCATAAGTCAGGTCTGACGCCACTGAAAGCAGTGGAGTTACACGAGGAAAATTGGTTTTATATGAAAGGAGAGTCTGACTTAGCATCTTCAGCAACATTATAAAGATAATGTCAGTTTCAGTTACCTGCTGCATAAGTACTGGGTGTGCAATGTAGAAAACTTTCACCCTTAGAAAATAAGTGAGGGTCAGAATGAGTTTAAAACCAATCTAGGTGTGAGGACCAGGATCTCAGGTGCAATGAGGTACCCATCAGCACACCAAAGGCAGCAAAATAGCATCCTTCTTTTCAGATCCCTGAAGTAACCAGGGCCAGTTCAGCTCCTGGCACAACTTAGAGCAGTTTCCAAATGCTGGCTTGCAATGTCCCCCTTGGGGCCAACAGCAGCGGGGACAGCCGGATTGCACATACTGCTGGTTTGGGGGTCCTGGAAAGGAATGGTGGAGAACTAGCTATGCCAGTTCTATGCCAACAGAGGATTTGGTAGGCCTGGGGAATCCTCAGCTGTCTATTTAGGGCAGCTTTAAGTTGCCTTTTTACTCCCAGAGCGGTGCAAAGAGGACTCTGTGTGGCCAGGGATCTTGCTCTCTCCTTTAAAATGTCTATTTTTAAATTAGGATCTTTCTTGTCTTCCTGTTTGTAAGAGAGATTCTTTCCCCTGAATCACATCTGCTTCGTTTCCTGTAAGCAGCTCTTCAGTGCCCCATTTGGTGGCAACCCAAATAATACGGTCTCTTCCCACTAGAAGACTCCTAGATGTGGAGCACCAGCACTTGCATCCAGGGAGATGCATAAACACCCCTCTGAAAGATCCACAGTGAGCCTCAGGTACCAGGTGGTAAGCACTAATGGCCTGCTGCAAATGGGAGGCTTTCCGTTTATTTCAGTGGGCTTTGGATCAAGCCCCAGCAGACCACCCCCAAAAGAACAAAAATTGAACTTTAGAAGCTGAGAAGCTCTCTGGCCTGTTTCACTGTGGGGTCAGCCCCCCAGAGCACTCAGATTCCCCTCTGTAGACCTGTCTGATGCCTCGTGTGCTCCTCCATTGTCATTTTGTGCTTCTGTTGAGAGAGGAAGGGAGAGAAGAAATATGGCTGTTTCACCAGCCCCGTTCCTCCCCAGCCTGTTTCAGAATAGGGAGTCACAGGCAGCTCCAAACGGGGATCAGCAATCTCAGGCTTGTTGACTTCACAGTTGAGAGTAACTCACACATCTTGGCAGGACCGTTTTTCTTTTTCCTTCTCTTCTCCCCTGCCATCTTGATATTTTTTGGGGGTGGAGAAGAGGGTTTTAGTGCTTGTTCCTGGCCAGCAAGGTTCCATCAGTCCATATTTACTTGACCTCTGCCCTCAGCAGTCATCATGTAGCACTTGTTCTCCTGTCTCCTGCTCCTGTTGGGAGTTTATAGGAAATTGCAGGTGAATTGTTAACATCAATAGAAGAGGGAGGATTTTCTTTTCAGAACCAGGAAGCACAGAATGTGGTTAAGCAAAAACTAGACTAATACCTTTTTGAATCTTACTTATTTACTTGGTGAGTTCATCCACAATTTAAAATTATGCTTTATAAATTTATTTTCAGTTCAGTCTTTTATTAAAAAAGTAGCCCCTCAATATTATTTTTGATATTTGCCTCCTGGAAGTGTCAGCTGAAATGAAAACAAATCCTGCTCCAAACAACAGTTTGTGACCATTTTAATTTCCTGTTTATTTGTAATCTCTAAGTAATGGTTTTGATCTTCCTACTTTTTTTATTGTGAGAGATTAACGTCTTGGTTACTTTTGAGATATGTTATTTTGCGTGCCTTACAGCTTCAGAAATAGAAAATGTACATGGAAGTTGCTTTTTTAAAATTCCTGTTCAAATGATTAATTTAGATTGTCACAAAATTAACATTTCCTTTATGAAAAAACAAAAATATTAAAAAGGATAGAAAAGCCAGATTGTACAGAGCACTTGTTATCTAACGCATATCTGGCGTTCCTATTTTTGGAGCTATTTGTGTATCATGACTGATGGGATTAACATAACTGAATTTTAACTTCATACAGAAAATGTATAAAGTAAGTCACACAGCAAGAGGGGAAAGGGAAAACCATAGTACTGTGTGTCCAGGATGGTAAGCCAGTGGGCTTGTATGTGAATGTGCACTTAAGCATGAATCTCCTACCCAAGGTAGAATTAATACTTATTAATACAAGTTTCCAATTTTAGTGATCCCTGGCAAATGCCATTGACTCATGAGCTGATGACATACATATGATTCGGTGTAATATAGAATTGTATGTGAACTTATTTCCAGACTATTCATTGTTGGAGTGTGACTAGAGTTCTACATAAGACAAATGACAAACAGAATTTTGAAAATCAAATGGTAAAACTTAATAGTACTTGTGAACACGTCTTTTTTTAAAAAAACAAACAAACTTGTAATGTGCATAAAACAAAGAATGTAAACATGCATTCAGTATGACTGTTGAATGTAAAAACCTCTTTTAGTTGATATAAATGAACAATATCTGGGGGCTCTACGTGGTGATTTAGCACACCAGTAAGAGTAAGTTCTCTTATTATTCACCTTTTAGAAGTCAAACTTTAAACGCAATAGGGAAGACAAATCCTCTGTATTTGGTTTTGGTGCGTCAGAATAGGGAAGCAGCAGCACCATTCCTCATTACTTTCAGGATAATGTATTTGGAAAAGCTCTATGCTATTGGGTGTCAAATGGGCAGTGGATTAGTGCATTAGCCTTTGAATGCAACTCTCAGAGTAATTTCATATTAGGTCATAAAAGGAATTAGTTTATCCTAGAACTTCATGGGCATTTTTCTGTGCCCCAAAAGCACTGTACACTTTGGAACAATTCAGCTCCATTTGCTATGACTGCTTCAGTTATTGCTCTTCTGCTCCTTGAGTTCTTCATATCCTTAAGAAAAATGGCTAGAGAACTGGGATGAAACCATTAGGTTCCTATTGAAATTAAACTATAGAACTTAATAAAGAATGATTAAGCTTACATTTTTTTAACCATTCTCTTAGAATTCTCTGAGAGAGAGGTGATTCTCTATTACATTTTCCAGGAGTCCACATAAGAAAATATTCTTCTGAGCCAATGCCATCCCATACATGGGTTAGCATTGTATAGTAAGCACTAATCTCTGCTTCCACACTATGGAGCACCCATTTTTCTTCTTGCTACATGATCTTGAGTTCCACTGGCTTGGAAAGGTTAAATCAAATAGTTCCCAAGGCCAGGGCACCAATGACAAAGTATGCAGCATTGGCACCGATGCTCCTACTATATTTTGAGCAAGATAGGAGTGGATTGACGTAAAATAATTGGAACTGGGCAACAGGTTTTACATATTAATGTGCTGATCAAAGGATATAAAGGAACTTTTGGATGCACTGCGAGAGCATATCACTGGGCTTTGAGAGCAATAACATTACCAACATGAAAAAAATCCCCCTTTTTGAAGCTTTGCAAGAGTCTGTGGTTTAGAGCATTAGGAGTTTATATAAGCAGTAGCTCAGCTTTATTAATATTCTGAGTGAGGCAGTTTGACTGCTTCTCTTTCTGGATTTGAGCCAAATAATCCTGCAAAGCATATGAACATAGATAAGTGAAATCATCAAGTGGTGAAATAAGTCTGCATGATACTGACAAAGATAACTACGATCATACTGAATTGCAATATATATCCAAGTGGAACTATGTATGCAGAGGTGTCTTTTGAAACCCAGAAGTAACCTCTTTAAGCAGGAACTAGAAACCTACTACACCAGCAAAACATGATGCATACACGTAATCTGAAATATTAATATTATTTAGTGATGTACGTTTTCAGAACTATACAAACATTAACAAATTCCACATATTTGTGCAGAGCAGGATTATCCCTATTTTTGAGAGAGAACATGGAATGTTGCGTCACAGTGACATACAATAAGTACAGATAAGTGTTTTAGATGAATGGAGTCTGACAAATGTGTTTATCATCTGAGATATATATATTTTAAAAGCTAGGCAAAGGAAATTAAGCAATGGTGTGAATTTCTCATGAGATCAAAATCATTGTCTCAGATGAGCTGATATTGCAAAAACTTTGACCCAATTACAGGTGAAATTTGTCATGTATCTGTTTTCCACAACCTTAAGAAGCTTTATAAAATGGTTTTATTGTTATTTAAGCAGTCAGCTGTCAAAAAGACAGTGAGGTGAGACCACTAAAGCATACTCAAGAGCCGTTGACTCAGCGTCATTGGAGGAGTTGATCTTTTTGGTCAATGTAGGAATCAAATCTGAGAAACTGAGTATTTATTAGCAGTAGGTTCAGAGAAAGTTATTGCTGCTTTGTAACTGCTAGGATAATCATTTGGACAGCTGAAGCGACCCAAAATCTAATAAATTATTTTACCTTGGAGCCACTTGTTTAATCAGGATTCTTTCACCCCCACTGCACAGTTCAGGTGTTTAAAAATAATTTTGTAGAAAATTAAAGTAACTGCACCATATCAAGAGTTATCAAAGGCCAAAAAAGGCCTTCAATATGAATTGAGCATCAAATTCACCATCTGTCAGACAGTACTCAAAGGAGGGGTTGTTTCCATATTCTTAAAAATGGAAAAAGAAAGGTGAAAAGAACTTCATCTTGTTAGTCACAATGAAATTAGCATAAAATTGACACTTAGTGGGCGTTAAGACATTCCTCATAAAAAGGAAATAGCTGCTGGGAATTAATTATAATGAACAGTAATTTTAGACTCCATGCATTTTTCCCCTATTTAAAATCCACAGGTATTTGTGTTTATGAAGAAGACACTTATTAAACCTCAGAGAAAAACCCTTAAAAAAATATTGCTGTAGAAGTCTATCATGATAACTTAAGAATTTTTCTGACTAGAAATAGTCAGTATCCTACAGAGATTGCTCCCCAACTGACCGCTAGAGGAAGCTGTTCCTATAGATAAATGCTGAGTCATTTAACTGCCGATAGGAAGGTGGTGAAATAAATAGATGAGGAGCAAGTAAATCTGAACATAACAAGTACAGTAAATCAACAAAACTTATCCCGATGTACCACAATATACCAATATACCCCAGCTGACAAGATACAAGAATTAAGGCACTTATTCCTGTTTTTATTCTATCTAGTCTATGGAAGAAAAGCTTTTGCAAGGGAAAGTGACAATGCAGAAGATGACAAATGAGACTGAAGAAAAAGAAAGGCATATACAGCAGTTAAATAAAACTCTGCTTGAAGTAAGTAATTAGAAACCCCTTATAAAAATATTTCTACCACAGTAGGGCCCCATTGTGCTAGATGCTGTGCAGGCATGTAGTAAAGAGCCAGTGCCTGCCCGGAAGAGCTTACTCTTTAGATTAATGACAAGACACAATAAATGAATGAAACAGACACACAGGTGGGGATTTATTGCCATTCACACTTTGAGAGAGTGCTCTAGCCTGGAAGCTTTGATATGGATGGTTTATTTTTAATGTTTATTTTTTTAAATCTGAGTAGCCCCTAAATCTGCCAGTTAATACATGCCATCATTTATCTAAGTCCATTCAGTTTAATTCATATTGTTCACTGTCTGAAACAGAAAACATGCTGCTTTTTTGTATGGTGAATGTTTTGAGATGTCTACAACTGGTGTGGACTAGTATTAGGTGAAGAAAATGACACAGCCCTTTTTTTTTTTCTTTCTTTATTTTCACAAAGAACCAAAGACTAATGGAAGAGAATGCCTTTTTGAGGGAGCAGATATGCCAGATGGAACAGTCCAGACAGCCAGTGTCTGAAAAGATGCCGGTGGCTGACCAGTTGTTCAAAGAAATGTCCCATTGTTTGTTTGACTTGAAAGCACTATGCAGTATTCTTACCCAGAGAGCTCAGGGCAAGGAGCCTAACCTCTCCTTACTGCTGGGAATCAGATGTAAGTGATATTATCATGCAATATTTATATTGTACTTTGACATTGAGAAACCATAGTCTATAGCAATGGAATCTAGTTTGGGCTGGCTGAGACCTGTACTTTCTGGTCACCATGTAGAAAACTAAACAACACTCTTTGTATATTTTTCAAGTGTTCTTGGTCATGCAGTTACTGGTCCAAGTTATTAAGTATTTCCTGTTAATGTCCTTCAGGTTATAAGATATAGAGGAGAGGCAGAATTCAGCCTGCTAAAACGTAGCAATTCCCCATGTGCTTCTTACCACAAAGATCCCAAAGCTCTTTTCAAATGTATATGCTATGACCAAATCATAATCAGGAACCACTTTATAGAGTAATGCCATCTTCTCTAAGGTGAAATGCAGCAGCTGTTTGATAGCACACAACATACCCAACAGGTTAGGAGAAGAAGTGGAGAAAATTATATATATCGTTAGTATACTTGCAGATGAGCCAGTATACTGGCATTAATACACATAATTTTACTGTGTCATGTGATCTTGAATAAGTATAAGTAGTCAAGCCTCCAGGTTTACAACACATCCAAAAGGGATGCTTTCAGTAACACAGGTTTATTACTAATAGAACCCACCTCCTGAAGCAAATAGGTGTTGCACTGAGATCTCCCAACTGATTATTAATCTGACTTGATTTGTGAGATCCAGTAGGATCACAGCATGAGCCAGTATAAATTAAAGAAAACAATATAGGACCTCACTAATTCTTATTAATAGAGAGCTGTTGCAGACCAGCCACGTTTATGGATTAGTGAGTATGGGGGCAGGAATCGATACGTGTGTAGTTCTGATTTCTGTTACCTACGCAGCATTTGAAGGGGTTGGCCGAATGGTGGTTTTACTCTGTGAGGTCCCAGGGAGAGTAAATTGAATCTCTATTTGATATGCATACTCCTGCTGTCCCAGGCTACAGAAACAACACATCCTGTATGCATTGCCCTCCACCAGGTTGCCCAGACCTGTCACCACCTGCTTATGGGCTGTGCCTCTCTCCCACCAGACTCTTGGGGAGAAAGTTGTGCTGCCACCACTTCTCCATCCCACCCAGCACACTTTCTATTGGCATGAGCCCCCCGTAAAGTTGTGTAGTCAATCTGCCCTTTAGGTTTTTCCATTGCCACTTTGAAAGAGCTACATTAGATTCAAAAAAGGAATAGTGTATGGTTGTAAGTGCACTGAATACTGCATTTTGATGGCTTTTCATTATATTAAAGCAAGATTTGTCCAGGTATCATTAACTAAAAAACATTCACCCTTTGAAGTGAGTGAATGTGTAAGCTATGTGGTTGCATGCTAAGCTCTAGCTGTGTCTTGTTTTTCACAGCAATGAGCTGTTCAGCTGAAGAGAATGAGAATTACCACAGCACAGAAACTCTCACCAAGAAACTCTCGGAGGTTTGTCAATTACGGAAGGATATTGATGAACTGAGGACTATAATATCAGACCGTTATGCTCAGGACATGGGAGACAACTGCGTTACCCAATGATAAAATTTTGTCTCACAGCAATGACTACATTATTAAATACTGCTGTGTTACGGATCTTTGCATTTCTATGAAGGAGCCATATGGGAAGATAGCATACTGTATATGAGCTGCACATGGGTGTCTGGTGGGTCTGAGGGTTGTGCATATTTAATTTGGGGGATGGTGGGGAAATCTTAATTTGAAGAGAGTGGTACAGATCTCAAGAAAATCTGTGTTCTCCAAACTACTGAATGTAGGACCAAGCTGTGAAGAATGTTCCCATTAGAGATGTAGGATTTTATTTCCTCCCTCATGGCTCATTTAAACAATATGTGTGGTTATATTGTTTTCCGAAGTCAAAGCAAAGTCTCAGAAAAAGGCACTATTGTTACTACTGTACTTACTTTCCTTCATCAGAGGTTGGAGTTGCACTGTCCGAATTGAAAGGCTGGAGTGACAGGTTCAAGCACCCAAAGGTGTAGAGAAAATATGGACAGTGGAGCCAGATGCTTCTGCAAAACACATCATGTTGGAAACTGCAATTGGGGTGGTTTTTGACTACTACAAAAGGTGGTTGCTCGTTTTATAATTGCCTCGTGAATTAGGTAAGGGAAAGAAGGGGTGGTTTCAGCAGCTGATCCCTGTTGATTATTAGGGTTTTTATTTTATCCAGCAACAGTCTAGGCAAACAAACTCTGTATGTGAATGTAGTCCCATCAGATTGAGATGTTTGCCTTCCTCATATCTCCATCTTTTAACATGTTACTTAAAAACCTTGTTTCAGTAATATGAAGACTGTGACACAAACCCACAAAAGCCAGCTGCTGTAACTCTTAAGGCTGGCTTTCTGTCAGCAAAATGACACTGGAGACGTCTCATGGTGTGTGTACTGTAGTTATTTTCTGTCTACAACCTCTGTTTTAAATGTGTTCAGCCTATATATCCAGGGCCCAATCCTGCAGGCCTCCTGAAGGTAATGAACAACCCAAATCTTGCAGCATCTGGGCCTGTACAAAATTTTTTCTGCCTCTTAGTGCTGAAAGCTCAGAATGTTATTGTCAGACTCTATCATTTTGTGTGGTGTGCAGGACTTGTAGATTTTTCCAGTCCTGCAGGAAAGGATTACTTTTTAAAAAATACAGGAACACATTGTTATCCAGTGCAAGACTGCCCCTGCAGGACAGATAGAATATTAGCACTCCCGCAAAACGATTCTATGATCAGAACTTAGCTGGGTAATTGTAAAACAAGGATACCTCTATTTCACTGGAGACAAACACAGCAAATAAGTTCTGCCTTCAAATGCTGACCTGGCCAAAATGGCTGTCAAGCTGCATTATTAATGTTAGACAATGAGAATCAATCATAAAAGACTGCAAACACATTTAAAAATTAAAAAAGTTTGAGAGCAAATAGCTGCAGCTTGCTTGTGCAGTTATTACAGCTGACAGTACAGTGCTGGCAGCATTAGAAATCTTTTGTTAGTAAGCTTATGGGCCATGACAAAGTAGGCTGGAAGACAGCAAACTATGGTAAAGGAATGGCTATTTTTGTTTTTTTCTGACATTAATATCTATATTTAATTTTCACCATTTGTTAAAAACAGAAAAAATAGCTTAAGGATAATGTGGATTGACATTGCTGATTTTAACGTTAAAATTTTCAGCCTTCTGTTTTGTGTTACAAAGAGTGTTTAAATGTCATTGTTATGAACTTAGTGATTTAAAAATCTTCTGGTCAGTCTTTTCTAACTGTTACATGGGCTTATTTATTCAACAGGTCTTGCTTGCTAAACTGTCCCTACACCTGGCCTAGATCTGTGAAAATCTATTTTAGTGTTTATATTAATGGTTCTCAGTATTTTTCAATTGCAGATTATTTACTCAGACTGAAGCAGCAACTTTGGGAGCATTAAGTCTTCCATCCTTACAACTGAACAGCGTAATCTTTACATTTTTTAAAAAATATTCTGGGGCTAAGAAAGAAGCTATCTTTTTGCCCAGAACTTGGTTTTTAGGTTTTTTTTTTTTTTTTTTTTTTTTTTTTTTTATTGCCTAAAAATTGGAGTTTGTAGAAGAATTATGGACACAACTTTAAAGAGGGACTTTCACATTAGGGCAAAACTGAAAATAAGGAATCTTTGCCTATAACTTAGTGGTTGCTGTTTTGATTAGTAGTTTTAATAACTACTTACTTTCACTTTCTTTCTGCTTGGCCCTGAAGTGAAGTCATCATCCTGTGTTTATAGCAAATTTGTCTAGTGTCAGGAATTCAACATCCTGACTTCAGACAGTCAACTAAAAGTATTTGGTGGGGTAAAAGGGAGGCAATCCGTGTCTAAGCAACACCATACTTCAATAAGCAGAAAGGACAAAAAAAACAATCAGCCTATAAAAGGGAAATGTATTGCTGTTTTAAATCGCGTGGGCACATATTGGAGGGATAGTAGTGTAGTGTTACAGAAGGGAACAGCAGATTCTGTTTTTATCTGTGCCAGGTCCTCCCTGTGTGATGCTCAGCAGGTCACTTAACCTCTGCGCCTCAGTTTCCCCATCTCAAAAATGGGGATACTACACTGGGGAGTTATGATTAATGAATTAATGTTTATAAAGCACTTAGAGATCCTTGGAAAGAAGTTCTATGGTTCAAAAGTATTATAGAAGGTTCTCCCAGTATGAAAGTCTTGATTTTTTTTTTTTAGTTGCACTATTGTGAATGATGATGCTGTAATTCTGCATTTTTTTTCTCTCTGTTATATTAGAGCACCAATTGTATTTACATTAAAATATAGAGCACTTGATTTTTAAAGTAACACACTGAGTTTATCTGCCTCAGTCAAATTAAAGCAGGGAGAGAAATGGCAGATGTGATGAGCCAAAGATACAAATTACTGATAAGGTTAGAATTAAGTGACCACAAAGAATAAGTATTTTTCCTTTTCTTTGATTTCTTAAAATTGGGCCTGCTGTTGTAGGAGCTATTGTTATATATGCATCAGTTTACAGATGTCTCCAAACAGAATAAGCTTTGTCTAAGTAAGATATGCATGATTGTTTAGCTGGTTAAAAAGTAGAGTGTGTGTGGTCTCATTCGACATATTTAATATGATATGGTTGATTAACAAACGTTAACAGTGGCATTACTGAAACTGATTTAGTCATGACAACTTTTTGCCATAACTTAGAGACAATCTCAAGGGCTAAAAAAAATGTCTAATGAGTGGATACTGTACCGTTCTGTCTATTAGTGGACTTACAGAGAAACACGTACAGCAATTTTTGTATAGTTTCAGTTTAATTTCTACAATCCTTTAAGTGATTCTTACAGTAAATAACTACTGTATTCAAGAATGTATTTTAAAAATGGCTTGGAAAGTAGTTGTCTTTGGGCAAGCTATAAAAGATGCTATGTATTTACTGTATATAAGTAGTTCAGCTCAATTGTGCAAACTTAACTTAGATTCTTAGCCTCAGATGTGTGGGTTTATAGTGATGTACTTCTGTAATTTATTGCGGTTGCTATAACCACCAACTCAGGCAACAACATTTTAAAACTGCCAATAGATGTAGCTGTAAGAGCCAAAGTTATTTTGCTCTGCTCATTTCTGAAGATTTCTTATCACTTTTAGTTAGAGGAAAAAATTATCCTACTTGCTCTTTTAAAGATAAGAGGGTGCAAGGAAGGATGGAAATCCCTCTTCAGGTACCTGACACCTGAATTTTGCCCTCACTTATGTTACCCCTCAGTGACATAAGTGGGGCTGCATGGGCGTAACTGGAATTAGAATTTGGTTCTTTTAATGGAATTGATACAACAGGTTTTTCTGATGCATGGGGAAATATTTCGATTGTTTGAATCAATCAATCAACATTTTTAAAATATGAAAACAAACCAGTGGCTATTGAAGATTATATAAACAGATTTTGTATGACAGCTGCTCAGCAGTATTAATTCCAGTGCTGCATACCTTTGTGCCTTTTTTGCCTTCAGTAAATGTATATAGTCCCAATGAATTTTAGTTGAGCTAGAAGAATGTCAATAATTATTGCACCTTGTTTGCTCTAACTACGGATCTTTTGTTTTTAGGCTTTGATAGTAAGGAGCCTCTTACATAATATCTAGAAATATGTACTAAATGCTATAGGTACTAGGCATACATCTTGTAAGTTAGGTGATTTTAGCAGTCCAGTTTTTCTGACAGGAAGAGTGAGCAGGAAATTCAATCAGAATGATAATTTTGTATATATTAACTACAATATCTCATTGGTAATCAGTGGAGAGGAGGGGGCTGAGTCTAACTTTTAAAAGCACAGCTGACATATGTACTGGCTTAGTCCCCAAAGGCTGGTAGTTATGTAAATTGGGTTCTGTTTTCGAACCGCTCAGAATACCTCATGTGTAAATAGAGTTGTCATGACTTAATCAAAATGCATTCAGTGTAAAAAGTAAAAGGCGCCACTGGGTGGCTCACCTTTAGCTCTGTGGTTATTGCCTCTTTTTGTAATTTTTTTATAGTAGGGTTTACAGCTAGAATTTTGAATGCCAAAGTTCTATTTATTAAATAAGTTTTCATTGTTAATGGCTAGTATTTTTCCACTGGAATTTTGTTTGTTGATGTTTGGGATTTGTATCTACAGAGCAAAAATAAATTTTGTTACAAAATTACTATTTTTAATCATAATTTATATTGTGGTAACACCAAGTTAGGATTGGTGCCTACCTGTGCTAGGCACTATACAAAAGAGGAGCAAGACATGGTCCCTCCACTGAAAACAACACAAAGGTAAAAAAGTGAAGAGATACCAGTACATACCCACTGTGACACATACCTAGATAGATGAAGGAAAATTACTCACCCTTAATACTTTTTTTTTTAAAATCTCTCTTCTCCTATCCTACACCTAAGATCCATTCCACGTACCAGGAAGCAAGCTGGCAGAATAGTTGTCACTCACGGACACCAAGTGTGCATCTTCACCATTGGTATTCATACACAAAACCCCCACTCAGCTGCTGCCTAACCTTATAAGTGCCTAGACTCACTTGGAGCTTAAACTTTTTGCAGTAAAAGTGCCCATGTTTCTGCCTCTGAACAGGTGAACTTCTGCCTCACGCCAAGTGCCTAAGCCCAAGTACAATTCATAAACTCGGGGTGGGGTGGAGAGAAATAGGCAGCCTCTGAGCACATCTACCATATTAAGCCCTGCAGACAGGCTCATAACTCCACAAAAAATGGCCACACAGGGTTGGGGGGGAGGGAATGAGAAACTAGGACCTCCTTCATTCCCTTTAGCTCAGTAGTTAAGGTACTCACATGCAATGTGGGAGACCCCTGGTATTGGTATTCTTATCTGGTGGGGTGCGGAGGGCTCATTTGCGCTCACACAAGGCCTTTGAAATCTTACTTTAAGACGGCTTCACAGCTAGGCACAAAGAGGCTCCCTGTGCTTCTTGCAGATATTTGGGCTGCTCTGAAGTCCTCCATCCCCTAGGAAACATTCTGGCTGCCTCAGAGCCCAGCCAGCAGTCAGAAGAATCTGTGCGCTGTTCTGGCTTCCAACAGGAGGATAAGAGTCCAAAGGCGGAAAGATGTTAGCGAACATGCAGGCCAAGGAGAAATGAGCAATAGTGGGGGGCGGGTAAGATGAATCTGTCCAGAGAAGTAAAAGGCTTGGCCAGCTGTTTGTTAAAGATCATTTCCAAATGGGTCGTGATCTGGGGCCAACTGAGGTAGGACAGCTCAACGTTGCTCAGAGATTCAAGCTGCGTGAAATAATCCAGGCCCCTGTCACAGGACTTGACCAAGAAAGGCTGTCACTGCTTTTGATGTGGAGTTAATCAAAGATAGATTTGCGTTTGTCCCCACTTAACAGCGGTTCATAACCAGTACAGCCAGACGCTTCATAAACACATGAAGCAGAAGATGGGTCAAAGGAGAATGACCAACTCCAAATGGCTTGTTGCCTAAAGCAAAGTAAAGAAAGAGTGTTTGTTTAGATTCGCCTCCCCTGGATCCTTGCAACGCCCTGTAAGAACTCTTCTCCCTCCCTTCTCTTTGGCCTTGGACTCTGTGTGAGCCTTTCTCTCAGGGACCATCTCTCAGTCAGCCACCATCTCACTTCCCAGAGCTTGCACAGCACAGAAATTATTATTTGTTATGCCTGCCTACCTACCAGAGACACCACAAAATTCACCTCTAATATAATTAGACAGTGTGTTATACACATTTCACATCACTGGGAGTTCTCTAGTCCTCTGTCTGAACTTCTAATTAAATGAGACTCCCTCCCCCTGTCCTCTGTATTAACATATGTGCTAGGCGACATCGATCCCACTTTTCCCTAAGGTTGAGCAGTTCATAAAAGATTAACCTTATGAGAATGTGATGGATAAATCTGTTAAAGCAATTTTAATTCTTAAAACTACCACATGGTTGGAGCTGTAGTGTTTTTTGTGGTTAACACTACCAGCACCATAGTTAGACTGAGGAAAATCAGAGTTTTTTTTATTTTTATTTTTTTTTTAAACCACAAAACACACATCAACTATGACAGCTAAACCTGCAGTAGATTTTTGCAGTGGTTCACTATGGCTGAAGAGTCATTTGGTCTGGAAACAAATGCCATCGGCGTGAGCTGGTGTACTTCAAGGCATGGGGAAGGAGATACAGTTCTGTGATACTCAGTACCTGGATATGTGTGTGTGTTACCATGGCAAAGCTTAGTAGAACTCTCATCTTTTTCTCCTCTTGCTTTGTTACTTGACTTCTGCCCAATTGTCTGGGGCTACTTTTCTATTTTTTCCTTTTGCCAGGACTTTACCCGATATTCTCTTGAAGTCAATAACTTTAAAAGTCTACCTGGAGACCTTTTAGAAAATTTAATATTTTCAGCTAATACACCTGGAATGTTTTATAAGCAGCTTGGCAGTGTTACTGAAGAAAGCAAACATGGCTATTAATAGACCTGAGAGTTAACTGGATTTGTTAGTCTCACCCCTCTGAAAGCTATTGCCTAGAGGGATGGCCAAGAAAAAAAAGATGCTGAAGGAAAGAAGCACGTGACCCAGGAGAGGTAGAGTTCATTTCGTTCCTGCTTTTTTTAATTCCTCTGCCTTAGTCCCAGAATTAATACTTGTGATGATGCTAAAGGTTTGCACTGAAATAGGGTTACTTTACATTGTGAACAGCTTCTTTAATATAAAAGAAAATTGAGATATTTAATAGCAAAATAATCTCATTTTCATATACATAAAACAATCACAGTAATCCAGCTTCTTTTCTAATAAAAGCTGGCAAATTAACACAATACTGCGTGAAACTCAACTGCACAAAGCTCTCGTGGATATGCTGTAGAGCAGTGGTTCTCAACCAGGGATACACATACCCCTGGGCGTACACAGAGGTCTTCCAGGGGGTACATCACCTCTAGATGTTTGCCTAGTTTTACAACAGGTGACATAAAAAGCACTAGTGAAATCAGTAAAAACTAAAATTTCATACAGACAATGGCTTGTTTGTACTGCTCTATATACACTATACACTGAAATATAAGTACAGTATTTATATTCCAATTGATGTATTTTATAATTATATGGTAAAAATGAGAAAGGAAGCAATTTTTCAGTAATAGTGCACTGGGCACTTTTGTATTTTTATGTCTGATTTTGTAAGCAAGTAGTTTTTAAGTGAGCTGAAACGTGGGGGAACGCAAGACAAATCGAACTCCTGAAAGGGGGGCAATAGTCTGGAAAGGTTGCGAGCCACTGTGGTAGAGAATAATTTGTGACTGGCAGAGAGATGCACCGGATAACCATCTCATGTTATTGCTATGATTCAAAAGAGACGACTACAGTCACGGTGGCAGAAAAGATAGCTTTACAGTTGGCCACTGGCTCCAAAATACAGAACTGTTTCACTAGGTTATATAACATATAACAAAACTATATTTCCACCTGTTGCAGCCTTCAATAAGTAGAAAGAGGTTCTCCAAGTGACACTGGCCATGCATCTACATTTGCAAAGGCAGCTAGGTGGCATGACAATTCAATGCGTTAGCATTGCTTCTGCTTGAGGTCTGAATTCATGTCTGCACTATACAACTGAGCTCTGCGCTCTATACAACTTGACAGACTTTTGTGTATTGCCCCTTTTTAAATTTGCAAGGGAGCAGCTGCCATTTTATGAGGCAGACCGGATACAGCATGTTAGAGGATTGCAATGTTATGCTCCATCATGGAGATTTTAATTTTGTTCTCTCTTCTTTTGTTTTTTCTTTAATATAAGTACATTTGGAAAGATAAAATCTTATCAGTAAATGTTGATTTTACCGTACACACAAACTGATAAACTATTTCCATTAATAATCAAAATTTACAAATAGGCAAAGTAAGAAAAATGCTGTTTGAGAACAAGTCTGATTTAAAGATATTTGCTTTGTATATTTTGATGTTGACAATGTTTAACAGTTAACTTATTGAATCTCCGCGTTGGTCATTAAATTGTCTAAACCACCATAATTTTCCACAACTGTGAACATTTAGATCAATAAAAAAAAAGTTTTAAAATAAGCATTGATATCATCAACTGAAATTTCTTTTTTTAAAAAAAGAATTGAATTTAGCAACGCCTAAAAAATAAGTTATTTCAGGCGGAACATATAGGGCTGTTCTTTGGATTATAAGAAAAAACACGAAAATGGAATGAATTCAAATAAGAAAAAGTCACCACACAATTTGGCCCAGCTAGCATCTTATATTCAGTGTTCTAGTACTGACATCACAGAAACGGTAATGCAGCTGAGACTAGAAGTGCATTCAAATAATTGTGTGGGGCTATTTGCATAGACCCACCTACATTCTCAATGTCTGACTTTCACACAATACTATTAAAGAACAAAAATAAAAACAGTTTGAGTGATAACCAATAATAATATAAAAACTGCTGGAAAACAACACACACTGATATGTACAGCTGCCTATGTGGCATGGCTGTTGAGCTGCACAGAGCAGACTCCATGCTAGTTTGGTTCAGAGTTTTGTCTTAGACCTGGGCTACACTAGCAGGGGGGTTCAAACTAAGATATGCAACTTCAGCTACGCTATTTGCATAGCTGAAGTGGAAGTATCTTAGTTCAACTTACCTGGCTGTCCTCACGGCGGCGAATCGACCACCGCGGCTCCCCCGTTGACTCCGCTTACTGCTCCTGACAAGGTGGAGTACAGGCGTCGATTCGGGGATCAATTTATTGTGTCTAGACAAGATGCGATAAGTCAATCCCCGATCCATCGAACACTACCCGCCGATCCGGCAGGTAGTATAGATGTACCCTTAGAAAGTCCAAAACAAAGAACCACATTCTAGCCTCAGCTACAGACTGCCCTGCAGTTCCATCAGTTACACACACAATCCCATAAAGGGCAGAATGAGGTTACAAATGATACAGCTTTTCTGATCTTTCTGTCTGTTTACATTTTTCACTAACTTCTTTGGAACCCTATGTGTAGAAATCCAGTCTGCTAATTAAAATTTGCATGCAGATACTGAATATAGCTGGTTACTTTAAATATCTGCCAATACCAGGCAATCCATTGCCCCTTACTTGAAGCATACTACTGATCTCCCAAGGTAGAGGAGTCATTTCACACACTATGATCACTAACACAGTGGGTGCAGTTACATCATCAAACTAGCAGGAGGTTAATAAAACTCCTCATGAAGAACAAACAAAAGGTTGCTCAGAGGAAATCAAATGTGTAGGTCGTACTGTGTATAGTATATGACTGGCTACAGCTATGAAGCTGTACATAGAATTGTTTTGGTGAGCTAAGATGGAAAACATCAAACCTATTTACATACCTTTGCACACAATAGAAATGTTAGATTGTGGATTTGGATAGAGACCTGATTCTGTTCTCAGGGACTCCAGTGGGAGCAGCAGAAAAAAAAAAATCCCAATTTCAGTTACTGGAGAAAGAAACAGAATTTGCACCAGAAACAAGGCAGATCTATGAACAGGAAATTAAACCACTTTCTCCGATGGCCTAAGAATTCATTACACGTTAATCCCAATAGTATACTTATAGAAAGCACTACCATCTTTTTAATAAATTTTAAAAAATATCACTGACATTTTTTTGGTTCAGGCTACCTCCTACAATATTGATTCCATGATGACACAAATTAATTGCTATGCTCCTTTCCATGACTTCTGTATTTATGATTTCAGTGCTGTAGTGACATTATATTACAGAAATCAATTTGTGAGCTTTGAACAGGTAATATGGGTAATACATTACTTTATGGTCATTCTGTAGACTGTTTAATCATATCCACAATCATTAACTTGACAAATGTGCTTCACATGACAACACCTTCACTCAGACAATTTTTTTTTAATTCAGTATACTCCTAAAGGTATATAAATTAGGCTCATTGAAGTTAGGGATGGAAGAGACCTATTCATCTCTCTGGGTTTATTCATTTATAATGGTAGGATATGTAGGAGTTGCCAAAATGACCAAAGTTCTATGTAGTCCAGGATCGCCAGCAATGGCCATAATTTCTTTTAGCCCCTTAAATTTGTCTCTCTTCTATGATCAATAGGTGTTTTATTTGTGTCTGTCAGCACACGGTCCCGCAAGTGCCCTACTTTGCCAAAGGATCCCAAGTAGTGTAGGTACTAAGCTCGCTAACTTCATCTCAGGGGATAGGAACTGTTTCACCTCACAGGATTGTTTGAGAATTGTGCACAACTCATATAAAAGACTCAAATGGTCCAAGTACACAGAGAAAAAAAAAATCAGTCTAAAGACTAACAAACAAAAGCTATAGCATCTAGCCTTACACTTTGCTAACGCTGAGCCACAAAGGCATGATAGATCTTAGTTACCGGGAACTAAGCCACCCCACATTTTGTCCAGAATGCATTTTTTCACTCCCTTCTGAGTCTTCTGGCTGCCCAGTCTGTTAGAGACACACAATTTTGGTTCTTTGTCCCCTGCTCCTGTTACCCGGGGTTCTTTCAACCCAAAGCTCTTGGTAACTTTTACTCTATGCGAGGTGGTGTCAGGAAATAAATCGGGGAGACACGGCCATCCGACCGATAGATGGCTGGCACAAACAGGACAACACAAGAGTGCTTTCACTTAAAGCTAAACTTTACTTAGTCTCAAGCACTTACACACATTCGCAACAAGTTAGTAAAACACCCCAACCCTTGATAATTACCGAAGCTGAGTGTGGCTCTCAAGTGACACAGCGGCAGGCTTCCGGTGGCCAAATCTTCCGTCTGCCGGTGGGGATCGCAAGATGTATCCAAAGGGAGAGTCCAAAAAGAGTCCAACTATCTCAAACTTTTCCCCCTTATTTATACATTAGTAATAGAATGACATGTCCCGTAAAGAAAACTTGTTAAGTAAGCAGTTTCAAAGGTCAAGCAAGAGGTTCCTTCTGATATTTAACCAGGTGTGGGTTTTTCCAGAGTTTGCAGCCTTGAGACCCCAATAGACATTCCTGGGGCACATCCTGCTCTTTTAAAATGCATGTATCAGCAACTTCAACACAATTCTTATCAGGAAGGACGCGGGGCCAAGCTGCCCTTTCTGTGGCACCCTAAACCCCTTCCCCTCCTGCCTTGGTCAAGCTAAGACTGCTGAATAGGCTGCTTTTAACAATAAGCCATAGTGGTTTCAGGCACTTTACTGGTTTGCTCCCTGTACACTCCCATCAAGGAGTTTTGTACGTTTCAGGTTTCTTTGATAATGGTACATCTTCATAGCAGTCTCGACACTTCCTCTCAGGGTAGTGGTCTCTGTTTGGTCTGTTCCCATATCCATTCAGGACTGTACTCCATGGTTTGGCTAAATAGCTGAGGGCCAACAACTAGCCTAACCACACTCAAGGGCAGCCAAGAATTCTCTCCGCTGCAGGAGATTCCTTGGGTGGCACAGTACAGCGTAGGACAGACGGTAGTGGTGGAGTGCATTGTGCTCTGCTTAATCCTTTGCTAGTAAAGTGGTCCCTATGGCTGTCCTTAGACGATTGTAAATTATATAAGTGCCTGGTTTAGACACAAGGTGGCCCAGGTTGGTCAGAAAAGTCTTAAAGCCACCTTTTCTCCTCTTCCCCCAGGCCCCTCTCCTACCTTCCAATGAAGACTGAGTATCAGTGCCTGTTCTTTTGCATCTGATCACCCCAAATATCGCTTTGATGGTATATTCACACAACTGGAAGTGTTCAGCTCACATTTGCAGCCCTCTTAGCATCTGAATGAAGGACTGCTTGTCATCTTCTTTGCATCTGTGGCTAACCTAGCAGGACTCAGTTCCTACACTGTTGGCTTACTAATAATTCTATGTCCAATAGAAATGACTGGCACATTCAAGTCATTACTTCACAAATGGTCATAACAGTTCTACCAACACCCTCCCTGGAAAATTATTACAAAAAAACCAAACACTTGCCCCAAGGGGATGTTTTTCTGCACTCAGGCAGATGCTGGCGGGCTTGTGCCCTGACTCATGAGGATTTATATCTTTTATTGAAAAAAATATTAAGCTAGTACCACTCAAGGACCATGTCCCTCCTGCCTAGAGGTCTGCTAAGCAATGAAACATTATGAAATGATTTAGCTTGATGGCATAATCTGACTGGCTCTGAGACGTGCTATACTACATAATACCATGACAGTCCGTTCATTAGTGACATTATCTTCCATTATATTAATCACTCCATGAGAGAGTGAAGACAAGTAATGGGATGGTTAGTTTAATTATTGTTTAAACATTTAATTAAAACTGATTATATCAGCCTTGAACATTTCTAGCCTCCCACTCAAACTTAGCCACCCTGGTAAGAAGTGAGCAACAGAATTTTTGCGTATGAGGTAGTAGAGTTTCAGAGGATTCTGTTTGCAGCATTCAAGACCATGTCTGAGGTGGAAAAAAGCCTTCAAGACAATGGATGTGGCTCAGTCTAAGCCATCATGGTGTGCAGCAGAAAAGTTGATATGTCAGCAACAGCTGTTTGTGTGATGAGGCGGGGGGCTGAAGACTTTAAAGCTTTTCTCAGATTTAAAAAGAAAATTGTTTTCTTGAAATCCTGGCTTTGCAGAAAATACTGGATTCTCCCCAAGCTGCTGCTGTTGCTGTTACTGTTACTCCAGCTTTGAAGGTCAGCACATAGAACAGCTTGAAATAGTTGATTGTCTGAACTGCAAAAGGCTTAAAAGATCCTACCAGGCCATAAAACCCAGATGTCTGTTCATAATGATTTTAAAATAGAGAACAAAATAATTAAATTTAAAATAAATCCTGTATTAAAAAAATAGGGAGCAAATTAAAGCCTAAAAATTCTGCTGTGACCCACACCGCATGTAGCCCTATTCATTTCATTATGGTTCTATACCTGGTAAACCAGGACAGAATTTGGTATAAACACATCTCTTGTTTTGGGCTTTTAGGTTTCTGTCATGGGTTATTTTTTCTGTGTATCCACCCACTGTGCACGAAGGAGAAATAATTCTATGATGAAGTATGATGAGTTACATACTTTAACTAACTCTAACATGTCAGCTAACAGGGTGAGGGAGAGTAGCGAATGATAAATGTGAACCCATTTAATAGAGACTGCGTACTTCTAAAAGTTGCTTTGCTCTCCCCTTCTCTCTATCTATTTACATGCCACACTTTACCGTAGCATCGGAATACTTTGTTGTCCTGTTGTTCAGGAGTTTTGACTGCGATTGGCAGAGAGCTGATGTCCTGGTGCCTTTCCCCCATGTTTCCACCTGCTAAACTACATTTTTCTAAAAAAAAAAAAAAAAGCTAGAAATGCATTAAATACTTTCCTAATACTACCTTTCTATGTCAACTGTTGGTGCTGCTGACTAATGCTGGGCCACAAGGGCCATTGGTCTGATCTACTATGGCAATGACTATGTCCCCAAACAATTGCTGCCGTGCCACAGAGATGACATGATTGCAAATATGACAGGATGTGTTCCCCAAGCCCATCTCTCTATTAAGATGTGGTCCACACTATGAAAATAAGTCTGAGAACCCTTGTTCTAATACATATAATAATTTCAGCCTCTTTCTAAGCTTATGGCATAGCTGGGGTGACGATCTCCTGAGCCACTCTATTCAGCTTTTAAGAGAACAAATAAATATTCTGCATAAGGAGATCTCAAAAAAGCTGAATGAAAAATCCCCATTTTTTGCAGTCTGAGAATCAAAAGACCAAACTGCCATGAAGACTAAACTAACCATCCCTCCTGTGCTGTGCAGAAATCTGGACCAAACAGTGTAGCATCTAGGTGCTAGATAAGCACTGACAACCTCTCTCTCTTCATGGGTATTAGAAATTAATTTAATTTTTTTCATTGATTTTATTTTTTGCAACAGAAATGCCTACAGCTTCCATCAATGAAATGACTGGCTCAGAATATATATTAAATTATGCTATTGGAAAAAACTTCTTATACCATTGGATAAGTCTTGTTGGGGCAGGTGGGACTCATCAGTTTTGGCAGGCGACACACCTAGGAAGAGTAAATATTGCCTGTGTACAAGAGACCAAATGGAAAGGTTGCAAAGCCAAGATACCGATAGAGGTTACAAAATTCAGGAGGTTCAACCTTCTGAAAGGACATTGGCATTATTATGGATGAAACCGTGCAGAGGCATAGGTTCGTGGTTACCAGAATGTCAGACCAACTGCTGCCTGTAAAACTGTGTTGGGAAGAGGTAACTATCCATACAGTATGTGGGAGAGGATCAAAATGGTAAAAGAGGAGTGTTTTGATGAGTTGTTGTGCCTTACCAGAAACATACCACCCAATCACAAGGTAATTATTGGAGCAGATCTCTATACTACCGCTTAGGTAGATGTAAGTTACATCGCTCAGGGGTGTAAAAAACCCACTCCTCTGAGCAACATAACTTACATCAACTTAACACAGAGTCTTATCGCGTCTTCACTGACACCGATTTAGTGCGGTAGTGAACATTGGTAAGACGAAGCCTATGATAACTGAGAGAGGAGGACTCACTATATAGGATATCACAGGCAGAGAGCTTAGAAGAGAGTGAAAGAATTTAAATACCTAGGATCAATTGTTGCTGATGATGCTGTCCTCCTGAGTGATGTCAAGCATCATACAAAAGCTGTGTGGTTCAAATGGAGGAAGCTGACTCCAGCTCTCTGTGACACACAAATGCCTACAAAGTTAAAAGGAAGAGTAAAAAACTGTAATTTGACCCATCTTAACATTCAGAACAGAGACTTGGCCAGCCATACGAAAGGAACATAAGAACATAAGAGAGGCCGTACCGGGTCACACCAAAGGTCCATCTAGCCCAGTATCCTGTCTACCGACAGTGGCCAATGCCAGGTGCCCCAGAGGGAGTGAACCTAACAGGCAATGATCAAGTGATCTCTCTCCTGCCATCCATCTCCACCCTCTGACAGAGAGGCTAGGGACATCATTCCTTACCCGTCTTGGCTAATAGCCATTAATGGACTTAACCACCATGAATTTATCCAGTTCTCTTTTAAACTCTGTTATAGTCCTAGCCTTCACAACCTCCTCAGGTAAGGAGTTTCACAAGTTGACTGTGCGCTGTGTGAAGAAGAACTTCCTTTTATTTGTTTTAAACCTGCTGCCTATTAATTTCATTTGATGACCCCTAGTTCTTGTATTATGGGAATAAGTAAATAACTTTTCCTTATCCACTTTCTCCAAATCACTCATGATTTTATATACCTCTATCATATCCTCCCTTAGTCTCCTCTTTTCCAAGCTGAAGAGTCCTAGCCTCTCCTCATATGGGACCCGTTCCAAACCCTTAATCATTTTAGTTGCCCTTTTCTGAAACTTTTCTAGTGCCAGTATATCTTTTTTGAGATGAGGAGACCACATCTGTACGCAGTATTCGAGATGAGGGCATACCATTGATTTATATAAGGGCAATAATATATTCTCAGTCTTATTCTCTATCCCCTTTTTAATGATTCCTAACATCCTGTTTGCTTTTTTGACCGCCTCTGCACACTGCGTGGACATTTTCAGAGAACTATCCATGATGACTCCAAGATCTTTTTCCTGGCTTGTTGTAGCTAAATTAGCCCCCATCATATTGTATGTATAGTTGGGGTTATTTTTTCCAATGTGCATTACTTTACATTTATTGACATTAAATTTCATTTGCCATTTTGTTGCCCAATCACTTAGTTTTGTGCGATCTTTTTGAAGTTCTTCACAGTCTGCTTTGGTCTTAACTATCTTTAGCAGTTTAGTATCATCTGCAAACTTTGCCACCTCACTGTTTACCCCTTTCTCCAGATCATTTATGAATAAGTTGAATAGGATCGGTCCGAGGACTGACCCTTGGGGAACACCACTAGTTACCCCTCTCCAGTCTGAGAATTTACCATTAATTCCTACCCTTTCTCCCCTATCTTTTAACCAGTTCTCAATCCATGAAAGGACCTTCCCTTTTATCCCATGGCAGCTTAATTTACGTAAGAGTCTTTGGTGAGGGACCTTGTCAAAGGCTTTCTGGAAATCTAAGTACACGATGTCCACTGGCTCCCCCTTGTCCACATGTTTGTTGACCCCTTCAAAGAATTCTAATAGATTAGTAAGACACGATTTCCCTTTACAGAAACCATGTTGACTATTGCTCAACAGTTTGTTTTTCTATGTGTCGGACAATTTTATTCTTAACTATTGTTTCGACTAATTTGCCTGGTACAGAGGTTAGACTTACCGGTCTGTAATTGCCGGGATCACCTCTAGAGCCCTTTTTAAATATTGGCGTTACATTAGCTAACTTCCAGTCATTGGGTACAGAAGCCGATTTAAAGGACAGGTTACAAACCTTAGTTAACAGGTTTGTAAAAGTCCGCAACTTCATATTTGAGTTCTTTCAGAACTCTTGGGTGAATGCCATCTGGTCCCGGTGACTTGTTAATGTTAAGTTTATCAATTAATTCCAAAACCTCCTCTCATGACACTTCAATCCGTGACAGTTCCTCAGATTTGTCACCTACAAAAGCCAGCTCAGGTTTGGGAATCTCCCTAACATCCTCAGCCGTGAAGACTGAAGCAAAGAATCCATTTAGTTGCTCCGCAATGACTTTATTGTCTTTAAGCGCTCCTTTTGTATCTCGATCATCAAGGGGCCCCACTGGTTGTTTAGCAGGCTTCCTGCTTCTGATGTACTTAAAAAACATTTTGTTATTACCTTTGGAGTTTTTGGCTAGCCGTTCTTCAAACTCCTCTTTGGCTTTTCTTATTACATTCTTGCACTTAATTTGGCAGCGTTTATGCTCCTTTCTATTTGCCTCACTAGGATTTGACTTCCACTTTTTAAAGGAAGTCTTTATCTCTCACTGCTTCTTTTACATGGTTGTTAAGCCACGGTGGCTCTTTTTTAGTTCTTTTACTGTGTTTCTTAATTTGGGGTATACATTGAAGTTGGGCCTCTATTATGGTGTCTTTAAAAAGCGCCCATGCAGCTTGCAGGGATTTCACTTTAGTCACTGTACTTTTTAACTTTTGTTTAACTAACCCCCTCACTTTTGCATAGTTCCCCCTTTTGAAATTAAATGCCACAGTGTTGGACTGTTGAGATGTTCTTCCCACCACAGGGATGTTGAATGCTATTGTATTATGGTCACTATTTCCAAGCGGTCCTGCTATAGTTACCTCTTGGACCAGCTCCTGCGCTCCACTCAGGACTAAATCTAGAGTTGCCTCTCCCCTTGTGGGTTCCTGTACCAGCTGCTCCATGAAGCAGTCATTTAAAGTATCGAGAAATTTTATCTCTGTATTTCGTCCTGAAGTGAAATGTTCCCAGTCAATATGGGGATAATTGAAATCCCCCACTATTATTGGGTTCTTAATTTTGATAGCCTCTCTAATTTCCCTTAGCATTTCATCATCACTATCACTGTCCTGGTCAGGTGGTCTATAATAGATCCCTAATGTTATATTCTTATTAGAGCATGAAATTTCTATCCATAGAGATTCTATGGAACATGCGGATTTGCTTAAGATTTTTACTTCATTTGATTCTACATTTTCTTTCACATACAGTGCCACTCCCCTCCCCCCTCCCGACCTGTTCTGTCCTTCCGATAAATTTTGTACCCCGGAATGATGGTGTCACATTGATTGCTCTCAGTCCACCAGGTTTCTGTGATGCCTATTATATCAATATCCTCCTTTATCACAAGGCACTCTAGTTCAACCCATCTTATTATTTAGACTTCTAGCATTTGTGTACAAGCACTTTAAAAACTTGTCACTGTTTATTTGTCTGCCCTTTTCTGATGTGTCAGATTCTTTTTTATGTGAATGTTTATCATCTGATCTGGCCCCTACTTTATCCTCTTCCATCCTCTGCTCCTGACTATAACCTGGAGATTCTCTATGATTAGATTCTCCCCTAAGAGAAGTCTCTGTCCGATCCACATGCTCCTCTGCAGCAGTCGGCTTTCCCCCATCTCCTAGTTTAAAAACTGCTCTACAACCTTTTTAATGTTTAGTGCCAGGAATCTGGTTCCACTTTGGTTTAGGTGGAGCCCATCCTTCCTGTATAGGCTCCCCCCATTCCAGAAGTTTCCCCAGTTCCTAATGAATGTAAAACCCTCCTCTCTACACCATCGTCTCATCCACGCATTGAGACTCTGAAGCTCTGCCTGCCTACCTGGCCCTGCGCGTGGAACTGGGAGCATTTCTGAGAATGCCACCATAGAGGTCCTGGATTTCAGTCTCTTCCCTAGCAGCCTAAATTTGGCCTCCAGGACATCTCTCCTACCCTTCCCTGTGTCATTGGTACCTACATGTACCACGACCACCGGCTCCTCCCCAGCACTACACATAAGTCTGTCTAGGTGCCTCGAGAGATCCGCAACCTTCGCACCAGGCAGGCAAGTCACCATACGGTTCTCCTGGTCATCACAAACCCAGCTGTCTACGTTTCTAATGACTGACTCTACCAATACTAATACCTGCCTTTTCCTAGCAACTGGAGTTCCCTCCCCCGGAGAGGTAACCTCAGTGCGAGAGGCAACCCCAGCACCGTCTGGAAGGGGGGTCCCAACTGTGGGAAGGTTTCCCTCTGCTCCCGTTGACTGCTCTGCTTCCCTGGGCCTTTCATTCTCCTCAACAGCACAGGGGCTGTCTGACTGGAGGTGAGACAATTCTACAGTGTCCCGGAAAGCCTCATCAACATACCTCTCTGCCTCCCTTAGCTCCTCCTGGTCCGCCACCCTTACCTCCAAAGTCCGTACGTGGTCTCTAAGGGCCAGGAGCTCCTTGCACCGAATGCACACATACGCCACCCGCCCACAGGGCAGGTAATCATACATGCTACACTCAGTTCAATAAACTGGATAGCCCCCACTCTGCAGCTGGACTTCTGCCTGCATTGTCTTCTAGTTAATGAAGGGGGTTGTTTAAAGCAAGAAGTTTTGAATGCAGTTTGGTTTATAGATTTTAAGGGGAATAAAGGGTATAAGATAGAACCGGCAAGGGACCCGCGCTCCCTTCCTGCTCCCCTTCTAAACTCCCTTGCAAAACTCCCTGTTAGCAGCCCCTGGTCGCAAAAGCTCCCTGGTCGCTTGTGCACTGCTTTATAAAGCCCTGGCCTGGGTGAATGCCCCGCCCACTGATTAAGGCTCAGCCAATTACCAGAGGCTTCTAGCCTTCAGACCTTCCTTTGAAGCTCACACCTTCCAACTGCCAGCCACAGCACACGGTCCTTCAAACAACCAACCAGACTGACAAACACAAGCTCAGCACACAGCAAGTAACCCCCAAACACAAACAAACACATACTACGGACAGTCACTTACCTCAAGGGTCCTGTATTTGCTCCTCCTTCACCTGGAGAACTCCCTTGTGAAACTCCCTGTTATCAGCCCCTGTTCGCAAAAAGTATGCTTTCCGCCATGGAAATGAAGATGTTGATAGGGCAAAGGTTGGACACTTCCTGATAGGAAACAAAACTAGAGTGTAAGTGGCCAAATGTGGATAGCTCCAATGTATGACAAGTTGAAGGAGGCTAGGCTACACTGGTAAAGGCATATCCATCAGAGACTGAAGAGCTATGTTGGTAGGATGGCTATGGATTGTGGATGGAAGATGACCAAATGACAGACCAAAAACTTGGTACATCAGTGGACCTCAGAAAGAGGTATCTGCATGACAGTCTAGCATACAATAATGAGTTTTGAAAGAAGGCTATAAAAGCTGCTAACCTCAAATAAGGAAATGGCTAGAAAGAAGAAGAAACCACCCTTGGAAGAGGCCATTTGCCAAAGCAACAGACCAAGTCAGAGACTTTGATCAAATGTGGCTCCCTTCTACCAATCATGTCAGAGGAAAAACTGCTTGGACTAATGGTGGAGTCCATTACTCTCCCCTAAATAAGTGAGAAATTATACTGCACTACATTGAATCTAAATGGGTCTTCAGCTAGCTCTGCCTCCTCGGGCTGGGATGCAATTAGTTAGTCACACCCAGATGCAAAGTATCACTCTACTTGCTTTTCCCCCTTCTTTAGAAGGGGGGTGTCACCCCATCACACAGTACTGCAGTTTTATCAGTAAAAGGCAACATGATCACACACTTGACTGAGACAATCCATCTTGTAGAGGGCAATGATATGAACTGTGGGAGACCAGTCAGAGAAATGTTGTGTATTAGCTAATCTAAGGATGGGCTCCAATTTCAAAATTCAGATTTGTATTTCAAATGCCTTAGCATTTGAGAGTGTTTAGAACTGAGGTTTTGAGTCAGGCTCACCTTTGAACCCGACTGCAGCTTTACCATCACTTACTAAAATGGGCAAGAGTATTTGGAAGTTGACAAGGAAGAGCTGGATTCACAAAAGGACTTGAGGCACCTAAATCCCAGAAGCACGTCCCAGTGGGATTCAGAAACCCCGCACTCAGCTGCCCTCTGAACTCTGTAGGTTCCTAAAATTGCTTGGTGTCTAAATTTTTGCAGTAAAAGTTCTCTGTGGGGGGTGGCCTAGGACCCCCATTGGTGCAGGGGGTAGGGGCTGGAGGGTGGCATGCAGCCCGGGACCCCTGCTGTTGCTGATCAGGGTTGGCAGGGCTGGCAGGCTCCCTACCCGGCTCCGCATGTCCCTGCAGTACCTAGGGGGAGGGAAGGTCACGGGGGGCTCCCTGTGCTGACCCCACCACAAGCTCCAGCTCTGCAGCTCCCATTGGCCAAGGGACATGCTGGCCGCTCCCGGGGAGCCCCCCAACCCCGAGGTAAGCGCTGCCCTGCACCCAAACCCCATGCCCAATCCCTGAGCCCCCTCCCACATCCAAACTGCCCCTCCCAGCAGCCAGTGCTGCTGGCCCAGGGGCTGCCTGATCCACTCGGGCTGCTGGCCCAAAGCCAGCTGCACTGGCCACTGCAGAAGTCACGGAATCTGTGCCTGCCATGACCTCCATGACAGATACACAGCCTTAACCATGGTGCACAACAACTCCGTTAGTTTTTGTCACGTGTTACATTTTCTTGAACTGCCAGAAACAAACGTTGTCAGCGTTGTTTGTTTTTTGCCTTCTTTTTCACATGAAGCAGGGATGTTTCAGCTTCAAATGGTTCAGCATTGCTCCGATGCTGTTTGCATATCTCAGCTCTGTATTACACAGTTTACATTTAATGGTGTCTTCTGTTATTTTTGTGAAATGATTCTAGGCATTACTCCTTTTTGATCGCTCCATCTTCACTATGGAAGAGTAGTTACCAAAAATCGCGATAACCTACATGATGTTGTTTGAAGGTTTAACGCTACCAAAGTGTGATGTCAGTTCCATAGCAACGGTCCTAACACTATGAAATGGTATTGCTGCGGCATTTTTAATGTGCACATTGGTAAAATAATCTCGACATTGTAATACCTAATCTGTTTTAAAAGTTTACTGAATACATTAATGGTAAGACTGATGCTTATTGGCTAACCATTTAATATTTTACATCCCTAGCGTCCAAGGAGACTGGACACTGCACAGAGAAACACTGCACAGAGACGTGACTTAAGGGAGGATCTGAAGTAAGCCCCATAGCTGCAGAGCTCTCTCCCATCCAGCTTCTTCGTCCTGGCATGGTGGACGGCCATGTTGGCTGGTGCCAGGTGGAGGCCCCATGACTTTGTGGCCCCACAAATAAGGTGTATATAAATAAGGGGATGCAGGGAAAAGTGCAGCCAAAACTTGAGGAGGAGGAGCTGGAAAAGGGGCTGCAACCTGGCACACTTGATATAAATACGTGCCAGGGTCTCCCTCTCACCACAGAAAGAGCAGGTGTCAGGAGAGGTTGTGAACTGCACCAAGTACACACCTGTGTTTACAGCTCTATGAAGGAGCCCCTCAACTATTATCACCAGAGAAGGTTTGCAACTGAAAATTTCAAGCAGAGGGAAGTGCCTTACTGTAGCCTGGACTTAGATGCCTACCTCTGAGAAGGGGCAGGGCTTGGCACACCATGCTCGGTTTGGCACAGCCTATTAGCTAGTTTAGGTGACAAACCATCTAGCACCCCATTCTGAGGCACCTCTCCCTCCCCATTCACTGTAAAGAGAGCTAAGCAACAAACTCTGGCTTTGTGATTTTCTAGACCCCTAGAAGTTAGGTGTGGTGACGCACAGTGACACCATGCCTAAATCTCTTTGTGAATCTAGCCCACAGAGGAAAACTTGTCATTTTCCCTCTAGGTACAGTAGGTTGTTTCAAATAAAAAAAAAAAAAAAAAATCAGGGAAATAATATTCATCACCTTAGATCTGACATTAATTTGCCAAAAAGTGTAAGACGGACATCAATATCATTACAAATATGGGAATGAAACAGGACTCTGGTTAAGCATGAAGGCAACTTACTTTGGATTAATATTAAAACATTGTTTCTTTAAAACAAAAAAAGATTAAATTGGGAAAAGATGGCCAGAGGACAGTTGTTAAAAATTCATCATATTAAATTCAAGTGGAAATAAAATGAATTCATCAGGGGAATAAAGACTGAATGTCAGAACAATACCAAATATCCCCTTGCGCTAAGAAAATCTAAACTTCTTGCCTGTGCTTCATAGAGCTTCATAATTCAAAGAGAAGAAAGTACATTCCATCAAAGTCTTTTTAACAAGCAGATCCTATTCTTTTTCCAAAGGGAGATCAGGGAATGGCTAGAGAAGTTTCATCAAAAGCTTTGCTAACTCACAGCCAAACTGTTTGATACCTTATCAAAACCTCTCATTCCTATAGGCTTCACTAAGACTCACAGACAGCTCCAAAGACAGGCCATAATCAGATGCCCCCTGTCACTGAGGAAGACAGCAGCCATTAATGAATATGTTTGAGGGAGGGAAGAGGAGGGATGAGAACAGAGAAAAACATATCTGAAAGCCCCAGAGTGAAACTATATAAGTTATGGCCCAATTTTGACAAGCCTTGGCCACTCTGATGAATGTATATGGATGCAGCAATGAACCTGCACCTTGTCTCTCCATATGAATGCACAGCTACCACTGCATTGTGCAAATATTAGCACATGCCAAGGCAGAGGTTTATGACTAAGTGCAAAAACATTTGAAATATAGCCCTATAAATGTAGTAGCTGTATGTACATCACTTATTGCTCAGTAAAGTATAATGCAGTATATGACCTGCAAAGTGGGAGCCTAGTAAGTCTGGGGCACCATAAGCATGAGAGAGAACGTGGCATTATCATACTTCAGATGAGGTAATTCTCAGTGCTATCATCAATAATTAGGGCCCTACCAAATTCACAGCCATGGAAAACGCATCACGGACTGTGAAATCTGGTCTTTTGTGTGCTTTTACCCTATACTATGTAGATTTCACGTAGGAGACCAGCGTTTCTCAAATTGGGGGTCCTGACCCAAAAGGGAGTTGCAGGGGGGGTCGCAAGGTTATTTTAGGGGGGTTGCGGTATTGTCACCCTTACTTCTGCGCTGCCTTCAGAGCTGGGTGGCCGGAGAGTGGCAACTGCTGGCCGGGTGTCCAGCTCTGAAAGCGGCGCCCTGCCAGCAGCAGCACAGAAGTAAGAGTGGCAATACCATACTATGCCATCCTTACTTCTGCACTGCTGCTGCTGGCAGCAGCTCTGTCTTCAGAGCAGGGTGCCTGGCCAACATCTGCCGATCTCCAACTGTCCAGGTCTGAAGGCAGCGCTGTAAGTAAGCGTAGCAGTACCGCAACCCCCCCTACAATAACCTTGCCCCCCCCCCCCCCCCCCCAACTCCTTTTTTGGGTCAAGACTCCTACAATTTCAACACTGAAAATTCAGACTTAAATAGCTGAAATCATGAAATTTAGGATTTTTAAAATCCTTTGACCAAACTGGACTGGGAATTTGGTAGGGCCCTATCAATAATAGTCAGGCATCCTCTAAAAGAGCTTCAGAGAGGGCACCTGGAGTGCATGGAAACATGCCTCTTGAATAGGGACTTTCACACTGAGGCAAACTTGAAAAATTATTTAAACAATTTCCTTTGACTGTAATTTTCTGTCTCTACTTTCTTCTCACAGCAGATCTGGCTGTTTAAGGGTGTTGTTCTTCCTCATACTGCAGGTTCTCATTCTGGTTAAGTCTCTAGTTAAGCAAGACCCTCTTTAGTGATGGGCAGTCTCAAAAGATTTGGCAAAGCAGTCTGAATAAACATCTTGGGAAATTTAAACCCTTATTTAAAACAAAGCCCTCTGATGTTTGGAGCCTATGAGCAACTTGCAGCCATTCCAACCTCTCCACAATTGATTCTTAGGCTTTGATCCTCTAATAGGCTCCTGGTGCTCATTGGCCCTCTCTCTCATGAACGTCCCCCACAAGCCCTCACTCTTTCACAAGACATTGTCCCCCTTGTATTCCTTGGACAGGCTCCTAGTGATTATTCCAATTAATTCCAAGTAGCATGAGAGAATTCTGCTAAGTTTATCAAGATTCCTTGCTTCCTGTAAATCTTATTTCCTGTCCATGATTCCCCATTTCAGACCCCAAGAAACTACCCAGCGCACAGTCCAGCTTCTTAGACTCTACAGTATGGGAATGATTAGAGGGCCTTTAAGTAATTAATTTATCACTACAAATAATTTAGTCTAATGATTGCCATGTCAGCTAAATTATTCATGTGATCACTGATCTGGTTACTCCAAAAGCTATTCTATTTCTCTTGCAAGAAGTAGTGTTTATAAATTAGCCATTGGTCTTAGATCTAATTTACCACCATGAGAACAGCTGCAAGCTTGCTTACCCTGACACTAATACATTTGTACAACCAAACCATTTGTCAAGCCTGTAACCCTTCCCATTAGAATCATAGAATATCAGGGTTGGAAAGGACCTCAGGAGGTCATCTAGTCCAACCCCCTGCTCAAAGCAAGACCAATCCCCAACTAAATCATCCCAGCCAGGGCTTTGTCAAGCTTGACCTTAAAAACCTCTAAGGAAGGAGATTCCACCACCTCCCTAGGGAACCCATTCCAGTGCTTCACCAGCCTCCTAGTGAAAAAGTTTTTCCTAATATCCAACCTGAACCTCCCCCACTGCAACTTGAGACCATTACTCCTTGTTCTGTCATCTGGTACCACTGAGAACAGTCTAGATCCATCCTCTTTGGAACCCCCTTTCAGGTAGTTGAAAGCAGCTATCAAATCTCCCCTCATTCTTCTCTTCTGCAGACTAAACAATCCCAGTTCCCTCAGCCTCTCCTCATAAGTCATGCTCCAGCCCCCTAATCATTTTTGTTGCCCTCCGCTGGACTCTTTCCAATTTTTCCACATCCTTCTTGCAGTGTAGGGCCCAAAACTGGACACAGTACTCCAGATGAGGCCTCACCAATGCCAAATAGAGGGGAATGATCACGTCCCTCGATCTGCTGGCAATGCTCCTACTTATACAGCCCAAAATGCCGTTAGACTTCTTGGCAACAAGGGCACACTGTTGACTCATATCCAGCTTCTCATCCACTGTAACCCACAGGTCCTTTTCTGCAGAACTGCTGCCTAGCCACTTGGTCCCTAGTCAGTAGCAGTGTGTGGGATTCTTCCGTCCTAAGTGCAGGACTCTGCACTTGTCCTTGTTGAACCTCATCAGATTTCTTTTGATCCAATCCTCTAATTTGTCTAGGTCCCTCTATATCCTATCCCTACCCTCCAGCGTATCTACCACTCCTCTCAGTTTAGTGTCATCTACAAACTTGCTGAGGGTGCAATCCACGCCATCCTCCAAATCATTAATGAAGATATTGAACAAAAACGGCCCCAGGACTGACCCTTGTGGCACTCCACTTGAGACCGGCTGCCAACTAGACATCTGATACTGATCTCTGATACAAGGCATAAAAGACCAGACCTACATAAATAAATCCACTTTATGATAAGAAGAAATCAACAGCTGAACAGTTATTGGGGTCAATGGTAAAATTCCCATGGAATTCAGAGGGAATATGATCAGTCCTTTTATCAAGGAGAAGAAGAGAAGTGAGTGATTCATATGCTTATCATCAATTTTTAATTTATAAAGACATTGAGAATGATCAGATTTGGACAAGTTCCTTACAAGAAAGTGCTGCAGTATCCTATAGTGAAGGTCCATGCTGTTACCTTGCAGCAGGGATAATGCAGTATTTTGGGCCATTACAGCTTGTTGAATTAAAGTGTGTGTAATGAGATTAGTTTGCAATATTGCAATGCTAGGCATTTAGTAACGGATGTCTATTGACAGATCATCGCCCCTGCGATAAAACCAACAGGCGGAAACTCCAAGACAGTAGATCCCCTTAACTTGTGCAGCTGAGGGATGGGATTTGCCAGTATGAGGAAAAGGCCACCCGTAAATTGGTGTATCCCAGAGGATCCATGAGAGGCCGGAGCCATGCACACAGAGGCCCTCTGATTCTGGAAGCTACCCTTCATCCTGGCTCCATGACACCGGTGCTACCAACTATTCCCGCCTGCTTAAATAACCCCAGAATGTGGGGTGCCTCCACAGAAAGGATAAATTAGTCCCAATCTGTATCGCCTTTCCCAGGGATTTTTCTTGAGGGGCAATAATTCCACCCCTCAAGTCTTGCGCCCTCCCATTTCCCCTCCCTGGGCCAGCCATTCTCTATGAATGGAAAGGTAATTATTCAGGCAAATGTGCTGATTATGGCAATTCACATCCTTTTCTTTGTATAGTTGGATTTACAAGAACGTGAATATTGCATATGCTAGTATTTGGGTAACTGACTCCATCTCATTAGATTTTTAGGGCCATCTTATGAGAGACAAGATAAAGAACACTGATGAACTACAGAAAAGAGTTCTTTCCATGGGAAAGAGTAAGTTGCTCTGTTCTTTGAGAAAAGTCAACAGTTGTGTTGAATTACCCAGATTTCTTTCTTTTAAAATATGCATGAGGCTTTAATCTTTTCTGAGACAAGATTGAGGTTCAGAGCAACCAGAGATGACCCGTACCTGTTGATAATGGGGGAGGACAAAGTGAGGGCAGCAGCTTCAGCTGATGTTACTGAGCATGCTCAGTACACGCCAAGCAGCAACTCGTGCGGGGGGAGGAGGGGGAGACATGACTCTGCGTGCCCTCTCATGCGTCACCTGATGGAGCAACCCAGGTATCTTTATACTAAGAGACATTCGACTTGTGTCATGTGAAGATATTTATAAAGTAAAGTAATCTATACACTAAACAAAGTAGACACTGCAAAGCACAAACAAAAAGATTAAGTACTTTGATAGCTAATCAAGTTCATACAATATTTCACAATCTTCCAATCTTCAAAAAAGATGCTAAAAACAGTAATAAATTTCAGAAGTTTAGTTAAAAACAAGTATAAATTACTACACAATAAGTAAACAAACTCTTCAACATGGATGTTACTGGCAATCTCCAAACTCCATTGTTCTCAGAGTTCAGGACTGGGAGACAGGAATTTCAGATTTCTCAACGAAGTTCTCACTGTAATAATGTCTGAGGTCTTGCACTTGGAGTCATAACTCCACTGAATTCGATGGAGTTACTCCACATTTACACCTGCGTAATGGAGTGAGGTTCTGGTATCTTGCTAAATTAATAAGGCAATTTTTAAACTCACAGTAGTGCCATATTTTATAAAATAACTTGTTCGAGGCATAGCACACAACCTCTGGAGAACCTCAAAGTCTTCAAGCACTTTAGCTTCTGAATGATAAAATTGGTATCTTAAATATAAGAAATTAATTGCCACTTAGAGACTTTCTTGTTCAATGTATTCTTTTTGAATTACACATCTTTCAGAACAACATGTATTATTAATCTAATGGACTTTTACATGGAACACAATTGTAGAATAACCTTTCTAAGACCTTTCACGTTTGCATGAACCTTAGGAAAAGGAATTGTAACTAATATCTTTTGCTACACATTTTCTAGACATTGGAGCATTAAACACACTTTTAAAAGTCATCAGGGTGAACCCTCACATATAAATAAAGCCAGGAACAGCAAATAAGATCTTGATTCCTCCCCCAACCCCATAATGCAACAGAAATCAGCAGCAGTTTAGTCAGAAAAGGTCAGACCAGCACTTCAAAGATCCCAATGGAAAAAAAAAATACTGCAAAGCCCTGACAGATATTTTATGCACTATACACATGGTATAATGGCAAGGATAACCTGAAATAATTTCTCGTTTAAAACAGTAAAATATCAGCTTATGACAGAATCCACAGATTCCTGGGAACATATAAAAAGATGCTTTGGTTTCTACATGAAAGACATTACCCATTTGGATATTGGAGTGTTATTATTTATGCAGTTTCATGTAGATTTTTTTCTTTTGTTTCAGGATCTGCTCCTAAAACACTGTTACGGAAATTCTCACATGCAAACTCTACGTGCATATTCCTGAGAGGATGGCAGCACCATTACAGAAACCAGCTCAGAAAAGCTGCTAGCCAGAGAGACCACGGTCATATTGTTTATATTTTGGTAGCACCTACAAATCCCCGCCAAGGTTGGGATCCCCTTGTGCTAGCTGCTGTACAGACACATAAAAGAGACAGCCCCTGCCCAGAACAGCTTCCAATCTAAATAGCTAAAATAGACAGAAAGGGGAGAAGGGAAGTATTACAATCCTAAATTTTATCTATGGAATTGAAGCACAAAAAGATTAAATTCCTTGCCCAAGATCATACAGGAAGTGTACACAGACCTGGGAGTTGAACCCAGAGTGCTTGACACCTAGTCCCATGCATTAACCACAAGACCATCCTTCCTTTGCTAGTCAAGATAATTTATTTTATTGTGTCCTTCATACAGAATATCTCAACACTTTGCAGATAGTAAAACTGTGAGCCAAAGAGAAAAGGCAAGCTTTAAGATGAAATTTAAAGAGCAAGCTAGTCAGTGTCCAGGAAAGGGGATAACAGGTTGAAATGTAGAATGAAAAACAGGAAGAAGTCTGACTGAGATTTATTAGATTAGGGAATAATCTCCCACAGGAAGTGGTGGAAACCTATTATTTAGGACTTTTAAAGTAGGCTGAACTAAGCACTAGAAAATGTAGGGTAGTAAGCAAATTCGCACGAACAAGTGAATGGACTAGATCAGCAGTTCTCAAACTGAGGTCTGCAAGTCATGTCCAGGGCTGCTGGCCCCATTGATCAATTCCTCCCCCTCCCTCCCAGTGCCTCCTGCACGCCGTGGAATAGCTGTTCAGTGGCATGCAGGAAGCACGGGGGGGGAGGAGCGGGGATGGACACGCTTGGGACAAGGGGTAGAAAGAGGTGGGGAAAAGGTGGGGTGGGGCCTTGGAGGAAGAGGTGGAGTGGGGGCGGGGCCAAGTACATGCTCACTACACTGTTTCATGAAGTTAGGCAGCAGGGCAGTCCAAACAACCAACCTCCCCTTTCTGCAGTCTTCTGTGGCTTTGCCCCTGCAGCTTGACTTTCCTGTCTTGTGGACTCAGACCCACACATGCACCACAGTACTTAAAAGGTGTTGTTGCAGCAGCTGGCAAAAGGATTCTGTGGCATGTATATGGCCATTAGAAGGAGGGAGCATGGAGACATTTGGAGACCAAATGTACTTTGGAACTTTGAACAGTCAATTCTTTCAGACAAGTTGGATTGGAGTCACTACATTGCACCACTGGGGGGTGCCCAAACCGTGACAGGAAAAGACGGTGGCTTTATGACTAGAACCTGGTCTACTTCACTCCACGCCATTTAGCTACAGTACTCTGGTCAACTCACCAGGAGAATTTGGTGACAGTGAAGATGACAGTAGAATTGAAAAAGATATTTGATGAGGTTGTAAAAATGGTGAATTTGATTAAATAAATTGTGAAATGTATTAAAGGTTAACCCAGTGCATGCCTCTTTCCTATTTTATGTGAAGAAATGAGCTCTCAATACCAGTAGCTCCTCTTACAAACAGAATGAAATTCATTGGTTTTCACGTGGCAAAGTTTTGAATCATGTATTTGAGCTCAGAGAAGAGTGAAGGATTTTCCTTATTGAATGTGACTCTGCCCATGCAGAATACTAACCAGCATTGGCTTCCTTGGAATGCTTACATTCCAGGGCAGAATAAAACATGGGTCCTCAACCTGGAGGTTGCAATCTGATGTCTGGGAATTGCAACCACCCTGCCTTTCCCATGGGGCTAAAAAGGAATGGAGGTGGGTTCTTGGACATTCCCAGTATGAAAAGGTTGAGAACCAGTGTCAAGGCTGCTTCCCCACTCTGAACTTTAGGGTACAGATGTGGGGGCCTGCATGAAAACTTCTAAGCTTAACTACCAGCTTAGATCTGGTCCGCTGCCACCACTCCCAATGTGCTAATTCCCTTCCCTGGGTAGCCTTGAGAGACTCTTCACCAATTCCCTGGTGAATACAGATCCAAACCCCTTGGATCTTAAAACAAGGAGAAATTAACCATCCC
>NW_020664436.1:62638191-62678034 GCF_002925995.2 Terrapene triunguis
CCCCTTGGATCTAAAACAAGGAAAAATCAATCAGGTTCTTAAAAAGAAGGCTTTTAATTAAAGAAAAAGGTAAAAATCATCTCTGTAAAATCAGGATGGAAAATAACTTTACAGGGTAATCAAACTTAAAGAGCCCAGAGGAATCCCCCTCTAGCCTTAGGTTCAAAGTTACAGCAAACAGAGGTAAACACCCTAGTAAAAGGTACATTTACAAGTTGAGAAAACAAAGATAAAACTAACACGCCTTGCCTGGCTGTTTACTTACAAGTTTGAAATATGAGAGACTTGTTCAGAAAGATTTGGAGAGCCTGGATTGATGTCTGGTCCCTCCTAGTCCCAAGAGTGAACTCCCCCAAACAAAGAGCACAAACAAAAGCCTTCCCCCCACCAAGATTTGAAAGTATCATGTCCCCTTATTGGTCCTTTGGGTCAGGTGTCCGCCAGGTTACCTGAGCTTCTTAACCCTTTACAGGTAAAAGGATTTTGGAGTCTCTGGCCAGGAGGGATTTTATAGTATTGTACACAGGAGGGCTGTTACCCTTCCCTTTATAGTTATGACAACCAGTGTTCTAGGAACCAATGTTTATTCACATACATTTACAGATCAATTTAATAGATCCATTCTTGTGTGTATTGGTTGCACATTTGTGGCAGGGTTTTCAAAACCAGTAAGTCATGGCTTAACTCTGCTCCCAATGAAATCAACGGGAGTTTTACCACTAACTTCACAAGAACAGTTAGGCCAATGTTGAGTGCTTTTAAAAAGCCCACCCTTTATTTCTGTCAGATGCACAGAATAGTGCTCAGCACTTATTGAAATCTGCAGATAAAAAAAACATTTTAAGTGCTGTGCAAAAGAAGAGTACATATGATTTTCTCCATTTAACACATGGAGAAACTGAGGCAAAGAAAGATTAAGTGATTTGCCCAAAGTCAGACAGTAGGTCAAAGGAAGAACTGGCAACAGAGCCCAAGTCTCCTAATTTCAAGTCTGCTCTATCCTCTGGACTACACTGCCTCCTATTGGAAAAAGAAAATTTGTAGATGTGATGCTTTATGTATCTTTTTAAAAATCTGGATTGCAGTTAGATGCTAAAGTGGTCTTGATGCATTTAGGAGCTGGAGTGTATGCATGTACCTTTTGTTAGGTGTTAGTAGTCTGGATTTAAAAAAAAAGTTTTTTTAAAATCCAAAGAGTGAAATCAATTATGAATCAGATATTAACAAATGGAACTGGGCAGAGACATATTTCATTCCAGCCCCTCTCTCCATATTGTGTCAGAAACAAGCATAGAGACGGCAGAAAAGAAAGGAGAAGGTTTGAAGAAGAGCCATATTGATTATTCCTTCTACAGGCAACCTGATCCAGAAGATGTCACCAGAACACAAGGAGTGCTTAGTACTCATAGAATAAGGAACATTAATGGAAGGATTTATAATTGGATAAAAACTGCAAACAGATCATAAAGTAGGTCTGAGAAACTGGTAAATAAAAGCTACTGTTCTTGAGAGCAGATAATAAGCTCTTACAACAGCAAGAATTTTGGTACACTATTAAACCGTTAAAACTGTCAACTGACAGTAAGTTGCCTAAAAAGCTCATGGTGATAAAATGTTTAGAAGAATATTATTTCAAAAAGTAGGGAACAGACTATTTTTACAGGTTTACTGGGTTCTTGTCTTTCAGTAACTAATAAAACACAGGTACAGTAACCAAAGAACTGTTTTTTGAATTTTTTCACCATCGTTAACTTCTCTCACTACTTTAGGCTTCTCAGTTTCCTTCTTACTGATAAATCACTTCAAATCAGAGTACTCAGATATTAAAAAGGTATATTAACAATCTGCTACAACGGGAGCCTTTGTATCTATAGTATCTTATGGGAAATATATCTAGATTCACAAACAGAGGAATAGTTCCAACACTTATTAGCAATGTCCCAGCAATCTGCTTCACGCTCTTAACAGCTCATGTTCACTGAATCTAGCAGGTTACAGTTGTATAGTAGCCTTAGAAGATAAAAATGATCCTGTGATTACATTGTTCCTTAGGGCTAACTGGGAAAGTCTGCAACGGAAAGACAAGGGTGATCAGGGATGTCCATAATTCAAAAGGAAACTAAGAGAACAAAATGTTAGTTTCCATCTGAAGGAGACTTACCCTGGATAAAGCCTTCATCCTTGTATAGGAATCAAGATAATAACAGAAGATGAGGTTTTATTTGTTTGAGACCAAGTCAGACCTAGGGTTTGTTTGGGTTTGATGGTACCAAAATTTCTCAATTTGTGCTTTCAAGATTTTGCCCCAGGATGGCAAAAATTTTGCCACATGAACTAATATCATACTATTTCCACCATCCTGAGTGATTAAATCTCAAAAGAACATCTGTTCCTGTGATATTTCCACCTTTTTAGGATGAAATTTCATAACAGTTGTTCCTGTTCAATTTTGTCTAATATAAGTATCAATACATGCCAACTGCACTCCTCACATGGAACTAAAGAGCTTTAGCCTGTTCTCAACCAGAAATGGAAAATGTGTCCCTTCTGATTTTGCACAAAGACAGAATCAAAACCATAGGAACGGGTCTAGATTCATGGATTTGTATGTGAACTACCCTGAAATTCAAAGATGTTCCAGATTTGGCACATTTTTTGTCAAAATGTCAGCAGAACAAGAAAGAATATATTAGTCTATCAGAAAACAGTCCATTTTCTAAAATTACTTTTCATCCTTCTGCTGCACAGTCAGTCTCCAAAGCAACATTGAAATACTCCTCCACTATATAAAAAATATGTTTATATGTACAAACTTCAAGATACCGAAACACCTTCTAGTGCATTGTTGGTGCACAAGAAAAATCATGTGTTTGAAATCATTTGCTCTTTCAGAGCTTTAATATGTAATGTCATAAATATTAATCAATCAGGAATGACTTGGAACCAGAGATCTCGAGAATAATGTATTTACTTTGGTTTCAAGAAGTGCATAGTACAGATCTTGGCCAGGTAACTTTGCAAAGCAGACAAAGGATCCTAAGAGCTAATGAACTTTTGAATTAATACATTGAGTCAAGGCATGAAAGAGAGCAAGGCACGCTGACTAAAAGAGCCTAGTTTGGATTCAGAAGGAGAGGAGCAGTTTCTCCAACAATTACCGTGAAATAATTTTAAAAAAGAAAGAAAAAGTTTCAAAGAAAGGGTTTCATCATATACAGTATTGGTCTTCAAGAATCTGTTTAATTGTATATTTTAAATTCCCGACTAGGACTAACAGGTAAAAGTCAGCATCTTAGATGCTATATAGCCTCAAGCTTCCCATATTGAAATGGTACCGCTGGCTGAGTCAGGAAGTTACAAGCAATCATTCAAGAAGTCAATGGTGTTGTACTTAATAACACCAGGGCATAATTTGCCCCAGTATTTACAATAGGCTGCTTATTTCCTGCAACTATTCAAGTATCGGACTGGTTTAGAAAGTCCAGGTCAAGGTGGCTGAGGTATATCAAATTTTGCCATATGAAATGGAAACTAATATTCTGGGACCAACATGGCTACAACAACACTGCATGCAAGGTCTGTTTCAGTCAGTTCTGATACTTCGTCTATACCCCAAATGACAATAACAATTTTTAAGTGGATGAGTGAGAATGGAAAGAGAAACATACAGAATGTTTTGAACTGAAACAGGCACTGGAGATCAAGTGAGGGTTGAAGTTATAGGAAGGCTGTACCTGGTAGCTGAGGAAAAAATTCTGACAGTGCTTACACATACATGTGATTGCAGGTATGTAAATTGAGGCACAAGTTGGCTGTAATTAAGTACCTTTCATGTTGGGAGGTCAGACTGAATGAAAGGTCACTTGCCTTGCCAAGGGGTGCACATCCAGGATTTCAGCCACACACAAGCTCTTGTCTTGCAAATCTACCAGTCAATGAGGCAGAGAACGTACACATATTTCTATGCCAGAGCTGCTATCCTGCTTTACTCACAAAATCATTTCTCTTTCCCCTTTTCACAGGCTAGAACACAGCACTAAACACATTTCTATTTACTCTTAATTACTATTACTATTTATTACTTTTCAAAAATAGAATGTTGCCCAAACTGCAGTGTATATCTCTTCTTCATCAGCAGTATCAGGCAACACTAAACAAGACCAGGCACTAGAGAATAAACTATAAATAGAGGACAAACCAGCAGGGCGATCAACTAGATCACCTAAAAGATCTTTTCCATTTTCCCATCTTTATTATTGTTGGTACACACAGACCTCTACAAGCAGAGCGACTGCTGAATACACTGATATCAAAGTTCTATAGTAAGGCTCAACCTCTGCTCTCATCTTTCATTAGATTTCCAGTCCCATTCTGAATAGGTGTTACTGCTCCATTTGCTGTTGGACACTGAATACACCATCCTGTTCCATGACTTGCAGATAAGCATAGAACTCTTGAATGATGCATCTGTGAGCAAGGTGTTCTACTGGTTACCTTTTGCTTCGCACAGAGAACATTTATCTCTTCAATATTTTTGACCAGCTAACCGCCATCCCTGGGTGGGCAAAACACTGTCCTGCTAACAGCACACTCTGTCTCTGTCCAATCCCTGGCCAGCCTGTCAGCTCTCGCTGACACTCTCTGGGAAGCCTCCAGCCACTTGATCAACTCTACCCTTTTCTAAACCCTGGGGTTTCTCAGCTCTGGCACAATAGCTATGTCTCTGGGGTTGGGCAGAAGAGACACCCCTTCCTTGCTATAAACCTGACTCCTACATTTGAAGGATTGTTGAGATGCTCCTTATCTGAGCCATTGCTTTGCCTTTCCTGCTTGGTTCTTCTAACAACCCCTTCTGATTTAATTGCATGACAAGTAAGGAACCCATCATAAACTGACACAGAGGCATACACCATATTCATACAAAATAACACAGCTATTTCCCAGTTTGTCACAGGTGGAGAGTTTTGTGATGTGGAATCTTCTCCACTAGGAAATAGACTGAACCAGCACCAATTCATCTCACATACATAGTAATGAAGAGGCTTGAGATTTTAATAACGTGCTGTTACATAAATCTTGTCTGGATTTGAATGGGTGACAGACGAATAGTAGTGCATTATAGAACCTATTTCCTGAGTAACCTCAGCTGAGGCATTTTAATTTTCTCCAGATAAACTGGATTTCCAGCTATCATGCAGATACTATGGAAGAAAAGAAGCAAATATGCACAATAATTCTGTTATATATAAATAATGCTGCTAGCATTTACTACCTCCTCTCCCCCAATAATTCACTTCATTGATCAACTCACACACACACACACACAATGCCTTTCTGAATGTTAGTTTAATTTAGGAAAGGTTTTAAAAAGCACAACTGCATTGACATTTAAGCAATGCTATAAAAACATTCAAGCTGTGATGTCAAATCTATATTCTTCCATGTTAGCATTATCTTCACTATAAATACACCTACAAGACATCATGGGACATTGCTCAGTGGTATCTGAAAACATTTTTTTTTCCAGAAATTCTTCATTTAGGGTTGATGTAAAGAAGAATATAGAATAGTCATAGAACAGTGTGCCTTCTCTCATCTTTCCTCTGCTTTTATTATTTAGCTATGTTTTGATTATGACAACTGCTCTTATTAATGGAAGAGAACAGCCACCGATTCCTATATATCCAGTTTATTCCAGAGCCCTCTCATTCCTCAGTCTAAATGGAATTAGAGTTTGACCTGCCTCCTGAACAGCTACAATTACTTCTGTGCCATACTCTCCCTCATCCAAGATGACTGGAGAGCTCACTGCTTTATCGGCACACATGATTCACCCAAGTCCATCTGGAAAGATTTCACCAGCTTCCTCTCTCTCTCTTATTGGGGAACATGAATTAAATATTAACAGTACTAAAACACATCGAACTCTGAAGCACCCAGTTTCAGAATCATCCTTCCCCTATGCAATGAAGTTATGTGAAAAAACAGACCAAGTGTTTGAAAAGCATTGAATTATGATTATGGGAAGCAGACACTGGAGGTTATACTCATTATATTGCTCTAGTTCTGACTACTATATCAGAGCTGGGTAATTTCTACATTTTCTTACATAAATGATTAAATACTAGTGTTAAAAAACTCTGAAGGGTTTGTTACAAGCCTCCTTTGTCAAAAGCCTAAATCAAATAACTTCATTTAAAAAAAAAAAAAAAAGACAGACACTGACTTTTTAATGAAGAGTTTAAGGTTTGGGTTTTGCTCTTCATTTTCATTACCAGCCCCCAATGAGAGTGAACATAAAATGTTACTCATCTGCACTGATAGCCCTTTTCTATTTAGCAAAAAACTATTTTTCCCCTTGCATTTTGACCAGAACTAAAATGAACATGGCAGTTTTTAAACAACAAAAATGTAATACCTTATTGAACCAGGATTTTTTTTAAATGAAGTATAGTTCTGGGAACAGGGTTTGTTAGTTACTTACTTCTCAAATGACAGAGCAGGGATCACAAAAAATTGCTCCAAGGTGCTACATTTTCTGATGACTGAATTTAAAATATAACAAATGTTTGAATCCACAGGACTCTGTATGTCAACCCAAACTGAGTCCTGAACTACAGTACATTTTTAAAATGGGATAAAGTAACTAAGGACATACTGCAGCTGTTCAGGTTATCTGTTTTCCATTAGAATCCATGCAATCCCATTTAAAATATGTTAGATAGCAGGTGTGGGCAGTCAATGATGTTTTGAACATTCAGAAAACTACCTTCAATAAAGACACAGAATCAGAATAAACCCACAGCTGACATCATTTATAGTAGTCTTGCTATTGGGTCTTTGGCTGCCTGCCAGAACTGTTTCAGTGATTATCAAACCCCACATTTCTGATTTCAGCAATCTATATAGCCTGCCAATTAAGTCTTCATAAACTTGGGAGTCAGATCTTGTGAGTGCCCAGCTCAGAGACAGACAAGGCATATTATGCATGTAATCTCAAACATTTCTATTATTTTTCATTAGGTGGGTTTAACCTTGCAGTATGCTGAGTCTAGAAGAATCTTTTGTACTAAGCTTGCAGTCTGTTCACCTAATCTTACTAGACGTTAAGATAGTGCATTATGCAAGATCAAGCTGTCTCTTGGCAAAATTTACACTACTAGGAATTCTTACTTTATTTTCTATTCCAGAGGGAGGGGAGGTCTGACCACAAAAAATGGGCCTCTGGAATTCCTCAGTTCTAATCTTGCCTCTGACATAGCTCCCTCTGTGACTTTAGAAAAGCAAATAAAGTAATTATGTACTTCAAGGGTATTTGAGAATTAATCAATCAGTTTGATCTCAGCTGTAAGTGACAAATAGCGACCAGTGTTACACCTCCTCACTGAGAGACAAAATGCCTCCTGCAGCTTCCTGGTGCACAAAAGAGGTGTGCCCGCCTGCTACACCTCTTAAAGGTGGCCAGGTGAGAGCAGTGTCTTTCCCGCCTCCATTGGTGTGGCTTGCACCAAAGAAGGGCACTAGCAGGGAGCCATTCCTGTGCCGGAGGTGTGGGGGGGCTCGGGTGAGCATCAGGGATATAAACATGCCTGGCAGCTGAATTGGACTGCCTTTTTCCATGCCTTGGCACATCTGCATAGAGGCCATTCGCAATCTGGCTTCTGCTGTTCGTCATGAGCTTGGAAAATGAAAACCACTAGATATTATTTTCATACCCAAAGATTTTTTAAAAACAACAACAACTGTTTGGCTTGTTAGAGTTAATGAACTGATTGATAGAACTGCAGAGCTCTCTATGGAAAGAGGTTCTGATGTTAACAGTGTAGTGTTGCTTCCCATCATACATGCTCCAGCCATACCATTCATTGTACCACCCAGTGCTTGATACCACCCAGTGCTTGACAGATTTGGTCCACTTGGACTAAGCCAAGACCATCAAACTTATTTGACTCAGAAGCAGAATTTAAAACTGCAGATGCAGAATACTGAACTTAAAAACTACTCAACTCTGAAGAGATCATAAACGCAAGATTAAAGCTTTAAAATAAATGCAAAAGCCATCTCTTGCATTATGTGTTTCTCAGTTTGCCATTTTAAAATCTCACACAGTGATAACAAAACAGGCCAAGTCTGCATGTCTGCCAGTCTGCATGTTGATATACTAACCTATGCTGACACTCAGCAAGTAATTTAAAACCAGATACCAGCATCTAATACTGAGTTGGGAATCAATATTTCCTCCCAAGAAGCTACTACAACAGAATCTTACTAATTTGTGATAATTACTGGTGTCAATCCAGTTTAGCATTTTGGCTCACCCTACCCCAAAAATATAACCTATTCTTGTTCTTCATTAATATACAACTACGTACTGGGGGAAGTAAGTGGAGGAAGTACCCAGGGGGACAACCATTTTAAACTTGATTCGAACGGAGGAATTAGTTGTGAATCGATGGTTGAAGGCAATTCGGGTGGAAGTGATCATGAAATGATGATTTCATGATTCTAAGGAAAGGAAGGAGTGAGAGTAGCAGAATAAGGACAATGGATTTCAAAAAAGCAGACATTAACAAACTCAGGGCATATCTACACATGAAGAGCTGAAGCTGCACCACCATAGTGTGTCTGATGAAGATGCTTTATGCCAACAGGATAGAGCTCCCCATCGGCATAATACAACTACCTCCTCGAGCGGCAGTAGCTATGTCAGTGGGAGAACTAGTCTTCATTTAAAACTTTAATGGTGACCAGATAATATTAATTGTGTTAAGTAACAACAAGAGGGAAAGAACACAAGCCAAAACAGGGAAACAACAGGTTAAAGACTATTTAGATAAGTTAGATGTATTCAAATCTGCATGGCCTTAGAGCACTTAAGGAACTATCTGAAGCAATCTTGGAACCGTTATTAGAAGAGTAATACGAGAATTGACTTAGGGCTTGTCTACACTTACTCCTGTCGGCACTCTACCTTCCCGGGAGGTGGTAGTTATGTCTACGAGAAAAGCCCTCCCATTGATATAGCACTGTTTACACCAGGAGTTCGGTGGTATAACTGCGTCATTCAGGCCTGGTCTACACTATGAGATTAGTTCAAATTTAGCAGCGTTAAATCGAATTAACCCTGCACCCGTCCACACAACGAAGCCATTTACTTCGACATAAAGGGCTCTTAAAATCGATTTCTGTACTCCTCCCCGACGAGGGGAATAGCGCCAAAATCAGTATTGCCATTTCGGATTAGGGTTAGTGTGGGTGCAATTCGACGGTACTGGCCTCCAGGAGCTATCCCACAGTGCACCATTGTGACCGCTCTGGACAGCAATCTTAACTCGGATGCACTGGCCCGGTAGACAGGAAAAGCCCCGCGAACTTTTGCATTTCATTTCCTGTTTGCCCAGCATGGAGAGCACAGGTTACCACGCAGAGCTCATCAGCACAGGTAACCATGCAGTCTGAGAATTGAAAAAGAGCACCAGCATGGACTGTACGGGAGGTACTGGATCTGATCGCTATATGGGGAGAGGATTCTGTGCTAGCAGAACTACATTCCAAAAGATGAAATGCCAAAACATTTGAAAAAAATCTCCAAGGGCATGATGCAGAGAGGCCACAATAGGGACTCACTACAGTGCCGCGTGAAAGTTCAGGAGCTCAGACAAGCCTACCAAAAAACCAAAGAAGCAAATGGAAGGTCCGGGTCAGAGCCACAGACATGCCGCTTCTACGCTGAGCTGCATGCAATTCTAGGGGGGGCCGCCACCACTACCCCACCCCTGACCGTGGATTCCGAGGAGGGGGTAATCTCAGCCATGCCTGAGGATTCTGCGGACGGGGAAGATGAAGAGGAGGAGGAGGAGGACGACGACGAGCTTGCGGAGAGCACACAGCACTTCGTTCTCCCCAACAGCCAGGATCTTTTTCTCAGCCTGACTGAAGTACCCTCCCAAGGCATTATCCCAGACCATGAAGCCATGGAAGGGACCTCTGGTGAGTGTACCTTTGTAAATACAAAACATGGTTTAAAAGCAAGCTTTTTTTAAATGATTAATTTGCCCTGAGGACTTGGGATGCATTCGGGGCCAGTACAGCTACTGGAAAAGTCTGTTAACGTGTCTGGGGATGGAGCGGAAATCCTCCTGGGACATCTCCATGAAGCTCTCCTGGAGGTACTCCAAAAGCCTTTCCACAAGGTTTCTGGGCAGTGCAGCCTTATTCCGTCCTCCATGGTAGGACACTTGACCACGCCATGCTAGTAGCAAGTAATCTGGTATCATTGCATGACAAAGCCTGGCAGCGTATGGTCCCGGTGTTTGCTGGCATTCAAGCAACATCCGTTCTTTATCTTGCTGTGTTATCCTCAGGAGAGTGATATCGTTCATGGTAACCTGGTTGAAATATGGGAATTTAATTAAGGGGACAGAGGTGGCCGTTCCTACTGGGCTGTTTGCCTGTGGCTGAAAAGAAATCCTTCCCCGCAGTTAGCCAAGCTTGTACTGAAATCACATGTGCTATGTAATGTGAATAGTGTTGTTCACCATGAAAGAGTATAAGCATTGTTCTGTAAAATGTATCTTTTTAAATACTTCTCTCCCTCTTTTCCCCCTCCCTCCCACAGCTGCAAATTTTTCAAGCCTCCCTCCCCCGTCCCGAAGGCTATCTCAGATAAGGCGGCAGAAAAAAAGGACGCGAGACAAAATGTTCTCTGAAATCATGGAATCGACCCGCAATGAAAGAGCTCATCTGAATGAGTGGAAGGACGTGGTAGCGAAGTACAGGAAAGATGCCAGTGAACATGAGGACAGGAGGGACCAACGTGAGGACAGAAGGGACCAACGTGAGGAGAGGAGAGACGCTCGAGATGAGAGGTGGTGGCAGGAAGATCAGAGGAGGCAGGATGCAACGCTGGGGCTGCTGAGTGAGCAAACGGACATGCTCCGGCGTCTGGTGGAGCTTCAGGAACGGCAGCAGGATCACAGAGTGCCGCTGCAGCCCCTGTATAACCACCCTCCCCCCTCACCATGTTCCATAGCTTCCTCACCCAGACGTGTAAGAACGCAGCAGGGGAGGCTCTGCGCACCCTCCCACTCCACCCCAGTGGACAGCCCAACCAAAAGGCTGACATTATTTTGAACTTTTTTAGTGGCCTTTTCCTTCCCTCCTATTCTCCTCCCAAACCCCACCTGGGCTACCTTGTCAGTTCTCTCCCTCTTTTTATAATCAATTAATAAAGAATACATGATTTTTAAACGATAGTGACTATTTCCTTTGAAAGCAAGGTGTGATCGAAGTGGGAGGGTGGGTTGCTTATAGAGAATGAGACAATCAAGGGGGCAGGTTTTCATCAGGAGAAACAAACAGAACTTTCACACCGTAGCCTGGCCAGTCATGAAACTGGTTTTCAAAGCTTCTCTGATGCGCAGCGCTTCCTGGTGTGCTCTTCTAATCAGCCTGGTGTCTGGCTGCGGCCAGGCGATTTGTCTCAGCCTCCCACCCCGCCATAAAGGTCTCCCCCTTACTCTCACAGAGATTGTGGAGCACACAGCAAACAGCAATAACAATGGGAATATTGGTTTGGCTGAGGTCTGAGCGAGTCAGTAACGTGCGCCAGCGACCCTTTAAACATCCAAATGCACATTCTACCACCATTCTGCACTTGCTCAGCCTGTAGTTGAACAGCTCCTGACTACTGTCCAGGCTGCCTGTGTATGGCTTCATGAACCATGGCATTAAGGGGTAGGCTGGGTCCTCAAGGATAACTATAGGCATTTCAACATCCCCAACGGTTATTTTCTGGTCTGGGAAGTAAATCCCTTGCTGCAGCCATTTAAACAGAGTAGTGTTCCTGAAGACGTGAGAGTCATGAACCCTTTCCGGCCATCCCAGGTTGATGTTGGTGAAATGTCCCTTGTGATCCACCAGTGCTTGCAGCACCACTGAAAAGTACCCTTTGCGGTTTACGTACTGGCTGCCGTGGTGCTCCGGTGCCAAGATAGGGATATGGGTTCCATCTATCGCCCCACCACAGTTAGGGAATCCTATTGCAGCAAAGCCATCCACTATGACCTGCACATTTCCCAGAGTCACTACCTTTGGTAGCAGCAGCTCAGTGATTGCTTTGGCTACTTGCAAATCACGAACCCCCACAGTAGATTTGCCCACTCCAAATTGATTCCCGACTGACTGGTAGCTGTCTGGCGTTGCAAGTTTCCACACGGCTATCGCCACTCGCTTCTCAACTGTGAGGGCTGCTCTCATCTTGGTATTCTGGCGCTTCAGGGGAGGGGAAAGCAAGTCACAAAGTTCCATGAAAGTGCCCTTACGCATGCGAAAGTTTTGCAGCCACTGGGAATCATCCCACACCTGCAACACTATGCGGTCCCACCAGTCTGTGCTTGTTTCCCGGGCCCAAAATCAGCGTTCCACGGCTAGGACCTGCCCCATTAACAGCATGATCTCCAAAGTGCCGGGGCCCGCGGTTTGAGAGAATTCTGTGTCCATGTCCACGTCCTCTTCACTCTCGTCGCCCCGCTGCAGTCGCAGCCTCCTCCTCGCCTGGTTCTCCAGGTTCTGGTTCAGCAGAAACTGCACGATAATGCGCGAGGTGTTTACAATGTTCATTACTGCTGTCTTGAGCTGAGCGGGCTCCATGCTATGGTATGGCGTCTGCACAGTTCACCCAGGAAAAAAGGGGCAAAACAGTTGTCTGCCATTGCTTTCACGGAGGGAGGGGTGAGGCTGTACCCAGAACCACCAGCGACAATGTTTTTTGCCCCATCAGGCATTGGGATCTCAACCCAGAATTCCAATGGGCGGGGGAGACTGCGGGAACTATGGGATAGCTACCCACAGTGCAACGCTCCGGAAGTCGACGCTAGCCTCGGTACATGGACGCACACCACCAAATTAATGTGCTTAGTGTGGCTACATGCACTCGACTTTATACAATCGGTTGCCCAAAATCTAATTCTGTAAATTCGGAATAATCCTGTAGTGTACACATACCCTCAGAGGTCTGGATTTTCCACACCACTGAGCAACATAGTTATACCAACATAAGTTTGTAGTATAGACCAGGGGTAAGAAAGTCTGCTCTTAAATCTTTGCTGAAAAGTAGAAGTAGGCTGAGACTGTGACGAACTGGGACTGTTCTTACTGTGGTCTTTGAATGCTGACAGGGGAGTGTGGCTAGGATGGTCTGCACTGGGGGATGGGAGACCGGCCGAGGGAGAATACCTGAGCATGTAACATGAGAACCCAGGAAGGGGTTAGAGGCCAGGTGACACCTTTGCCCGGGAAACTGAACAAAGGCTAGAGAGAGAGTTCAGAGCTGGTTGGTGACATGGCTGGGAGGCAGACGGGGCTCTGACCTCCCAAGGGGGCTATGGTGCCCTGGGACCCCAAGATGGACCTAACTGAGGGGGTCCTGTTGTCTGTGCCTGCAAGACCTGTCTTGGACTGTATTCCTGTCGTCTAAATAAACCTTCTGCTTTACTGGCTGGCTGAGAGTCATAGTGAATCGCAGGAAGCCGGGGGTGCAGGGCCTTGTGTCCCCCCACACTCCGTGACAGAGACATCTGGGTTTTCAGTTAGAATTACTAGATTGGGGATTTAGTGAGTTCTAAGGTGCTACTGAATAAGAAAGCAAAGACTTTTTTTTCTTTTATGCACACTATTTAAGGTTGTTTAAACCCAGAACCTAAATTCTTAACCAAACTCTGGGTGATGCATATATATTAGCCATCTCCTTCCAACTCCAGGGTTATTGATCTTGAAATAATTCATGACCCTGCTTTCTGTACCGGTAACCCACACAGTACCTGTATATGCCCACTACTTTAGCTATTTGTTGTTGTTTTTGGAATAAGCAGAATCATTTAGGTAAAAGTTCCATCATTTTCTTTTTCGAATGGCTTAGTTATCTGGCATTAAGCCTGACATCTTTTGAAGCCTTGTTATCTTCTAAAACCAGAGCACCAACACACATGGTACAGTTTCCCCGCACACAAGTCACAAGATTCACAACTCAGAGTTATAACTGGCAAAAGACTGTTGAAATCCTATTTAAATTATAATGAAATAATTTATCAATGCTTACAACAAAAAGGTCCTTTTACTTATTAATTCACAGGCTCTGGGAATAGTGTTTGTTAGTTAACTACTTTCTGCAGAACATGCTATTTTTGATGTGACCTCTGAAAAGGAGAAGCGGAGAACAGAACAGCATTCAACCCTCCTGACTTTAGCCTTCTAATAAAAATTGATTTTTGGGAGTGTAGTGAATTAAAAACAAAATAAGACAAGATATTTGCCACCAACGCACAATTGTTTTGAAATATACAGAGTGTGAGAGAGAAGTTACTTGACAGTGTCCTCTTTTGTGTCTGAACATCTTTAAACTATAGTTCTCCAGTAGCCCATTGCCTAGTATGTCTTATTTTAATGAAAGTTTTAGTATGGGCACCAGCTCACTGATCAAACAGCTGTTATGCTGGGGAGCAGGATTTGATCCCTCACCACCTGGATAGCAGAGGCTGAAGACGACTGCAGAGCCATCTAGCTCAGCTCCCAGGAAAGTGAGAGCTTGATGTCACTATGTTACTCTAGCAATTTCCCCTTTCATGGATTTGTGGAGTAGAAGTGAAAAACTCCAGAGGAAGCTGCATCTTTTTCAATAAGTGGGGTGTTAGGCCAAAAAGCCTTTGCTGTTGGGTGTGGTCAACAGTTTAAGACTCCTTTTTCACCCTCAACCAAAGTTTTAAAATAAGACTAGAGTCAAGATCTGTCTCTCAGAGTATTACCCTTTGTCTTTTTAATCTTCTCTAGTTATGCTCCAAAATCAATGCCAAAGAAGATTCACACATGAAGAAGCTGTGTTGTATTGTCTGGATCTCTAAATACACAAATAGCAGATATCAAACTTTTCGGTCTGACAGGCCTAAATCATCCCCTCCTGGGTTACATACAGTTAGCTCTCCATACTATACAACACCATAGAGATTCTGCAAAATAAAGTGACAACTTCACAGAATGTCACTATAACTGTCTGTGACATTATTGACACAAACTGGGACCGTATAGAACATTGTTGCAACCAAGGTCCTGTAATGGCACCAAATCAGCTATACAATTGATCCACTGAGAGACGGCAGATACACCTTGTGGCTCAGCAAGGCATGCAGGGACATGCCTACGGATAGAATTCTAAGGTTTTTCCATGCCATGTGCTGGGTGGCTTGTGTTTGGAACAAAGGGAAGCACAAGCCACATGGCAAAAGGACTATAAAAGGCAGCTGCATCATCTCCATTTTGTCTTCAATCCTGCTTCTTACCTCTGGAGGAACTTTGCTACAAACTGAAGCTCTGAACAAAGGACTGAATGACCCATCCAAGCTGTGGATGTATTCCAGAGATTTGATTTGAACCTGCAGTTTATTCCATCACTGCTACAAGTCTGAACCAAGAACTTTGCCATTACTGTATGTAATTGATTCAATTTAACAAATTTTAACTCTCATCTATATTTCTTTCTTTTTATGAATAAACCTTTAGAATTTAGATTCTAAAGGATTGGTAACAGCGTAATTTGTGGGTAAGATCTGACTTGTATATCAACCTGGGTCTGGGGCTTGGTCCTTTGGGATCGGGAGAACCCTTTTTTCTTTTACTGGGGTATTGGTTTTCATAACCATTCATCCCCATAAGGAGTGGCGCTGGTGGTGATACAAGGGAACTGGAGTATCTGAGGGAATTGCTTGTATGACTTCTGGTTAGCCAGTGAGGAAAACTGAAGTCCTCTCTGTTTGGCTGGTTTGGCGTGCCTTAATAGTAAAGGAACTCCAACTTTGGGCTGTAACTGCCCTGCTCTAAGCAATTTGTCCTGAATTGATACTCTCAGTTGTGTCCCGCCAAAGGCCGCATCATTGCACTGTCATGTCAGAATACAAACAATTTAAAGTCCTAGAGAGCTACATTCCACTTACCATCAGGCTAGCTACCCAGATTTGTCATTTTAATAAGTGCTTTTTTTCCTTTCTGGTCCAACCACACTATGGGTAGAGCCCTTCAAATCCATGGGTATCTGCTTTATATCCGTGGACCATTTTTGCGGATCGCAGCTCAGATGCGGATACAAATTTTGTATCTGCGCAGGGCTCTGCAGTGCACACTGACCTGAATGGAGCAGCTGTCACCCAGCCTGCAGGCTCCAGCTTGGCTCTCTGAATCATGCAGCAAGGGGGATAGCCCGCTGAGCATTCTGGGAGTTGTAGTCCCTGCTTGCTTGGATGGAAGAGGTAAACTACAACTCTCAGAAGGGAATGAACCAAGCGCCATTTTGAAAGAGGTGTGGTTGTAATTTAAACTAGCGGGCGGCAAGGTTGTGTGCTTTTAAGAGAATAGTTATTGCCGCTCTCTGCCCGAGCTGGGTCTGCATGCATTACAACCCCCACAGCTGCATAGGGGAGTCTGAGTTCACCCCCCACCACCGACATTGGGAGGGCGCTGCTGAACACGAGGGCTCAAGATTGTAGCCTTTCTACCCGGAATGGGGAAGGAAGTACTGGGGGGGGCGGAGCACGCAGTGGGGCAGGAGGTCTCTAGGGAGAAGTAGGGAGGTGGTTGGGGGTCGGGAGCTTGGCACAGCCCTGCGTCACTGCTTCTCAGTGACCTGTGAAGCTGTTTAGAGCCCTGCAAATCCACAGATATCTGCAGCCGCGGATGCAGATATCGGCAGACAATTTTTACGAATCGGATGCGGATACATATTTTTGTATCCGTGCAGGGCTCAAACTATGGGATCAATTCTGCAAATGCTGAGCACCCTCAATTTTGATTAACTTCATTGAGAGTTGGGGAGCTCAGCTACTCACAGGACTGTTCAGCAACCACCTCTGAAGCCCTACATGTCTATTTGTCATCCTTAGAACATGAGGTTCCTTATATTCGTATCGAGAAATTTATACCAGCTCCAGAGGGCATGCGTAAAGAGATCAGCTTTGCTTACGGCTGAACACTCTGCCAATTATGTTTGCATAATTTAAATTGAAGGGATTTTCTTCTTTATATCTCAAACTCAACACATCTCCTGTCACTAACCCAACTGGCTATCAAAGCAGCAGTTTTCAGCATCTCAAACTTCACAAGACAAAAATACCAGGGCAGCCAATGGTATCCAGACTCAAAGCTAAAAGCAGCAGCACAAACAGGCATAAAAACAAATGAAACATTCTGCTTATCCGCTGCTTAGATGCTTCTTCCTGTCTGTAATATATTGGATTTTGTTTTACCAAGGTTCTTGACCCCTTTGGCCAATCTTCCATTCAAGTAATGGTCTGTAACATGAAGAAAAGAAAAAAAAAAGAGAGATACTGAACATCACAGCCTGTACTTCCCTAGCAAGAAACTTTCCATTTAGTGAACATTATCCACCAAAGACAGATTATCTGCAGATGGCTGGTGCATGTATGAAAGATTCACCAAAAGGTAGGGAAATAGCCACAGGAGTCTGAATTTGTAGTGCTGACAATGCAGCCAGGCTATCCCCTCGTGGCCTTATTATTAAAGAGATTAGCATTCAGAAATCAAACTGATACATTGCTGTGAAATGAAAAAAATATTGAAGCTGCACAGAGTAATTTTCTGCTAGTACTTTACAATGCATTCAGTAAGTGAGGAGAGGGATACCTCCCTCCACTTCTCTGTGAGTTACTCCATCATCATTCCCCTCACCAAGGCATGCCACCAAGGCATCGTACTTTGCTCCTCTTTCCATTCCCTCCCCAAAATTCTAGCAATTGCCAAATCCTGTTCATTGTTCTTCCTCAACACTGTCAAAATCTGCCTTTCCTTGCCTACATCCAAAAAACTTGCCTGTGTCTTGGTCATTTCCCACCTCAGCTACTGAAATCTGCCTCACTCTTGCCTGTAACCTCTTAATTCACTCCACGCCAGCCCATCCAAAATCCTGCTGGCAAAGCAATCTTCACCACCACTCTGACCACATAGCTCTCCTCATCAAATCCCTTCACCCCTTTGTATAAGCTTCTGTATCAGGTTGAAGCGTGGTTGCTGATCTTTGGACATTTAATTAACCCTGCTGTTTAAAATCTCTGAGTGGTCAATTGCTCCCTCATGATGAGGGACAGAGCTGAGCTAAGCAGGGAGACTTGGTCTTCATGTCCCACAAGCAAAGGAAGACAGAAGGCAGAAGATTCTGGACGTGAACCACTGGCTAAGTAAGTGGTACAGGTTGGAGGATTTGGGTTTTGTGGAATGTTGGTCCACCTTCTATGGGGAGAGAGGCTGTATAGTTCAGATGGCCTCCATCTCAGTAAAAGGGAAACAAAACTTCTAGGCAACAGAGCAACTAGTGTAGTGAGAAGGGTGTTAAACTAATAACAAAAGGAGAGAGTAAAAGAGGGAAAAATGAGCACTCAATCAGTACAAAAATGTAGGTGTTGAGAATAAAATTAATCAAGAAACCAAATGACACGCAGAGGATACATTCTTTAGGTGCCTAAACACTATTGGTAGAAGCCTGGGTAATAAACAAGTGGAATTGGATTTACTCACTTATGAGCATAATTTCAATCTACTTGATATTACTGAAACCTGGAGGGATAATTCATATGATTGGAATGTGTAAAATTAATGGTTACAACCGATTTAGCAAGGATCAAATGGGCAAAAGAGGAAGGGGGGCACTTTATGTAAAAAATGGCCTGTTCCCAAGTCACTGCTAACTTCGAAGAAAATTATCTTGAAAGCTTTATGGATCGTTGTCCTAACTGATAAAGTACCAAGCATTAACTGGTGTCTGCTACAGGCCACCAGCACACAAAGCACACAAAGTAACAGGTCTCATGCTGACAGTACTAAAACATCCTTGTATTTTCTAAATATTACAGATGATAATATAGTCTCAAAAATCATTGCATCCAACATGGAGGAATCCTATATCTGACCTCGTCTTGACAGATAAAGAGGAGCTGATCACAAAAAATTAGTGCTAATTTAGGTGCAAGTGATCATGACTTGATCACATCTGTTATGGGCAAACAGAATAAAGTTCAAACCAGTCATTATATATACATACAACCACACACACACACACACACTTGGGGCTTTAAAAGGGCCAATTTCACAAAGCTGAAAACAATTAAGCTAAATCAATTGGGAGGAAGAATTTAAATCAGAAAAGTGTGTATTATAATTGAAAATTGTTTAAGAACACTTTACTTGTTGCCCAAAAAGCCACAATTGAGGAAGAAGACCATACTGGTTACAAAAACTGACCTGCTTAGAGGAAAATTAACTGGCATTGGTCCATTACTACATAGAAATGGTGGAATTATCAATAATGATGCAGAAAAGGCAGAAGTGTTCAATATATATTTCAGTTCTGTATTTGGGAGAACAGCCAGATGATGTAGTCATATCATATGATGAGGATGACACTCTTTCCATTCCACCAGTATCTCGGGAACATCATAAACAACAGCTACTGAAGTTAGACATTTTTAAATCAGCAAGTGCAGATGACTTGCATCAAAGAGTTTTAAAAGAGCTGTCTGAGGAGATCGCTGGACTGTTAGTGTTGATTTTCAATAAGTCTTGGAACACTGGAGAAGTTCCAGAAGACTGGAAGAAAGTTAATGTTATGCCAGTATTTTAAAAGGATAAATGGGATAATGCAGGTAATTACAGGTTCAACTGTCTGACATTAAACCTGAGCAAGATAATGAAGCGGCTGATACAGGACTCAATTAATAATTATATTACTTTCCTTAAATTCTTTAATGCCAATAAACGTGGATTTATGGAAAATAGATCATATCATACTAACTTGATATCTTTCTCCCCTTCCCCGCCATAGATTCCAAAACCAGAAGGCACCACTGTCATCATCTAGTGTATCTTGTATAACACAGGGCACAGAACTTCCCCAAAAATAATTCCTTTTGAACTAGAGCATCTCCTTTAGAAAATCTTGATTTAAAAATTGTCAGTGATGGAGAAGCCACTACCACGCTTGGTTAATTGTTCCAATGGTTAATTACTCTCACTGTTAAAAAATTACACATTATTTCCAGTCTGAATTTGTCTAGCTTCAACTTCCAGCTACTGGATTGTGTTATACCTTTCTCTGCTAGATTGAAGAGCCCATTATTAAATATTTATTCCCCATGCAGGTACTTATAGACTCTAATCAAGTTATCCTTTAACCTTCTCTTTGTTAAGATAAATAGATTGAGCTCCTTGAGTCTATTACTATAAGGCATGTTTTCTAATCCTTAATCATTCTCATGGCTTTTCTCAGAAACCTCTCCAATTTATCAACAGCCTTCTTGAATTTTTGTGGACACTAGAACTAGGCACAATTTTCCAGCTGCAATTACACCACTGCCAAATACAGAGGTAAAATAATTTCTCTGCTCTTACTCCAGACTCCAGTTTATGCATCCAAGGATTATATTAGCCCTTTTGAGCACCACACTGGGAGCGCATATTCAGATGATTATCTACCATGATCCCGAATCTTTTTCGGAATCACTCTTCCCAGGATAGTGTCCCCCATGTAAGTATGGCCTACATTGTTTGTTTCTAGATGTATATGTTTACATTTAGCCATATTAAAATGCATGTTGGTAAGATGGATGCAAGCAATGTGATCCAGATTGCTCTGCATCAATGACCTGTCTTCGTCATTATTTACCACTCCCCAAATTTTTTAGTCATCTGCAAACTTTATGAGTGATGTGTGCAGTAGAGTACATAGTCTGGTGTGTCTTTTTGTCTGGGTGTAGGAAGTAGTGTAAGGATTGCTTTAGTATATTTTAAAACCTTTGAACTGCTTAGTATATTTTGAAAATTGCTAACAGTTTTTCTCCCATTTTCAGGCTCTTCCTGAGAAAGATAAATGTTTGATTTGATCTGGTATTTTGTGTGTGTGCCCATTTTATCAGTTTAACAAGATAAAGCTACTACCCCAGTTAGATTTTCAATAAATAACATATCCCTATCTAGTAACAGAATGGGAACACTCCACCTCACAGATGGATCTGATGCGGGTAAGAGGATTCATAGATTCATAGATTCATAGATTCTAGGACTGGAAGGGACCTCGAGAGGTCATCGAGTCCAGTCCCCTGCCCGCATGGCAGGACCAAATACTGTCTAGACCATCCCTGATAGACATTTATCTAACCTACTCTTAAATATCTCCAGAGATGGAGATTCCACAACCTCCCTAGGCAATTTATTCCAGTGTTTAACCACCCTGACAGTTAGGAACTTTTTCCTAATGTCCAACCTAGACCTCCCTTGCTGCAGTTTAAGCCCATTGCTTCTTGTTCTATCCTCAGAGGCTAAGGTGAACAAGTTTTCTCCCTCCTCCTTATGACACCCTTTTAGATACCTGAAAACTGCTATCATCTCCCCTCTCAGTCTTCTCTTTTCCAAACTAAACAAACCCAATTCTTTCAGCCTTCCTTCATAGGTCATGTTCTCAAGACCTTTAATCATTCTTGTTGCTCTTCTCTGGACCCTTTCCAATTTCTCCACATCTTTCTTGAAATGCGGTGCCCAGAACTGGACACAATACTCCAGCTGAGGCCTAACCAGAGCAGAGTAGAGCGGAAGAATGACTTCTCGTGTCTTGCTCACAACACACCTGTTAATACATCCCAGAATCACGTTTGCTTTTTTTGCAACAGCATCACACTGTTGACTCATATTTAGCTTGTGGTCCACTATAACCCCTAGATCCCTTTCTGCCGTACTCCTTCCTAGACAGTCTCTTCCCATTCTGTATGTGTGAAACTGATTTTTTCTTCCTAAGTGGAGCACTTTGCATTTGTCTTTGTTAAACTTCATCCTGTTTACCTCAGACCATTTCTCCAATTTGTCCAGATCATTTTGAATTATGACCCTGTCCTCCAAAGCAGTTGCAATCCCTCCCAGTTTGGTATCATCCGCAAACTTAATAATCGTACTTTCTATACCAATATCTAAGTCGTTAATGAAGATATTGAACAGAGCCGGTCCCAAAACAGACCCCTGCGGAACCCCACTCGTTATGCCTTTCCAGCAGGATTGGGAACCATTAATAACAACTCTCTGAGTACGGTTATCCAGCCAGTTATGCACCCACCTTATAGTAGCCCCATCTAAATTGTATTTGCCTAGTTTGTCGATAAGAATATCATGCGAGACCGTATCAAATGCCTTACTAAAGTCTAGGTATACCACATCCACAGCTTCTCCCTTATCCACAAGACTCGTTATCCTATCAAAGAAAGCTATCAGATTGGTTTGACATGATTTGTTCTTTACAAATCCATGCTGGCTGTTCCCTATCACCTTACCACCTTCCAAGTGTTTGCAGATGATTTCCTTAATTACTTGCTCCATTATCTTCCCTGGCACAGAAGTTAAACTAACTGGTCTGTAGTTTCCTGGGTTGTTTTTATTTCCCTTTTTATAGATGGGCACTATATTTGCCCTTTTCCAGTCTTCTGGAATTTCTCCCGTCTCCCATGATTTTCCAAAGATAATAGCTAGAGGCTCAGATACCTCCTCTATTAGCTCCTTGAGTATTCTAGGATGCATTTCATCAGGCCCTGGTGACTTGCAGGCATCTAACTTTTCTAAGTGATTTTTAACTTGTTCTTTTTTTATTTTATCTGCTAAACCTACCCCCTTCCCATTAGCATTCACTAGGATAGGCATTCCTTCAGACTTCTCGGTGAAGACCGAAACAAAGAAGTCATTAAGCATCTCTGCCATTTCCAAGTTTCCTGTTACTGTTTCTCCCTCTTCACTAAGCAGTGGGCCTACCCTGTCTTTGGTCTTCCTCTTGCTTCTAATGTATTGATAAAAAGTCTTCTTGTTCCCCTTTATTCCCTTAGCTAGTTTGAGCTCATTTTGTGCCTTTGCCTTTCTAATCTTGCCCCTGCATTCCTGTGTTGTTTGCCTATATTCATCCTTTGTAATCTGTCCTAGTTTCCATTTTTTATATGACTCCTTTTTATTTTTTAGATCATGCAAGATCTCGTAGTTAAGCCAAGGTGGTCTTTTGCCACATTTTCTATCTTTCCTAACCAGCGGAATAGCTTGCTTTTGGGCCCTTAATAGTGTCCCTTTGAAAAACTGCCAGCTCTCCTCAGTTGTTTTTCCCCTCAGTCTTGATTCCCATGGGACCTTACCTATCAGCTCTCTGAGCTTACCAAAATCCGCCTTCCTGAAATCCATTGTCTCTATTTTGCTGTTCTCCCTTCTACCCTTCCTTAGAATTGCAAACTCTATGATTTCATGATCACTTTCACCCAAGCTGCCTTCTACTTTCAAATTCTCAACGAGTTCCTCCCTATTTGTTAAAATCAAGTCTAGAACAGCTTCACCCCTAGTAGCTTTTTCAACCTTCTGAAATAAAAAGTTGTCTGCAATGCAGTCCAAGAATTTGTTGGATAGTCTGTGCCCCGCTGTGTTATTTTCCCAACATATATCCGGATAGTTGAAGTCCCCCATCACCACCAAATCTTGAGCTTTGGATGATTTTGTTAGTTGTTTAAAAAAAGCCTCATCCACCTCTTCCACCTGGTTAGGTGGCCTGTAGTAGACTCCTAGCATGACATCACCCTTGTTTTTTACCCCTTTTAGCCTAACCCAGAGACTCTCAACACTTCCGTCTCCTATGTCCATCTCTACCTCAGTCCAAGTGTGTACATTTTTAATATATAAGGCTACACCTCCTCCCTTTTTCCCCTGTCTATCCTTCCTGAGCAAGCTGTATCCATCCACACCAACATTCCAATCATGTGTATTATCCCACCAAGTTTCAGTGATGCCAACAATGTCATAGTTGTATTTATTTATTAGCACTTCCAGTTCTTCCTGCTTATTACCCATACTTCTCGCATTTGTATATAGGCATCTAAGATACTGGTTTGATCTTTCCTCCCGGTTTTGTCCTGACCCTCTTTTCTCTCTGCCAATATAGCCCACACTCCCTCTCGTCTCCGACCCATCTCCCAGGTCTCCATGTTCCCCACTTACCTGCGGGCTTTGCTCACCTGTCCCCGTCGAACCTAGTTTAAAGCCCTCCTCACTAGGTTAGCCAGTCTGTGTCCAAATAGGGTCTTTCCCCTCCTCGAAAGGTGAACACCATCTCTGCCTAGCAGTCCTTCCTCAAATAGCATCCCGTGGTCTAGGAAGCCAAAGCCCTCCTGGCGACACCATCTTCGCAGCCAGGCATTCACCTCCATGATGCATCTGTCTCTGCCCGGGCCCCTACCTTTGACAGGAAGAATCGAAGAGAATACCACCTGTGCTCCAAACTCCTTCACCCGTACTCCCAGAGCCCTGTAGTCACTCTTGATCCGCTCAGTGTCACACCGCGCAGTATCATTTGTGCCCACATGGATGAGTAGCATGGGGTAGTAGTCAGAGGGCTGGATAATCCTCGACAATGCCTCCGTAACGTCTCGGATACGGGCTCCCGGCAGGCAGCATACCTCCCGAGATGAAATGTCAGGGCGACAGATGGGCGCCTCCGTCCCCCTCAGCAGAGAGTCTCCGACCACCACTACCCTACGTTTCCTATTCGCAGTGGTGGCAGCAGACCTCCCAGCCTTAGGGGTACGAGGCTTCTCCTCCTTTACTGTAGGGGGTGATGCCTTCTTTCCTGTATCAAGAAGAGCATAACGGTTATCTATTACCACAGCGGGAGGGTTCGGAGCAGGGGTGGAGCACTGCCTGCTGCCAGAAGTAACCAGCTGCCAGTGTCCACCCTGAGCCATCTCCTCCTCCACCAGTGGTGTATCAGCAGTCCTGTGTCCTGGGACAGCTACCTCAGCTGTCTCCACATGGACACTGTCCAGGAATTGCTCGTGGATTCGGATGCTTCTCAACCTAGCCACCTCCTCCTGTAGCTCTCCCACCTGCTGCCTGAGAGATTCCACCAGCAGGCACCTTTCACATTGGATGGTCCCCTCAGCCTGGATATCAGTAAGTGGAAATTGCAAGTTACAGTCTCTGCAAAACCACACCAGGATCTGGGTAGAAGCATCCATGCTCAGGCGCTCTGTCTGGCTACAGGCGCAGGTGGAGGAGACAGAAGCAGTGCTGGCACAGGTGTTGCGGGTCTTCCTAACCATCGTAAGCCTCCCTCTGTCAAACTCCCGTCTGCAGCCCCCTGTCCGCCCAAAAGGGTGCTGTATTGCTCCTCCTTCACCTGGAGAACTCCCTTGCGAAACTCCCTGTTAGCAGCCCCTGGTCAGGGTCTCATGAGCATCTGTGAGGTCCCTCAAGAGGGAGGATAATTGGGTTGCAGCCTTACACCAAATCCCAGTGTGTTTTGAGTACCCAGTAGGCAAGGCCCAGCTGGTGTAGCCTCCCTAGGTAGATTGGGGGAAGGAAATCCCCTGGAGTTACTAGTGTATCACCCCTTCCCACAGGCAGAGAACTATGCCCAGCCTGTTCCTCTGGATAAAACCGGGGGCAGGGAGAGATGGGTTGCTTCTTGTCCCATCGAGGTAACAGGGTGGAGATAGGATCCCATTTTACAATGCCCCAGCCCTGTTACACCAACATGTGGCACTCTTGACCTGAAAGTACCATTGCTAGGGGTGAGATGGTAGTTTAACTTCTGTAACCATTCAGCCTTTGACCTTTCTGCTGACACTACCAACAAGTCTGCCATTTGTAGTACGGAAGTGGTTTGGTGATGTTGACACCTATCCACTGTGAAATGGACAAAGACTAGGATTTTTCCAGACCTGAAGAAGAGCTCTGGGTAGTTTGGAAACATGCCTCATTCACCAACAGAAATTGGTCCAATGAAAGATATTAGCTCATCCACCTGGTCTCCCTAAAGACTAGGATAGTCTCTCTTAACAGTAGTGCTTCTGAATAGATATCTGGTTACTGATAAGCATTTTCTCCATGTTTAGCAATTTACTTAAATTTAACTCTATTGGTGTAAATAAGCCATAAAAATTATGGCACCCAGTAATATGAGCTCCTGCAGCTCGGTCCCCACCCAGCTGCTCCACTCACTCTCTTTCAGTGGGGTCCCTGTGACTGTTTCTCCCTCCCTTTATCGTGTGTCTCCGATTCCCCAGACTGCTCCCTACAGGTTCCGCCCATCTCTAGTGCTGCTGTTCACGCCCCTCCGTGGGGCCCTGCCTGGCTGGTTCTGTCGCCTTGTTTGTGGTAGGTTCCCGTTCCTCGCACTGATCCTAACCCCGCGCCCCAACTCTCAGCACGTGTCACTGGGTCATTAGGTAGCTCCCTTCTGGCCTCTCACGCTGGTCTGCTCTTGTTGGCTTCCAACCCTGCTCTTTCTTTGTTTCCTTCCCCAGCAAACGTGGAGGCCAGGACTTGAGTTGTGGCTCTCTGATTGACCTCGCTCTCTGGGTTGCTGTCTACATTTCACTGGCCCTCTGCTTATCCAGAGGCCCTGTCAGTCCCAGGATCCCGACTCCTCTTCAGCCCTTCCCCTCACTCCTGGCATGAGGGGGGGGGGAAACCAAACAAACCCACAAAGTTTTAGTAAGGGGACAACTGTCCCTTCACATTGGCAAGGCAATTTTTACTACCTCTGAGTGTGCTGAAGCTTTCACTGCCATTTATGATTGTTTAATTGTTTGGTGGATAGATCATGTCTGTTTTCAGAGCTGCCATTCTGGCAGTTTTCATGTGCGCAAAAACACCACCCACATAATTAACAAACATTATATAAAGAAGGCCAGACTGTCCATGTACCAGAGGAGCAGGAACAGATAATAAAAGGCTATGCACTTACTGTCTGCCAGCAAAGTCCTGGATAGCAACAACCACAACAAATGTACATTGGCAAAGGGAAATAAACTTCCCTCATCTCCCCTGTGAAATGGAGATTCAAACTAGCAGGTAACAGAGCAGGGCAAAGGTGAATTTTACCTACTGTCTGCGACAGCCTGCTTCACTCTGCCACTGCCCAAATTATATAAAACATGTCCCAATTTATTTGAAAATATGTTTCTATTAACTTAAAGTGGAAAACTAACAGTGGCCTATTACATGGTTGCAAATCCTTTTCCTCCAAGAGACCGCTAAGTGTTCTACAAATTACCCACAGCACCACCACAAAGTGGTGGAACTACACCCACTGTGTTTGTCAACAATCAAACAGTGCAGCACATGCTAGCTAAAACGTGGGAGGAGGGGGGGGAAAGAGATTTTTTTAATAAAGCTCTGAAGCAAACCCCTATTGTTACAAAATGGGATTTTAGGTCTTGATTCAGCAGCTCATCCCTATTCAGTAAAAACCACTTAAGCACATGCTCAAGCACTTGCCTAAGTGCCATTGACTTTAAGGACTGTTAAGCACATGCTTAAATTTAAGCATATGCTTAAGTACTTTACTCAAGAGGGATGAAATTAAACAATTGCTTAAGTGTTTTGCTGAACTAGGGCATTACTGTCCACACAGTGCAGACAGGACCTCATTTAGAAAAATCTATTCTCAATAATGTACACACAGTAAACATGATATATAATTCCATTTATCTACTTTGGAAGGATTAAAGGCTGAGTCAACCTTGCTGGAGTTCAAATCTGTGATTCTAGGGAACATTGGTAGGTACTGCAAAGCTATAGCTCAGATCGCTAAGCTACCCCTCCCCATGAGTTGGTTTGTACTTTGGAGGATCATCTTTAAAAGAACAAGGTACTGGACTGTGATGGGATATATAAAACTCACACTGGAACTGAAGGGGTTAAGAAGCAATCCAGGGATCAGGCAGCCCTGCCCATCCCCACCTTCAGACTTTGGTGGGACAGCGAGGAGTAGGAAGTGGCCTAGGGAGGTAGCCTTAAGGCACTCCTAGGTGCTCGACATAATTGTTTCTCACAGTGCTTCGGGCTGGAGCCTCATTGAGTGGAAAGGCCTGGGCTCCCCTACCAACCACCTTGATACGGAAGGCACAGAAACCCCCTCTTTTCCAGACTCTCCCTTGGGGAAACCCAGAGAGGGTAGAGTCCTTGCAGACTCCACAACTGAAACTAAATGCCAACAGGGGTCACTAAACAGATTGAAGGTTCTCCTGCCCTCCACCCCACTTTGGGAGGGTGTGGGACTTGATATCTTCCTTGGGACAGGCAAAAAAAAGGCATTCCAAAGACACCCTCAAAGCCAACACGAAGAAGTGCAATATTGACATAAACACATGGGAAACACAAGCCCGCAACTGACCAAAATGGAAGAAGACCTTGTGGTACAGATCTGAGTATTCTGAGATCCAGCTAAGACAACAGGAAATGGAGAAATGGGAAAGGAGGAAAGAACATGCCACAGCCTGACTCAACAATCCAGATCCACCCCTTCCACCAGGAAATGTCTGCCCCAACTATGACAAGATCTGTGGGTCCTGGATCGGCCTCATTAGCCACCTGCAGATCCACCAGCGGTAACTGGCTATCATTTTATAGAAGACAATCATACTCAAACTCTGAAGGATGGCCGACAGTCTTGCTTGGGACTTCCTTCAGCCTGCACAGACACATATTGCATTTTGTTGTTGTTGTTGTTGTTTTTAAAAGCTGCATGCAGAAGGGGTCTCTTGACAAACAGTGTAAAAGGTTTTTAAATCATGTTATGTAAAACTACAAAGATGCCTTACACGTATTTCTTACTGTACATTTTTCAGCAGCTGAGCAATGGTTCTTCAGAGGACTTGGAGGTTCTGGACACTGACAGCTCCGAAGGGACGAGCGGATTGGGCCCGATCTGTTTTTGCCTAGAAGCAAAACCAGATGCTCAACAGAATGCTGAAACAGAGGGGGATGCTTATTCTATAGGCCTGTACTATCTGAAGTTGAGGGAGAAATTCGGTATTAAGCCTTTGCGAGTTCATAACCGTAAAACCGCGATGCGTACAATTGTGCGAGTGGCTGTGCACGGAATCATTAAGCACTGCCTGAGAGAGAAACAAAATGAGGATTGCCCTGGGTGCGCCATAGATGCCCCCGGTCATGGGCATCCTGACTGCATGTACTGGTCTTTAGATGAGGTGAACTGTAAAATTAAATAAATTAGCGGTAGTTTGCGTATGGAGAGTGTGTTAAATATCATCACCACGTTGGGATACGCACTGCAGTGCCTCTGTTTAACCCAGGAACATTTAGCTCTAGGGGCATGTACAAGGGTTAACCGGGGCTCGAACCTCTCCAGGGCGGCGGGGAGCCACACCAGCTCACTACATACAGTTGTTGTTCGGGGGAATTAGTCTGTCCGTGGGGGTCTCCCTCGGCAGCTCTTGCGGTAACTGAAATAAATGCCGTAAGCCCAGGCCCTGGGTCAGGGCGGGCAGCAATGAGTCACAGGCTCAGGCCCTGAGGCAGGGCTGAGCAGTAGCAGTACAAATAGTATCAAGCCCAGGCCCTGGGTCAGGGCGGGGCAACAATGAGTCAGGGGCTCAGGCCGATTGGCCGAACCTGCGGATGCGGCCAGTAAACAAACCGGCTCGGCCCTTCAGGTGCTTACCCTGGCGAGCCGCGTGCCAAAGGTTGCCAATCCCTGGGCTAGCCTAATTAGTCCTATCTGTTTTTTAAATGTAGAGAAAGCCACAGCTCCAGCCTGTGATGTATTATTTTAATAAAATCAATGGACCCAAAACAAACACAGGAGCTTGTACCTGTGTCTCAGCACACGGGTTGCAAACATTTAAAAACAAAGACATTCTGGTAATACAACAGAAAAATTCATACTTAAATCTAAAAGTCCTAAGAAAATGAAAGCTTAATATAACTTTCACTTGTATTTGTTAAAAAAGTGGGGGGAAAAGCAGCCTTCTTATTTCTTACCCACTGGTTTACAGAATAATGGGAATATAAACTGACTGTTACTAAAGACTTGTGGTTTTAAACCTGGGATGTTTCTGCATGCTCATTTTTTAATTGAAACATACCTGTAAAAATGTTAAATAAAGGGATGTGTCTTCATATAGGCTTGTCTTTTAAAGGGTTTATTCCTTTACAAACCTTAATATAACTGTCACTTGTATTTGTTAAAAAGTGGGGGAAGAAACAGCCTTCTTAACTCTGATCCACTGGCTTACAAAAGCTGTTTTTGCTGCAGTTTCAAATTGTCCTCACTAAAAGCATAGAGAAAAGCTTTTAAAAACTTTTTGTTAGTAAGGGTTTGTGGGTTTAACCTTAAGGTGCTTCTGCATGCTCATTTTTTTATTGAAACACACATGTATAAGTGTTAAATGGAGGGATGTTTCTTCAGATAGGCTTGTCTTTCAAAGTGGCCTTCTTCTTTTCTAATCCACTAACTTAGAAAGGCTGCTTCAAATTGTCCTTACTAAAAAATAACTAATGTTAGTAAAAGCATAGGGGAAAACTGTTTTTATTACTATAAATTACTTTGATAAACTGGTTGTCTGTGTTTTTAACCTTGGGGTGTTTCTGCATGCTCATTTTTTATAACACTTTTAAATAAAGGGCTGTTTCTTCAAAGAAGCTTGTCTTTTCAAGTGATTATAAAATAGAGGTTTATTCCTTTACAAAACTTAATATAACTTTTACTTTGTTCAAAAGTCCGAAAAGAAACAAACGTATCTCTATGTTCCGGACATCGAACAGCTTTCTTTATCTCTAATTCACTGGCTAACAAAGCTTCTTTTGCTACAGCTTCTAATTGTCCTCACCAAAAGCATAGGGAAAAAACTTTTCAAAACTGTTTATTACTAAGGGCTTATGGTTTTAACCTTTATTAAAGCACCTATGTAAAAGTGCTACATGGCGGGAAAGATGCTTGGGGTCTGTTTTTTTTAGATAAGGCAGTTAAGAGGGAGGAGTGGGTGTGAGGGGGAGATGGCTCTTGTTTAAAAATCTTGGGACTATAGGATTGGTTCAGGAAAATGTGTTGTATGACGCAGCTGTAGAACAGCATCTGATTGGTCCGACCCAAAGGCGGAGATAACTAGCCTGAGGGGTTGTGAGCCTTGGGAGCGCTATCTTTGCCCAGGAATAGTCACAAGGGTAAGATATCTCTCTCTCTCTGACTCAACCACCTGCTGCCTATCTTTGCCCTTTGCAAAGGACTTCCTTTTCCCTTTTTCTGCCATGCTCTCTCTTTTAACCTATCTTTATATTTTTCTCTTTTATTTAACTCTTTTAAATGCTCTTTTCTTAACCTGCCCTTATATTTAATATTTTAAATGCTTTTCTATTAATCTATCTTTATATTTTTACCATGTGCCTACTAAAGAGTCTCCACTTTATAAAATTCCCTTTTTTCTGTCATATGCTCTCTTTTAACCTATCTTTATATTTTTCTTTTTAATTTAATATTTTTAAATGCTCTTTTCTAAACCTTATATTTAATATTTTAAATGTTTCTTTATTAACCTGCCTTTATATTTTTTCTTTTAATATTTAATTTTAAAATAACTCCTAACTCTTTTTAAATGCTCTTTTCTTAACCTACCCTTATGTTTAATAAACCTTTTAAATTTAATCTCAATTTTTTAAATTCTTTAATAACATGCCAAACTAGGCTTTTAAAATCAAGTTTCCTTTCTAAAATTTCTAAACCTAACCCAAAATCTTTCTTTTCTTTAATAACTTGTTTATTCTTTCAAACTAACCCTTTAAACACAAAAACCTATATTTTTCTTTAAGTTCTCCCTTTCTTTTCTTTAATAACACTCCAAACTAGTCCTTTAAAATCATCTCTCCTTATTAAACCTAACCACTCTTTCTTCTGTTTAACAATCTTTCTTTTCTTTTTTCCTCTAAACCTAACCAAATCTTTTTTAAGCTCCTTTCCTTTAAGTACTCTCACTCTATTCTTTCAACCTTTTTCTCTAAACAATCAACCAAACGTATCAAAGCACAAGCACGCAACATTCCCCCGACTAAACAAACAAACAAAAAATTTAAAAAAATTAAAAATGGCCCACAGTGGCAAACCTCGACACCAACAGAAACAGGAATGGAGGGCGGGATACAAGCCCAAAATGGGGTGTCAAAAATACATGGTGATGAATGCTATAGAGGTATATACTACTAATGTTCAGTATATACAAAGCTGGGACAAGAAGTGAATTTCTGGAGATGGACAAGTACACCCATGTCCTTGGTCTGACTATTCATAACATCAAAGCTTCCTAAAAAGGAATTTCTGATATAGAGTCAGATGTGCATTTCACACACACAAATGTAGATGTTCAAGAGGCAAAACAAAATAATGATCAGGATTTATTTGTACTACCTGTTGCTAACAACAGGATACAATGCCTCTCATCTCTAGATCCCTACCCAGACTGGTAATAGCAGAAAGTCTTTACCTGTTGACTATCTTATTCCTAGAGGTGGGTTAAGGTTTGAGTCCAGGCTGACACTTATCTAACCTTGTCTCTTATCACACAACTCTCCCATCAACCCCTTTGTTAATGATGGATGTTGCTTGGAAACAACTCTTTCTTCGCTTCTCCCACAACAGTCTCTGCATTTTTTCATCGTTATGCACCTTCCAAATGGAATGTGTTCCCTGAGCTAGTCCACAAAGCCCCTAGTCTCTTCAAGATCCACTGCCTACAAGAAAATACCACAACTAAGGGAATTAAGGATCATCTACTTACCTTTCGGGGGGGAAAAAAAGACAAAGGAGTGTGGGGAAATCTTGTATTGTGCTTTATCTGTGCTGCACCTGTGGCCTCTTGAGAGCACCAATACTATGATGAAAATGTTTGTTCCAGATTTCCAAAAGCTTTTAAAGGTTTGTTTAATTTTCAAATTCTTTGCAAGTTTAAATAAAGCCATAGCTTTCTCAGCACTCTCAATATACTAAGCCACCTTAAAATGAGCAGAAAAACATATCACAGAAAATCCTACTAGGTATTTAACACTTAGAACTTTAAAACTACTAAACTAATTTCCTTGAAACTTGGGTTGTTCTTTACATCTCTGTGATGTATACAACAACACAAGCTTGAACAAAATCCATTCAAGCCATTGTTGAGTTATATGGGGACAAATTCTCTCTTTCGAATACATCAACCAAGTGTTTGGTTTTGCCTCTGTTTTTACAACCTGGCTTAACTGATTTTGCTGAAACCTTCCAAAACTATCTGCCTCAGGCAGGAAACCAAGCATGTGACTGAAAAAGAGGGATGATGGGAGCTGTATTTCAACCATAATGATAGCAATCATCACCATTATTGTACACACAAATGGGTAAACTATCCCCCTAACAGGGGACTGGAACTTTTTTTGTTTTATAGTCTTTTTAGAAATGTCCCAATCCTCACACAAACCTTGAAAAATCTGTAAGAATAGCCAGGGTTAAATGATACCACATGACACTCCACTTTTGCTCCACAATGAGCTGCTTATTGAGGAGGGTCATACAATTAGCCCCCAAATTACAGCCCTTTTTTAACAAATAAATTCAAAACTGAATTTCTAAAGACAATACATTATATGCTGAGATATGAGCAGCAAGGCTGTACTCAAATGAGATACTCATACTAATGAGAAAACTAACAAAATGAACTATTTACACAGGGTCAGATTCTGCCTCCTCCCCTTACTTACACTTGAGGAGGACCTTACTCCACAAGTAGTTCCATCAATCTAGCCCTAAAATATTTAGATTCCTAGTCTCAGTGCATGGAATATGTTGAACCAGTCAATGGACCCACTGGAGGCAGATTTTCTGAAGAATTTTGTACATTTTAAGGTCCTAGAACATTAGTTGAATTCAGGGTTGGAGACAAATTTTCTCTTTCGTGCTGTACTAGAAATAGGTTACATATCAATCAGGTAGTTAGAAATTATGCCATTAACTGTAACAGGAGCAAAACTGGGCCCTAGTATAACAATTTTATCATCCAGGAGTGGCTGTATACATTAAAGTGTCATTCGCTAGAACGTGAAAGTGAGATTTACACTTTGCCTAGGTTTTACAAACTTGCACTCTTCCTGCACTTTTTGTTGTTATAGTTCATTATTGGCAAAGTAATGTGGAACTGCTGACATGGAAGCATAAATATTTTATTAACACATGAAATATGTTGTACATCATGCACACAAGCTAAGACTTACAGCTCACTGCTGATTCCTAATGAGTTTTTGCACATATGCCAGGCGACGTTTCATAAACAGAGCGGTTCTAATCAGATCTGTTAATCATTCACTAATATATAAAATGACTATAGGAGAGAGCTTCTTAAAGCTCTAATTTTGTAATATGTTTTTACAGATACAGTCTTGAGATGAACAATAAAAAGTGAACATTAACATAACTCAGTATAATTAACAGCTATCATTTCCATTTTGTATTAATAAAAAACTATTCCAAACCTAAAATTGCAAACAAGTATCTATGAACCTTTTTGCAAGTCAATCTTGAAGTAAGACTTAGTAGTAACTGTACCTCACCATTTTTGGATATATCCTGTCTAGTGACCTGATCCAACTCCTAGTGAAGTCAATGGAGAGACTCATCAATTTCATTGTAAATAGGATTGGGCCATTATTGTTGGTGGAGAAAAAGTCTTCTAATCCTTTCACATCTTAAGCAAGATCATCAGTATGTATACTGTAGGCCCAATCTACTCCCATTAACATCAATGGGAAAAGGACCGGGACCTATAAAAGATATACTAAACAGAAATCAAAGAAATTAGAGATCTTAAGTAACTGATAGATCATCAAAACCATCCATCTAATCAAAGAGTTCATACAGTATTGTTCTTTATGTATATTCTTAAGTACTTTTCCTAGTGTAGGTTTAAACATCTCAAGCAACATGGTTTCTCACACTGCCCATGAAAACTATTTTACAGTTTGATAGATCTCACTCTGAGCAACTTAATATGTAATCTAAAGTTTCCTTTCCTCAATTTCATCCCACTACTTCTAATTATATCCCCAACCACTCCTTGGAACTTAAAACTTTCAGATTCTCAGGGAGAGTTATAATATCCCTCCATAGTTATAATTTAGCCTATAATTTTAAAATCCTCTCTCATCACAAATCATTCTTTCCAGTCCCTTACTAACGTTTCCCTTTCCTCTCTGCATTTCCTTAAATTTGTCAACATCTTTCTGGTAGTTAGGGTTGGATTCTACTCTTGATCCACTTGCACAGAAGCAGAATTTGACCCAGACGGTTTAACTTTATAAAGCATTAAATGCAGGCTCTGAGATGACTGAAAGACTTAAAGCTTGTTGTTGAAGTAACACACTTTGTCAGAGTAATGCCTCCCAGAGAGAAAAGGGATTTTCATTATTTCTGACATGACGACATTGAACTCCAAACATATACATTCCACAACCACGTGTGAAGCTGTCTGCAATAGAAGTTAAATGAGTCTGAAGACGTTGTGTGCATGTGCGTAGAACAGAAGTATCAGCAGTGTACAGCGAGTTTTCAGAAACAATGACCAATATACCTGGTTACATACATAATCAGATATCATAGATAGCAGCACAGGCATTGGGTTAGAACAGACTGTAAGGGTAGCAGCAAAGAACGATTTGTCAAGTGTTTCAAATGAGAAGGAAGAAACCACAACAGTAATACTAATAGCTACTGATAAATTGTTGGCTTAGGGGATTGATAGAAAATGATAATATCTTGCAGAAACTCTAAATCGAGACCAAAGCCTTTGGTAGCCTTTAAGAGACAATGTAAACTATGCATATGGGATAAATTAAGCTTTATTTAATATACCTGTATTTTGGTTATAGGGATATATTAAATAATGTTTATTTGACTGGTATGGGGCATTTATTGAGGTATTTAGCAAGCCACTAGCATTTTGCCAAAGAATTCAGAAAGCAAAGAATTCAGAATGGTCTGTGCAGCAATCAGTTTGCACAATTCACAGTATCAAGCACAGTGTACTGGCTTCTGCAGTGGTTCCCAAACTGAGTGATGGAGTCCTCTGTGTGACAGACTGGCAGATAAGCAGGCCCCTACTGCTTGCCTTCTGTCATCCTGTTACACCACAGTTCTGCTTTTTTCTCTCCACTCTTCCTCTTCTCCATTTCTATCTCCATCTTTTTTTTTTTTCTTTGTATTTGCATTCATTTTTATCTTCATCCCTAAGTACTCCCCCACAGAGGCAGATTAAGGTTTCCTGGAGCCCTGGGACAGAGCAAGTCAGGGGCCCCTCCCCACCCCTTCTGTCTGCGGCCCCACTCCCATTCCGCTCCCTCCGCCTGCGGCCCACCCACAGACCCACCCCTTTCTGCCCCTTCCCCAGGTCCCCCCCACTCCAGCCCCACAACCCCTTTTTGCTCCTTTCTGCCCCCCTCCCCCGCCGCCCGCACTGCAGCCCCAAGACCGGAGAAGATCTGTCCCGGCCACGGGCACAGCCAGGAGTGAGAGCTCCTCCAGTCCCAAGGCTGCAGCAGGGCCTTCCCCTGCCACCCTCTGTGCTTCTGCAGGGGACCAGGGTTGGGGTGCTGAGGCTTCTCCCACCTCGCCTCCCAAGCGCTTCTGCTGGAGAACAGGGTCAGGTGCGGGGGCTTCCTCTGCCACCCCATGACTTCTGCCAGGGATGGGAGGCGCTGCGGCTTCCCCCATCCAGGGGCTTTTGCCGGGGATGGGGTTGGGCACTGCTGGGGGGGTTCCCCCACCCCGTGGCTGCTGCTGCAGAGCGGGGTCAGGGGGCCGCTGGGGGAGAGGCTTCCCCCGCCCAGCACTGCTGCAATGGAGCGGGGGTCTTCCCCCACCCCGCCCACCTGGTAGCCAGGGCTCTGGGCTTCCGCTGGTGGTGGATTTTTTCCAGGGCCCCCCGGTTGGCCTAGGCCCGGTGGGCCTAGTGGCTAATCAGCCACTGCTCCCCCACTCCATTCCCTCACTCAGCAGGCTACATGCTGTTTGAGGTGTGTAGCCATGTTCACATGAGCTGTTCATGTTGTCAGCTGTATAAGGAACTGCTACAGGGGCAGGGGGTGGGGGAAAGGAAATATGTTCTCAGTGAAGCACTGGGCTGAATATGGGCCTATGCAACTTTCCCCAACCTGTGCTCTTCTTCCTTGTTTTGCATTTCACTTCTAGTCCACATCACCTCTGGATTAGTCTAATCATGTGCCCCGTCAGACTGCGAAATGTTAGGCTAATGTGACTGTGTACCATCCACCCCCATTGGGGGGAATTCTAGGTCTGCCAAAGGGTTATCATTTTGCCTCTAATAGCCAGCCTAAAGATGATGTAAGTTCCACTACTAATTTTAGTTTGAGGAATTGCTGAGTTTTTAAAAAAAAATTCTATGATAGATGCGTAAAGTATACAAGATGGACATCTTTGTGGTATAACTCCCATTTTTCTTTAATATGAACGTTTCCATTTAACTGTAAAAGTGTAATAAAATAGACTCAAAATTTGGGTTGTGTGTTACTAAAATAAAATTGAAAGGATTTTGTTCACTCTCTCTTTTCACGCATCTGTTAAAAAGTTAATCCAGTGCAGGTTCCTATTTAACTGGTATATTTATTTACATCTGCGGCATAAACACTAGAAACCCCGTGTTTCTAACTCTGTAACAAGAAAGGTTTAACTACATTTTCAAGAACTGTTGTAAAAGTCTGATGTGTTCTTACATATTTGAATGTATTAACTTTTAAAGTCAGCCAGGAAAACTAAAAGGGAAGATTTGTGTTAAATCATTTCTGTTGACCCTCCATCATATCTGCACAGTGATTGGTCAGAGTAGCTCTAGCCATTCATTCCATTAAGAAAAGATTTGACACTTACATATTTAAGCCTTCCAGTGAATTTCCATTAAAAGCAGTTGTATCTACTGGACACCCAGGCGTTCTATTCATAAACTACTTTAGAAATAAATCTTCTGTTTGCATAATCACAAATGAAAAGTTAAATCCTAAAATTCAATCGCATTCTAAATTCTCACTGCAGTCCACTTTGTTTTAATGGACTGAACATGGGAGCGGGGGGGGGGGGAGAACGAGAAGGAAACCTACACAGCAATGAAAGCCCCAGGGAAAGAGAGAAATTCAGATACAGCAAACAGTTTCTCTCAAACAATTAAATATATTTTTGTATGAGTTCTTTAATCTTAAATTATAACCCTGCACAGATGTTAGATACTTTGGCCAAATGAACTGTATTTTCAAAACGTATTAATCCCCAGACAAAGAATCACCCTGTGAAAACACAAATTACAAAAAAAAAAAAACTCTCTCGCTCATCATGGAAAACTATTGTTTGATCCCATCATAAGAAAAGCCTCATCATACCTAATGTGTGGTCATTAATAAGAAGTAAGCTTACAGTATGTATCATATTTTATCCTTTGTGACCATCTCTTAATCTATTTGCAACCTCGGATCTTTGCAGATTTTGAATTCTTTATATCTAGTAGTTTACACAGAGCTTCTGTTAATCTTCAAGCATATCTTCAACATAAAAATATGGTACTTTCAAATGGGAAGGAGATAGGGGAGAATAACTGAATATGGAATTATGTGAGCTGGAATCTAATGGCTATTTCTTTTTGTGGGGGAATGGGAGGAACAAAGGCTAAGTGTATTTTGGACCAAGTAACTGTATGAGAAGAGAGTCAAAAATCCAACTACAGGTAAATGTGGAATCTCTGTCACTGGAGGTTCTTAAGAACAGATTAGACAAACGCCTGTCAGGAATGGGCTAGTCCTGTCCTACACTTGTATGATTCTATGATTATAATATACAAACACCATTTAAGGAACAGTACTGACAGATCACATCTAAGTGTATTTTTTAAAATAAAATGTACAAGGGAACGAGTTATGTCCAATGGAGGATTAGTGTGGACTAGCCAGGCAGAAAAAATGTGTTTTAAGGAGATATTTGAATGTGCAGACAGGCAAGACCTTGTGTATTCCTCACTAAACCCCATCTTGAAGTGTGGGACGTTTGAAATCTAGGGATTTTATGGCTGCTGGGGGATTAATAGCTCAGTCTGACAGGGATACCACTGAGGGCTGCACGAGCAGCACAGACCTATGGTAAGTTCTTACAAACCAATAAGAAAAAGTAAGTTGAGGGGAGAGGGCTCACGAGGCTGATGCAATGTGAGGAAGGTGAAAAGGGGCAAGTTTAATCAGACTTGTGATAAAAGGGACAAAATCCCCCAGGTTTTACTACTTCATTGGATTCTGGTTTGTGTTTTTTAAGTTGAATTTCAGCTGTAGTTTTAGTGTCAGACAAGCTCTAGATCAAAATTTGGGTCACCAAACCTGACTTCCCAGAGCCCTATTTGGGATAAGGGCAGTAAAAGGCATATCTAAAACTTGCTAACACAGCAAAGGGGGCCATAAGACAGCCTCTCAATCTAGCCCTGTAAAAGCTGCAAAGCCATAGTGCTTGTTCTTTTTAAAAAATATTAATAAAATAAAAAACAAGAGAGAAGAGGTCTAGAATGTGGGTTTTATATCAGGAGTGTGGCTTCTATCGTTTGGTTATTAACAGGAAGCATAAGTTCAGAACCCAGGTAGTGTTTCCCCACCAATTATAAATACTATACACAGAGGTGTATTAGATGACATTATGAGAACAAAAGAGGTTCTCAAAATACATCTGTGATCTGTGTTTTTGTTTCTGACAGCGAACAGTTCTCCTCCTTGAAATAACATGCTAAACTGGGTATACCTCATAGCTTGCCACAAGAAAAAAAAAAAAAAAATCAGTCACAGTAATTTAGTTTACAAAAATCACTTTTTATATTCACCTAGCACATGCAATCAGCTCCAGTCCACCGTGATCATGTAACTATGTAGTGGCAGGGCCGGCTCCAGGGTTTTGGCCGCCCAAAGCAGCCAAAAAAAAAAAAAAAA
>NW_020664436.1:62678134-62694908 GCF_002925995.2 Terrapene triunguis
ATCGCGATCTGCGGCAGCAATTCGGCAGAAGGTCCTTCGCTCCGAGCAAGAGTGAGGGACCGTCCGCTGAATTGCTGCCGAATAGCTGGACCTGCCGCCCCTCTCTGGAGTGGCCGCCCCAAGCACCTGCTCGCCAAGCTGGTGCCTGGAGCCGGCCCTGTGTAGTGGGATGGCCTGAGAATTCTGTAAGGTGAGCAAATTTTGGGGGGAGGGACATGAAAGGGGGCAAACAAGACAAATGACTCATCTAATACAAACTGTGTGTAGGGAGGACTTCATTCCTACCCTAACCCCCCGTGCTGCAGTAGAAATGGAGTTCAGCTGCTTGTGATGGGGTCCATGTATTGTTTTCAAAATGTTTTGTGAGGGTTGAGGGCCAATAGGCCCCACCATTAATGGGCAGCCAAGTGTGCATTGTAGTGAATGTTAGCACTTACATAGTACTCTACAGACATTAATTGTCACAACACTTAATTGAGACGCCTTGTATTATTTCCCCTTACTTACAGATACAAAGGCAGAGTGGTTAAATGCCTTCATATGCAGAAGCACCTTGTGCTTATGTAAGCGGGCGAATGGTCCCGCTATTGTGGGGAACTTTCCTGGCTTCTGCACTACCCCTGTGAAGTGGGCTAGCGAAAGGATCTGAGTCCTCGCTCCCACTTCCTTTACCCAGAGGCCTCCGTGCCCTTGAGGACTCCCCTTCCACTCTCCTGTCTGGCAGAGTCCTCGTAAACCCCGACAAGGCTGGGCCCAGGATTCCTGGGGGGCTCGATCCCCAACCCTGCTGTGGTCACCCAGGACAGGGGCTAGGGTGTCCCCACTCCGGGGTACTCTCTCTGCACTGGGCACCTCCCTGACCCACTGATCATTTCATAGAATTTAAAGCAAATACAAGTTGTTTAATTAACAATTAATTTTAAAAAAGAATAAGGAAAAATGGGAAAGGTTAAAGGAAAACACATCACCCTGCTCTGTGGCAGGGAACATCACAAACAGTGTCTCTGGAACGTCAGGGCAGCTCACAGTCTGTTCCTTGTAGGTCTCAGGCCTCCTTCTCAGGCCCTGGCTGTGCTGCAGAGACACTGCGGGTTGGACACTTGCTCTGGTGGTGGCCACACGCTCTCAGGCTCTAGGCAGCAGGACCCTTCTTCCCAGCGTCGCCCCTGCCCGGTCGGGGTTATGATCCCCTTCCAAGTCTGGCCTGCAAGGCCTCTTGGCTGAGGCGTCTCCCTGTGCTGGGCCCACTGCCCAGGGTCCCCCTTCTCTCCCCAGCTGCTCACCGCACCTGGCTCCAGACTGCTTCAGCCCCAGCTCCACTCTGCCTCAGCACGGCTGCTGCTGCTGCTCTGCCTTCAGCTCCCTGGGCTGCTTGTCTGGCCCCTCTGGCTCTGGTTGCTGCAGCTCTCCTCCCAGGGCAGCTCTGCTCTCTCTGGGCTGTGCTCTGGCTTTGGGGCTGCCGCTCTGCTCCCAGCAACTTAGCTCGGGCCCCTGCTCTCTCCTTAGCTCGGCCCCACTCTGTCTGACCCAGGCAATTCCAGCTCACACGGAGGATGGGACCCCCCGGCCTCCTGACTCTCTGATTAGCCTGCCCATCCTGTCAATCAGGCTGATCTGGAGCATTGGCCTCTCCCCATTGTTCCTAGGGACTGTCAGTCTCAGGCTCCTGATTTGCCATCGACCCTTCCCCTTTTAGTGCTGGGAGCTAGCAACCAAAACACCCTCACTGAATGTTAGTAAGGGGGCAACAGTCCCCTTACACTTAGTACACTGCTTCGCACCCTATTCAGCTGCCTTCTTTGCTGCCAGAGCTCAAAATGGCTATCACTGGTGGGAAAATGGCAGCCATCATGCCATCAGTGGTATTTTGAACAGCTCTGTCCTCAATAGCTGCAAACTGATATGGGGTCCTCTCTCTCCTTCTAACACCTACACCCCCCCAAAAAGAACCTATGGTCTTAGTTTCAACAGACCCCAAAGCACAGTCCATTGTGACTGTAAAGAGAGCAAAATAACCCATTATCTCCAAAAAAAATGTCAGTGACAACCTTTCAACCCTAACTCAGTGTATATTAATTTTCAAGGCTCTCTCTACAAAAAAAGGGCTGGAAATTAGAAAAATTTATATTCTGAGATTAGCCCTGATACTTACTGTCCCTCAAATGAGAAGCCAGAGCTGGGTTGAAGGAAATAATGAGTTTCATATGTCAGCTCGGACCACAAAGCTGTGATCCCCTGGAGAGCCCCCTTCCTGATTTTAGATGAGGACGGTGGGATAGCCAGAGATATGCCGTTCCCAGAAAATATTTCCTAGGTTTAGCACCCAAGTTCAGTGCATGCTGGGGCAGAATTTAGGAAGTTTAGTCAGTGCTGTGTGAATACTTAATTACTATACATCTCAGCTATCCCTCATGTCAAGGGGCATCCCACATTTTATTCCCAAAGGTAACTACGTGCTCCACAATATAAGTGTCCCTTCACTTTTATATTTTAAAAGAATCATGAAACTGAGGTTACAGAAAAAGTTATTTACACTAAAAAATTACTCTCACAGCATTTTAATTTTCCTGCATGAATAGTTTTTTTGGTGTTCCTCATTTTGGGTCTTTGTCACACATTGTGTCCCTTGTTTAGGCCTTAGCAAATTGGGAAGCATGCTCAGAGAGGGCAAACAAAACAAAACAAAAACAAAAAAAATCAGTTAAAGTCTACACAGGTACTTTATGTACCTCAGTATCAAGTCTAAGTGCCTTGGTTTAAGGTTTAGTCAAGTAACTTGCTGCCTAAAAAAGGCAAGATGACAAAATTAATCAATTAAAATTAAGGAATTTGATATCATTTTATAATTGAGGTACAGATGAATATTCCATTTGCAATGGAAGACAAAGTGGCCTGGCCATCTTTCCAGTGCTAATGAGAGCCTTAAAAACATGCTCCCAGGCAGGGCCGGCTCTAGGCACCAGCAAACCAAGCACGTGCTTGGGGCGGCACATTTTCAAGGGCGGCATTCCCGCCATCTTTTTTTTTTTTTTTTTTTTTTTTTGCTTCCGGCAGCAAAAGCCTAGAGCTGGTCCTGGCAGCAGCAGCGCATCACACCCTGGGGCTGCTGCGGTTCTCGCTGCGGGGGAGCAGCACCCGCACCTTGTGGCTGGGCCGGGCAGGCGCCAAGCAGGGGACACTCGGGCTGGGGGCCGCCTCGCGGGGCACACGGAGCCGCCTGCAGGTGCTGCAGGGCGGCCGCCCCCCAGCGCCGCAGCTGGGGCTGGGCGAAGCGTCCCGAGCCGCCCAGGGACTGTGGCAGGGTGGCCAGAAGCAGCAGCGGGGCCATAGAGGGCTGGGCACTGCCATGCGGGGCCCGTGTCCTGCTCTCCGGGGCTCTGCTCCCTCTGAGGCTACCCTGCCCTGGGTCCTCAGCCCCCTGCCGGGGCAGTCCCTCGGCTCTGCCCTCCCCGGTCCCGGCCAGTCCTGGAGGCGGGAACCCTGGCTGGAGGGACCCTGGGCTGAGGTGCGGCCCGGGAGCCCCACTGCTTACCCCGACCCTGCCAGCACCGGACTGGCTGGAGGCGAGGGGGGAGCGGGCGGAGTCAGCACTGGTGGGGGGGAGCCCAGGGCTGGGGCGGCAAGGAGTGCAGGGGAAGAGAGAGCCCAGAGCTGGGGTGGGGGGCAGACAAAAATGTTTTTGCTTGGGGCGGCAAAAAACCTAGAGCCGGCCCTGCTCCCAGGACTACTTCATACCACTCAAATACAGAACACTTTAGTGGCTAGCAGCAGGAAATCTTAGCTGTTGGGGCCAGGTGGGCTAATTACATATTTTCCAACCAGCAATGAGAGACAAGACTGGAATTGGTTTCTCAAGTGCTATATACCATCATGTCCAAGAACAAGCCTTTTAAGGAGGAACCATTATGGACTAGGATGAGCAGCAGCATTTGTTCAGACCAGTAACACTTCAGTGGATGTGCAGAATACGCTCCATGTCAGAGGGCATTTGAGTATAATGTCCACAGTGAAATTACAAAATTTTACAGCTGCAAAGTTTTGGATTCAAAACTTTAGGAAGCAAATTACACAGTTTTCAAATACTGGTTTTCCTAACATCTTCATTTTGTTTCTGAAGTGAAATAGTCTTTTGTCAGGAAAATTAGTTATTTGAGCAAGTAGCTCATTTTGAACATATTGGGGAAACAAAAAGAACACAAAGGCCACCAAGCAGAACTTCCTAGAAACTGGGGAGAAAACAGCAGAATCCCACTGTGACATCTTCTATAGACAATTGCCAAGCAGGTCTAATTTACCTTGTTCTTCTCTTAAACACTATATAGATGGGTGCTATAGAAATACCTAAAATGATTGATTAGATACTTTCTGATTCATGTATTTTATACACCTTATAAAAAACAGATAGAAGTTACCAACCTTGATGTGTTTCGTCAACATATTCTTTATTCATTCCTTAAATCTTATTTACCATCTCGAAACTGGATAAGAGGAAAAAAAATCATCAACCAAATCACTGTTTGCATATTAGAGTTCCAGAAAAGGTCAAAATCTGCAGCTGTCTGCTGTAAGATAACATTTTATACAGAGCAACAGAGAGTCCTGTGGCACCTTTAAGACTAACAGATGTATTGGAACATCCGACGAAGTGGGCATTCACCCACGAAAGCTTATGCTCCAATACATCTGTTAGTCTTAAAGGTGCCACAGGACTCTCTGTTGCTTTTTACAGATCCAGACTAACACGGCTACCCCTCTGATATTTTATACAGATTGCTCCATATGTACAGATGCCTAAAGGCATCCTTAAGGGTGAGGGCAGCACAGGAATTATTAAAATCCAAACTGAGACAGACCAGTTAAAGGGAAACATCCAGTTGACAGCTCAAAAGTGTAATGCATCATTTCAAGAATCCTCTTTGTGTATGTATTCTCAGTGGTTACCCTTTCTCTCTAAATGCAAAATCCATTAGCTGCTCCTATTTTTAAAAATAGGAGCAACAGATGTAAATGTGCAAAAGATTCAAGTATCTCTGGTAAAAGCAATTCAATGCTTGCATTTGTTTTACGTAAAAGAATAGAAGAATGCCCATACTGGGTCAAACCAGTGGGCCATCTAGCCCAGTGTCCTTTTTTCTGACCGTGGCCAGTGCCAGATGCTGCAAAAGGAATGAACAGAACAGGGCAATTATCAAGTGATCTATCCCGTCATCCAGTCCCAGATTCTGGCAGTTGGAGGTTTAGGGACACTCAGACCATGGGGCTACATCCCTGACCACCTTGGCTAATAGCTCTTGATGGACCTATCCTCCATGAACTTATCTAACTCCTTTCTGAACCTAATTATACTTTTCGCATTCACAACATCCCCCGGCACTGAGCTCCACAGGTTGATTGTGCATTATGTGAAGAAGTAATTCCTTATGTTTGTTTTAAACCTGCTGCTTTTTAATTTCATTGGGTGAACCCCCCCTGGTTCTTGTAATATGTGAAGGAGTAAATAACACTTCCTGATTTACTTTCTCCACACCAGTCATGATTTTATAGACTTGTCATATCCCTACCCCCAGTCATCTCTTTTCTAAACTGAGCATTCCTAGTCTTTTAAATCTCTCCTCATATAGAAGCTGGTCCATACTTCTCATCATTTTTGTTGCCTCTCTCTGTACCTTCTCCGATTCTCATTCATCTTTTTTGAAATGGGGTGACCAGAACTGCACACAGTATTCAGTAGTGTGTTTAAAAATTAATAGCTAGACTACACAAAATGGGGCAAAGGAACCAAGTATCTCAAATACTTCCTCACCATTATTTTAAATTGCATTTCTTTAATGGCTTTTAGATGTTGAGTAGTATCAAATATCAGCTTAAAAAAAATAATAATTTGGAAGATTTTTATATAACTTGGGTTGATAACAACGGAAGACTGTTACCACAGTGGGATGGCTATCCCATAATCACCCCTCTTTCCCCAGAAGTAGCACTGTTGACACTAATTAGCTGTTTCAGAAGACAGAGCAAGGACTGAGTCGGTCTGGTGTAGGTGTCATCCACAAAATGCCGTGAGCTAACAGCAGGCCTGGGATAGTTATAAGAAATAAATGTTTTTATATCACTAGGACTAAGCCTTTAAGTTTAAAAGAGCTGTATAGAATCCAAATTATTTGGTGTGGAGCCCTTCTCTGCTTAAATGCTTGTGATATCAAGTTAATTTTTCAAAACTGATTTAAGCATTTTGTACCCTAAATTCTATTGAGTTTCAGTTAGACCATCAACTATATGTTTTGGCAGACTGAAACTCCTTTCTATCCATATTTAATATACCATTATTTGTAAGTATATATCTTGAAAATCAACTTTACACACACAAAGCCTGAGTAGCTATCTTTGAGCAGGGAACTAAGCTGGGGAGAGGGAGAAGGGCTAGGAATTAAACTCTCTACCACGACCCCTGAACAGGGCCAGAGTTGCACGTGATTGTAAATTAATTGGGAACTTTGAACAGATGATGCTAAGAAGTGAAAGTATTACTATTGCTTCCTTTCAAGCAAGAGGAACTACAAAAATGTGCATTTTGTGAGGTGGATGCTATGGTCTTAAAAGTAGAAACTGCCAAGGAAGACAGCCTTGGTGCTCAAAATGGATGGAAATGGTGAATGGTGATACTTCAGCATAGAAATCTCTCTCCATTATACTATAATACTTTTTGTAGTGTATGTGGTTATTGTCTGGGTCTTTTTTCTGTGTACTGCATCTTTACATTTATAAAAATCAGAATACCCAAGCTTTTATTTCTGTTGTTCACAGATAAATACTGTGCAGAGTATGGATGCAAATAGAAACTTTCAATGTTAATAGTCACGATCCTTCCTTTAGTGTACATTCATATATATATTGCAACGTGTGCTTTACTTCCACTTAACCCGATACAGCAAAGTGTATCCCATATGTAGAGCCATCAGAAGCACAGATGGAAAGGGGAAACAACTTAATCAATGCGGTGTGAATCACATGGATACAGAGATGGAGCTTTCCTAGCAGAGGGTTGAAAAGCCCCACAACGCCTCCATTCCTTCAACAACAACAACAACAAAAACCAAAAAACTGCTACTTTGAGGCTTTACCTTCCTCACCCTCTTTCCCTTGGCCTATTGCCAGCCAAATAAAAATCAAGTCAGAAAGAGAACATTAAACATGGAGACTGGGAATTATCGCTTCCACAAAATGTTGACTGACCAGGTGCAGTTTCATACCTTTTCAAAGATTTTAAAACGTTTTCAAACAAAAAAAATGTAGATAACAAAAGTAAGCCTGCCTGTACTATCTAGAACTCTAAACTAGAATAAAATGCCACTTGCAAATCCCCATACAACCCAATCATAGGATCCCAAACACTCTCACTAATTTTCCATCAAATGATTTTAAAAAGAAAAGTCAATAAGCCAGCATCAATATCATAAAACAAACACTAACTCAAAGCAGGTTATCCCTTTCCCTCTAAGCAGGAGCACTTCTCTTATTCACAGTCAACATAATCTCTTCAGGGCTGCCCTACAGAATATATCCCCTGACGTCTCCTGTCTAAAAATCAAAGGTTTATATTTGGTGGACAAGGAATTCAGCATTGGGCTCCAAATGGGGAGTGTTGGGGGGGGGGTTACTTTATTTTTATTATTTATTTATTAGTCCCCTTTTGGGGCTGAAAACTCTTGCTTTTAATATATATTTATGTAAGCACCCAAAGAGACAGCTTCCGGGAAAGAATCATTCACATACTTCTTGCAGTTCATTTTGAATTCCTCTCTGATTTCAGAGATGTAGAACTGAGTACAAATACTGAAAGTTGCATAAACAATTAGGGCTCCGATCCTACAATTTTATCTAGATGGCCAGATCCTTATACCTCCACCAAGTCCCATTCAGATCAACTGGGAACCTCTTGGACATAAGGTTCCACTTGCATGGATCACATTGCAGGTCTGAGGACTAAGTTAGATAAGAAAGCATTATATACAGTCAAAGAGTACTGTGTGAAGGACTGGAGTTACAGTGAGAGAGGTCCAGTTCAGGAGAAGTCTGAAGCAATTATAGGATAATGTGTCAAAGACTCAGTATATTAGCTCAGTAGGAGCTAGAGGCAACAACATTATGATGTGAAAGGGCAGGTAACATTACAATGTCATTAGAAGCTGATGGGAATTATATTACAATATGAATAAAAGTCTCCACTTTATGAGGTTAATAGAAGTAAATGGAAATTACATTATGACATGAAGGAGACCTGTTACCTTACAATGTCAGGAGTGGAATCAAAGAAAATTGCAATGAAGAAGAACATCCCCCTTACTACAACTATAGAAGTTAAGGAAAAATGTGCTCTCTTTCATTTAAGCTTAATCCCACCTTGTGTCCATGAACCTCAGCATCTTGCAGGCTATAACTTTGCCTGAAAAGTTTGGGGGCGGATGCTGGGGACAACTCCCTTCTCCATACAGTATTATAAGCTCCCAATTCCATGAGGCTGCTGGGTTCCCGCTAGCCTCTCTCTCTCCTATCTCTGAAACAACCCACATCCTTCCTTCCCTATACTATAACCCCTCATCACTTCTCTTCCTCTCCTCCCTGACACCCTTCTGTCATTTCCCCTTTTTCTCCCAGAATCCCCTAATTCTCTCATCTTCTTCTCCCAAGCCCATACTCTCCTCCTTCATTCCCTGAAAGACCCCACATCCCCCAATGCCCTGTCCCTGCACTTCTCTGCCTCTTCTAATATCCCTCTACCAGCAAGGTGTCACAGAAACCTAGACCCATGAGGTCCCCCCACTCTGCCCCCAAGATACCACTTATCACTCCAATTACCCTTCTCTTCTTCCCAAGGTCGCCAATTCTCCCTCTCCTAGATTTCCCAGCTCTCCCCTTCAAGTCTCTGGCTCCCTCTCCCTACTCCCCAGCTCCCCCCTCTTCTGTCCCCAAGGTCCCACTCTTGTTGCTCCCTTCACAAGGCAGCTGCATGTCCCCAGCTCTCCTTTGCATGTGTCCACAAGGTTCCCCTTGTCCTCTCACAGGCTCCCCCTCCCCAAGAATTCCCCTAGAATGGCCTCAGTTTCCAAGAGGCCATCCAGATCTCGCCTTCCCCCACCTCAAGTTCCCCTTCTCCCCCTGCCCCCATACCTGCTCCTCCACCCATACGGTTCCTATCCCCAGCCCAAGTGCCTCCTCCAGGTGTCCCCTCCCAAGGATCACTCCCCCAAGGGACCCTACCTGTCCGCTAAAAGGTGGGAGGAGAAGCTGCTGCTGGGTGGGCAGCCAGTGGCTTTAACTCCTGCCTCCCCTGCTCTCAAGCCCTGTGAGCCAGGAGGAGAGAGGCCCTGGCAAGACAGAGAGAGGCATAGGGCAGCTGTGGAGAGAATATCTCTGCAGCTTCCTGCAGGCCCAGGGAGGCTTCTGCTCAGCTGGCCTGGCGCTGGGGCATTGCTTCCTGAGCACTCCCTTCCCAAAGCAGCAGCCCCAGCTTGATACCTGTTCTTTCTGGTCCATCCCTACCCCCCTTATTTGGCCAAAACCAGTGGGAAGAGGAAAAGATATTGTCATCCCCCCGAAGCTGAAAGCTGGGGAGTGAGAAATACCCCCTTTCTACATCCCTTATAATTGGGCCTGTGTAGCTCCACCCCACATCTACTGGCCCAGTATGAGGTTTTCAAGATAGGGTAAGGCTGCCTTGTGAGCAGAGGAGACTTTGTATCAAATGACCCCCCCCCCAACTCCCACAATAACTAACCCCCAAACAAACAAGCTAGTGTGCTCCTGTGGTGTCATTTAAACCCCTCTCAGGGGGCTCTTGTAACCCTTTTTGGTCCTACCTGTAAAGAAACACAAACAGGATTACAGTCCAGCAGCCTCCTCTCTGCTTGCCTGCCTCATGCTCCCAGCTTCAGCCAGTGCTGAAACTTCCTGCTGGGAGGGGCAGAGGGGACTTCCTTCCTGGCAGGAACCAGGGAGTTCTCCCAGCATGCTGCCATTTGTAGTCCACAACTTGTAGTTCCCGTGGCAGCTGTTGAAGCACACTGGACCTTGGGCTAGACACCTGTATTAGTGTCTCAAACTCCCTTTTACATCCTGCCCTGCAGCAGCCCCCAGTGCTCCACATAAATTCTGATTGCCCCACTTCAGAAGCTGGAATCAGTTGCAAATCCCCCATTTGTGGCCTATGTGCCGGCCTGTCCCTGGCACACGAGCACAGTACTGTGATTCCTGATCCTGGCATGTCAGGACTGGGGGCCCATTTTCCTGGGTGCTGTACAAACATACACAAGACTAAAAACTATTTGCATGAGAAGTTTCAAGTAAGTTGCTCAGGCAGCCCACATTAGTAAAGTGGAGGCAGCAGAGAATAAAGTGCTATCAGTGGAAAAGTAAGGAAAAGCAGCATTGTCAAGGGCCTTGAAGTGAGAGCAAGAGGTTTGAACTTGAGGGGGTGAAGCAAAGGGAGCCATTTTATGGATTCAAAAGAGGCCGGGGTGGTGTGATGTGGTCAGTGACACGGACAAAGAAGATGGTTTTAGCCAGTTCATTGACTGAGTAGAGGAAGGTAATGTGGGTGTTAGGAAAGAAAACCAGGCAACTCTAAAAAAGCAGCTACCTTATAATCAAATAAGTGAAGTGCCAGAAATCCAATTGTTAGAGAGCTGGATCATAGCCTGCTATTTGCTTCCGGTTTATATAAAGCGATATTTCCTTTTGTTACATGCTGTATGCAACCTAAACCTCAGGAATAAAGCTAGAGAGAGAAAAGTTGTTCATGGAAAGATTTTTTGTGTGTGCCTTTGTTGGCTGGGGTCGCCGGTCCACTCGCATGCCTGTTGTCCCATCACCAGTGTGAGCCCCCAATTGGAACATATGCCAACATCTCTAGGTCACTATGTGAAAGCAAGTAGCTTTGCTCTTTCAAGGCACCTCATCAGCTTGACCATTAATTGAATCCTAAATGCAGAGTGAAGTGTGGTAAATCTGAATTTTAACATAAGCTTAATTGACTAAAGTTGTCATCCTGTTTTGTGAGTCTTCTGTTAATTTTAATTAAAAAGAAAAGAGAAGTAGTCTTGGGGACATGCAAGAGTTATGAAATCCATCCAACCAGTTGCATGTGCATGTATGTGTGACAGATCTATTTAGCTTCTAAAAATCTATTTAATGCCAAAAACTACGTTAGAAAATTCAAACAAAAGCTCATGGGGAGCCATGTAATAAGACTGCTTTGATTATTCTTGTGATTAGTCCAGTCTCCCTCAGGACTTGCATTTAGAAAAGTAGTCATTTTAAGATTATGCAGATTTGGATTGCTAGTTTGCTGTGAAACTGGCAAGAGGCCAGCCTTCTGTGAAACTTGATCGTATCTGAGGAAACAACTAGCTGAGTTAAATATGTGCAGTCCAGCATGATTTTGATCCAGTGCCATAGATTTCCAGTAATTCTACATGTATAATATCCAATCCCATCTACTACCAGGTTAATTATTCTGGATGTGAAGTGTCTCTAATATAATGTAATGATCCCATAGAATTCAGTGGTTCTCAAACTGTGGGTCAGGACCCCAAATGGGTCACGACTCTGTTTTAATGGGGTTGTTGACGTCACCAGGCATCACCATCACCCCAGGTAACTCAGGAGGGTGGAAAATCACAAGTGTCAATGAAGCCTTCTTGCACTAGGCCTGAACCAAACTCCTTCCATGTTTAAACTCTAATAGACCTCAAAAGCCAGGTGCAAGTGAAATGTGTAAGCAACTTGATATCAGTAGTAATAATGAGGCCTGCATACCTCTGGCCGAAGGAAAGATAGTAAATCAAAGGAACGGGACAAGATAGTAGTTCAAGAAGTGTTACTAACGAGCTGAACTTATAGCTGCCAACATAAACTAACTGCTTAAATATAATTGCTATTTGCTTAGTAATTGTTACCAGGGATGGGAGGGGTAGAGTGAGAGGAATGGGGAGAGAGAAGGGAGGGGTAGCGGGGGAAGGGGGGGGGTGAGGCTTGACTGTAAAGGTATAAAGGAAAAAAAACTGTTTCTGTTACTGTGCTCGATTTGAGACGTGCCTGTCTCCTAGCACCGCTTTGAGATCTCAAATAAACTTTGTTTGCTTCTCCACCTGGTGTGTTTATTGGCGCGAAGCACGCCGGGCCACGAACCCCTGTTGCTTTGCCTCGGGCACCTTTGTGCCAGCAACAGTTTTTGGCGCCCAACGTGGGGCTCGAGGCTGAAATTTAGCCTTGCCCGGATCCCTCCTGGAGGCCGACGGACTACGGCGACGACCGACGCCCAGAGCTCACCGGTGACTTCATCGGGGGCCTCAGCGGAGACGTGGTTTGGTCGACCCCGGAGGGCACAACGGTGCAACGCGCTCGAGTAGTGGAGAAGCAGCTGTGGCCGCGGGCGACGGTGGGGAACCGGTCCTGTGGATAGGGCGACGGTGCAGAACCGGACCCTTGGATAAGGTAGGAACAGTCCAGTGGGGACTTTATCTGTCTTGACCTGGGGACGCCCAGTGTCTACCTGTTTTGACCTGGGGACGCCCAGTGTCTCCCTAATATGGGGCAGGGACAGAGTATGGCAGGCAGGGCAAGGTGTACACCCTTGGAATGCATTCTGGTGAACTGGAAAGTGTTTGGATCGGATCCGTTGATTAAAAGTAAACTGAAAAGATTCTGTACAGTAGACTGGCCTCAATATCAGCTAGAGGACCAGGAAAGGTGGCCACCGGAGGGATCACTCAATTATAATACGATCCTTCAATTGCTTTTGTTTTGTCAGCGTACGGGTAAATGGAATGAACATATGTATGTACAGTTGTTTATGTTGTTAAGAGATAGGTCAGATCTTTTGCAAAGGTGTAATTTGACTCCGACAGGTTCGGTAGTAACTACTGTTAGTCCCCAGAACCCTCCTCCGGTTGTGATGGCAGAGTCGGTGTCCCCTTCGGCTCCTCCACCCCCACAGGCTTCAGAGAGTACCCCCCCTCCCAGTGGGATTGTATCCGTTGATTACTGAGAGTGTGGTAGCCCGTCCAGGAACACAGGATCTTGTGTCAGTGGCTTTTAACCCTGTACATCTGGCTGCTTTTCAAGGCACAGGCAGGGGAATTCTCTACGAACCCAAGCAAGTTTATCTCAGCCTTTGAAGGGTGTCTGGCTAGCTGTAAACCTGACTGGGATGACTGTAATGTCCTTATGAGAACCCTGTTGTCTGAAGTAAAGCGAAATCAGGTTACAGCTAAGGCTAAGGAGAAGGAAGACAGAGAAGGCATTTAAAGTTTAAAGGGAAAAGCTATTGGACACCAGAGGTTGTACAGAGAGGAATCCTCAGAAGTGAGTGTGCTCATCCTGGTTTGTTGCTTCAAAGCTCTGTACAGAAGTTATGTTACTGGAAAAGGTGTATGAGTGAAGAGTGGAAGGTTCTTCTGGAAGTAAGAAGAAGCCGAGAAAGGGAGAAGAGGAAAAAGCACGGAATGAGTTAACTGAGAGGAAAATACAGCTGGCCTCAGTCCAAGGTCAGTGTTCACTGCCAAGACTTTGCTGACAACCAAGAGGAAGGGGGGCCTGAATGTGCCCAAGCAACTGAGATCAGCAAAATACTGCAAGGCAGAATGAGGACAACAGAAGGGTTAAAAGGCAGTTAGTTTTGTTGAACAGTATTGGCCCAGGGATTTAAAAATTCCCCCACTTTGTTCGGCCAGGCTTTGACCAGAGACTTGGAGGAGTGGGACAATGAAGACAGGGTCCTCCTCCTGCAATATGTGGATGACTTGTTGATTGCTGCTGTGGGTCTAATCCCTTGTCTTAAAGCCACTGTAAGCCTCCTGAACTTTGTTGGACTCAGAGGATATCGAGTAGCACAGAGTAAGGCTCAGATTGCTCTCCCAGAAGTACGGTATTTAGGATTTTACATCAGGCAGGGGGAACGTCAGCTTTCAAGTGAAAGAAAGGAAGCTATCTGTCAAATTCCTATTCCAAGCAATCGTAAACAACTCAGGGCATTTCTGGGCATGGCAGGCTTCTGCAGAATATGGATCCCAGAGTTTGGACTGTGGGCTAAACCCTTGTATGAATGTGTTAAGGGAGCAGATCATGACCCCTTTCACTGGTCCCCAGAAGCGGACAGGGCATTTAAAATCTTAAAAAGGAAACTAATGGAAGCTCCAGCTCTAGGCCTGCCGGACCTAGTTAAGCCATTCCAACTGTATGTGCATGAACGGAGAGGGGTGGCCCTGGGAGTGCTTACCCAGCTATTAGGTGCCTGGAAGCGTCCTGTGGCATATTTCTCTAAACAACTGGATCAAGTTTCAAAGGGATGGCCAGCCTGTTTGAGGGCGGTCGCAGCAACTGCCCTAGTCCTTGGGGAAGCTGAGAAATTGACACTGGGAGGAGTTGTGCAAGTGTATACTCCCCATATGGTTCAAGCCCTGCTGGATACTAAGGGTGGTCTCTGGCTTACACAGGCTCGGGTTGCTCGGTATCAAGCAAAACTGTTAGAAAATCCTGAAGTTACCCTACAGACCTGTCCCTCCCTTAACCCAGCCACCCTGTTACCGGAGACAGAGGAGCAGGAACATGACTGTCTGGAAATCATAGATGTCCAATACTCCAGCCGCCCAGACTTAAAAGATCAACCCCTCCCCAATGCTGATTATGAGTGGTATACTGACGGCAGCAGTACAGTTGTAAACGGACAGAGGAGGGCAGGCTATGCTATTGTATCTCTCCATAAGACTGTGGAAGCAGAGGGTTTACCTGCTGGGACATCAGCTCAGCTGGCTGAATTGGTAGCCTTAACCCGTGCACTTGAACTGTCAAAAGGAAAAAAGGTTAACATTTTTACTGATTCCAGATATGCCTTTGGAATACTACACGCCCATGCCGGTCTGTGGAAGGAAAGAGGAATGTTGACAGCCCAAGGTTCTCCGGTTAAACATGGGCCTCAAATTCTCCGGCTTTTAGAAGCGGTACAGCTCCCCTCAGAAGTAGCAGTGATACACTGCAAGGCTCATCAAAGAGAAGATCAAGATGTGGCTAAGGGTAATGCCAGGGCGGACAGAGAGGCCAAGCGAGCTGCTACCCTGGAACCACAGGAAGCTAAAGATGCCCATATGCATGCCCTCATCCCATCAGTGGGGGAGCTCCCGACCCCTCAGTACTCTCACGAAGAAAGGAACCTAGCCAACACACTTAGGCTCCGGGAAAAGGAGGGATGGCTCCACTCCACGGAAGGAAAAATCCTCCTACCAAGGAATCTAATACGGCCAGTACTACAGAAACTACATCAGTCTACCCACGCAGGTAGAGAAGCTCTTTCCCAGCTTATGAATAAATATTTTCTAACCTCTGGACTTAGGCCTCTGGCCTCCCAGGTGCAGGCTGAATGTCTAGTCTGCCAAAAGAACAACCCTCGACCTGGAGTGTCAGTGCCACCAGCCACTCTGGAACCTACCCCAGGCCCAGGACTAGTTTGGCAAATAGATTTTACTGAGTTCCCCCGGACCCAAGGATTCAGATACCTTCTCGTCTTAGTGGACCGATTCAGCGGATGGCCTGAAGCCTTCCCATGTCGTAACAACACTGCCAAAACGGTGGCTCTTAAGTTTGTCAAGGAAATCATTCCTCGCTTTGGACTCCCCCAGTGGATGGAATCTGACAACGGAACACACTTCACATCCCAAGTTGTTCAGAAGATATCGGATGCCCTGCAAATCCCCTGGAAGCTCCACACTCCATGGCGACCGCAGGCCAGTGGGGTAGTGGAACGCACAAATCAGACACTTAAGCGGCACCTCTCAAAGGTTTGCCAAGAGGCTTCCCTTAAGTGGCCTGATGCTCTACCCCTTGTTTTGCTCCGCATTCGCGCTCTCCCTAAGGGCAGGTTAGGGCTCAGTCCCTTCGAGATTATGTTTGGAAGGGCATGGCCTATGAACGGTACACCGGTTCTGGCAGGGGAGTGGGAGGTAGGCTGTGGTTTCTTATCTCAGTACATGTGCTCTCTGTCTGCTGTTCTTTGTTCTCTCCACAGGTACACCAAAGATTTGCCGCCTCTCCCGCTGGATGCCCCGATCCACTCCTTGCAGCCAGGTGACTCCGTACTCGTTCGGACCTGGAAGGACGAGCCTCTCCAAGAGAAGTGGAAGGGACCCCACACCGTCCTGCTGGTCTCCCATACAGCAGCAAAGGTCGAAGGACACAAGAACTGGATTCATCACTCTCGCCTGAAAGCAGTGCCTGCTCCTGAACGGTGGACCGTCCAGCCTGCAGAGAAGACTGCCAGCGACGACCTGGGACTTAAGCTGTTATTCAAAAGACAATAAGGCCTGCTGGGAATGCCCTGTGATCTCTTTGGACAGTCACAGCGTACTCCCCGCGAGAACTCTGAGCGTTGGTTGTGTTTGTTTTCACAGGGCCGGCCTAACCTGGTGGCCTGGTCCCTTTTTCTTTTAGTCTGCCTGCTATTGGTAATTGTTATTTTGTGGGTATTTGGGGAATTGTAATTGTCAGGCCCTAGGGTCACCCTCCTCCTGATTGCTTGTTTTAAGATGCTCCTCCATAAGCTTTGTGCCCCCCGTTCCCCAGAAGTCCCGGCATACCCTCTCATTGAGGACCCCAGCTTCATAGCACTCAATCATATCTTGTCCACAGAATATGAGAAAACTCAGCCAAAAGCTTGTTGAGTATTCTCAAAGGGGGGAGTTGTTGACGTCACCAGGCATCACCATCACCCCAGGTAACTCAGGAG
>NW_020664436.1:62704908-62735494 GCF_002925995.2 Terrapene triunguis
TCTATTTAGCTTCTAAAAATCTATTTAATGCCAAAAACTACGTTAGAAAATTCAAACAAAAGCTCATGGGGAGCCATGTAATAAGACTGCTTTGATTATTCTTGTGATTAGTCCAGTCTCCCTCAGGACTTGCATTTAGAAAAGTAGTCATTTTAAGATTATGCAGATTTGGATTGCTAGTTTGCTGTGAAACTGGCAAGAGGCCAGCCTTCTGTGAAACTTGATCGTATCTGAGGAAACAACTAGCTGAGTTAAATATGTGCAGTCCAGCATGATTTTGATCCAGTGCCATAGATTTCCAGTAATTCTACATGTATAATATCCAATCCCATCTACTACCAGGTTAATTATTCTGGATGTGAAGTGTCTAATATAATGTAATAATCCCATAGAATTCAGTCGTTCTCAAACTGTGGGTCAGGACCCCAAATGGGTCACGACTCTGTTTTAATGGGGTCACCAGAGCTGGTGTTAGACTTCCTGGGGCCGAAGCTGAAGCTGGAGCCCCACCGCCCAGGGCTGAAGCTGAAGCCCGAGGGCTTTAGCCCTGGATGGCAGGGCTCAGGGTTACAGGCCCCCTGCCTGGGGCTGAAGCCCTTGGGCTTCAGCTTTGCGCCCCCCCCCCCCCGTGGGGCCATTGGGATCAGGCTCGGGCTTTGCCTCCCCCCCCCCGCCACCTGGCGCGTCAGGACTCAGGTGGGCTCAGACTTCGGTCCCCCCCTCCTGGGGTCATGTAGTAATTTTTGTTGTCAGAAGGGGGTCGCTGTGCAATGAAGTTTGACAAGCCCTGCCATAGATCTTGAAGCTGGGTCCACAGGGTTCCCACTCAGCTGTTAGCCTCCGCATTCACACCCAGCAGCTTGCTACTAATCAACCAAGCAGGAGAGACCATGTAACCTGAAGTAACATCAGGAAGGGCTTCCCTGGGCCTGATTGGAGGAACACCATGAAGTCTGATTGGTCAGGGCTTCCTATTTAAACCCCATGAGAATCTGCCCAAATGGGTTTCACTGGGTTGCTACATTGGACCCTGCTTTCCTCTCTGATGCCTGAACCCTGCCATGCTCCTCGTCCTTGCCCCGGTCTCTGAATCTGGCTCTGACCCTTGCACTGACTCCTGACTATGACTCTGGCTCCAACCACTACCCCTGTTCACCTATGTCCCAACCCTGACACATTGTAATTAAATTACTTACCACTTTAGTGCTCAGTGATCTTGTGGACTCAAGTAGATGTCCAGTACCCTTCACTCCCTCTATTTTGGCAAGGGCTTGAGTAGAAGTCAATGTGTTATCCATGGAAAATCCAGTACTTTGTCCCTGACAAGTGTATACATCCTTCAAATGAAGGATGGAAAACGGCCTTGTACTGACAGCAGCATGACATTTATATTAAAATTGCGCGAGCCTACTCTGACCAAGAATGTGGGGAATAAAAAGCAATATTTTGTATAAATGTATTTGACAGTAAAGTATTAATTGATGCTGGTAGCAATTGCCAATTGCCTGAGAGACACTGCACATAATCAGTTGCCACTAAAATGTTGACTGTATCGCAAGGTTGTGAAGTGAAATCATAAATTACACTATTCTGAGAAAATGACATGAACATTTTGAACCTAAAAAATGTTAGCCTATACACAAAGGGCCAGATTCTGAGCTCATTTCTGCTAGGGGAAACCCAGAGTAATGCCATACTATTTTTTTTTTTTCATTTAGAAACTAACTTTAAGGGAATACGGGTACTGTTAAGATGAGAAAAAAAGTAAATAAGGTATTTCAAAGAAAATGATAGCACTACCTTAGAGTATTAAAACTGAATGCATTTTAAACGTTAGATTAAAAATGAGAATGCATTTTAAAAATGGGCCTGATTCTTTCATTCTTTCAATTTCACCCAGATGTTGGCTCCTGTTCTGACTACTTGACACCACGGAGGATTCCCCATTATGTGAAGGGAATCTCCAGGTGGCATAGAGCAGCCATAAACTCTATGCTACTCCTCTCCTAGCCTCTGGCCTAGGGGATGTTTCCAGGGGAAGAGGGCCTGGCTAGAATGCCTCTATACACTAGCTATCCCACACTGCTGGCATGAACCCCTTGGGGCCATGGGCAGCCAGACATAAATTAAAAAACGCTTTTAGGCTGTTCTAGCTTATGCCAGCGATTGTACTCTTCCCCAGACAGCTCCAGGAGCCAGGGGTCACAAAGGCATCATAAAGTTTTCTCTGCCTGCCCTCAGCTTCCCCAATCTGATCTTGTGCCAAGCACAGGTTGGCTGAACCAAAGAATTTGGACCTTGCACAGTCACTTTATAATGGTGTAAACTGCATTGAAAATGGGTGTAAAACATGACCATTCTGCTTTGTTAGCATTTTATACCTATTTTGCACTCACTAGCCACAATTATAAATAGCTACACGATGCAGAGGAGAATCAAGCCTTTTGGTTACTTTTTTGCATTTCTTTAAGCTTAAAGAGTGAAACTAGGGTGGTCTACTTAGTTGCCCTTTCTATTTGCAGATAATATCACTTCCTGATTCTCATGCATTGGCACCTTTCTATTAAGCAGTTGGCTTTGGATTTCTGCCATTGTAGGGTGCTGTTGAAATAAAAACAAAACAAACAAACGATAAATACCTGTTTTCCCTGAGAAAAATGATACTAATGAAAATGTTTCTTGCCATTAGGTTTTGACTAATTTTTTAAATAAAACATTATATATGTTACTTAACAATGTTCCTTTCATACTGAAGCATGTGTGATATCATTCATGTAACAATATTTCCAAGTAAACAGTTATTTATAAAGTAATTCCAAGCAATCACTATTATTAGGATCCACACAGGCAGAGGTCAAGTTCCAGCCAGAAGGTGAAGAGAGATTTTTATTGTGGTGGATGCAGGGATGTGCAGGATTGGAGGAAAATATATAGCAATTATTAGCACAATCAAACCACATACACTTACCCATTACTTAAAGACACGATAACATGCACAAATTTATACTTGCTAATCTGGCACTGAATAAAAACATGCATTAGCCCAGAATCTCTGTCTGTGCAACTCCATCCAGCTGCAATTGGGCTGATGTGAGAAGAGAGTATGAAATGGCATCAGGTCACCAATTTCCAGCCATTTGCATTCCCAGCACTGGGGCAGGAGATGGGGGAAATCTGGTGGTGGACACACATCCTGACAAGTATCCTTGAATGTCAATTCCTACACTCCACTGAACGCTTTGACTGCACACTCTAGGGTTTCTTCTCTTCCATCTTCTCAGTCTGCTCTGAAGTAGGGTGACCGGACAGGGGGTGAAAAATCGGGACAGGGGTGGGGGGTATAAGAGCCTATATAACAAAAAGACCTCAAAATCAGGACTGTCCCTATAAAATCAGGACATCTGGTCACCCTACTCTGAAGTATCTCCAGTCTTATCTCTCCCCCTCTGCCTCCTGGTCCCTCCCCCAGCCCAGTCCCGTTTCCCCTCTGGTGTCTAATTTCCTTCACCTTTTTTCCTTTCTCCCATCTCTGGAGCCTTCCGGAAAATGGCTGCAGTGTGGGAGGCTGGGGGTCAGTGAATGTAGAAACCGGAAGCAGAGCACCAAAGAAGGAAGCCAGGAGAGATGGTTGCAGCTGCCTAGCAACAGGAGCCACAGGAGCACCTGACACAGGAATAATACTGCTCCTAATGAAGTCTGGCTAGTTATAAGTGATTTCATGAAGATGGCTAAAGTCAGGCTTGTGTAAACATGGCTGTGTAGCAAAGATATGCTGCCTACACTTGAAAATCATCCAGTGATTTTAATTTTACAGCGCCCCCTGCTAAATATTCATATTTCAAGAAAGTCATGTCAGGCTATTCCACAGGAAAGGAACCAGGCAAAGAAACTAATAACCCTGCTTTCATAAAGTATTTATTTTTTATTTGAAAACATTATACAGGCATTACATTGCCACAGCCAGTCCATATAGGAGCATGCAAATATCAAAACAGAGAAAGGTTTGTTCAGCTTGGTGCAGGAGTTTGGGGTTGGAGTGTTTTTGTTTGGTTGGTTTTGGTTCATATTTCCATTTGCAGTGCCAAGATTAGTGTGCTTAATTATGACATTTAACAATAAAATCCTACCCATGGGGTAAAATTTATATTTGTACCTAGCTTGGGAATACTAATTTTTTTTAAAAGGGAAAGAAAACAATACGACACGCTTGTCAAAATGTTAATAGCACACGTTAGCAATATCTAAACTATACATTGAAACTTTTCCATATGACACAGTGGTGCAAAATTTTCAATTGCTTTGTCTATTGTTGTTGTTGTGTATTTAAAAAGTTTATAGCTGGGGAAAAAAAGACAAGTTCTGATTCCCAGTGCAAGTTTCCACCCAGTAGCAGAAAATTACATCAGCCTTGCTAAGGGCCACTCACTGCCAATGGGTAGTAGAGGCTCAGTTTTTTCAAGGAAACTGGTGAAGTCCTAATTCAACCAGTAGAGTCGCTGCCAGTTGGATAGCTGAACCTTGCTGGTGTCCACAGAGGTCTGGAATTGCAGGAAATGAAACATCTAGAAATAATAGTTTTCCCTGCTGGACCTCAGCTTTCATTCAGAGTATTTGTAAAGCTATACCACTATTTTCCTTTGAGGTCCATCCATTACTGGCAAATTGGAACAATTCAACACATCCTCTTTAGCTGGAGCCCATTAAACAAAATAAAACTAAAATAAGAAATAAAATAAAACAACCCCATACTAAGTTATCCCAGTGACATGAACCTCTTCATGTGCAAGAACACACAGGATGGTTGTTGAGTGCACAGGGCATATGTGAACAGTTGCAATTTATTTTCATACAATTAAGTCATTTAAGATATCCGATAACAATTATCTCAGATGGCACCTCTTAGCCATCAGTTGATTTCAAACCCTTATATGTATAAACTCCTGGGTCAGTGAGCTGACCTGGATATGCCTTCGATCCAGTTGTTCCTAGTAAGACTTTAATAAACATCTACAAATTATTGTAATAAAAATGAGAGAAGAGGGAGAAAAAGACTACAGACATTTGGCTTAGAAAATAAATACTAAGAATGAAGTAAACCAAAACAATTATGCAAAATGAAGGAATGTAAACATGAAACAAACATGCACACATACACTCCCAGTCTTCAAAGGTCTCAAGACTAACATGGGAATAATGCTCAGAGAAAGGTATTTAATTGGTATAAAAGGTAGCAAAAAGACTGGGAGATGACAGGTGCCCACCAGTGCTTTTCAGGGTACCTGAGAGAACAATGACAGTTGTGACGAGAACATACTGCAGGGGCTTGAACTATACAGTGACTACACAAAGCCTATGCACCAATTAAGCCCTGATTTGAGGACTTCAGTGATTCCTTGGTCTTGTGCTGGCCCTCTGCACAAGGGTGAATTGACTGGTCACCTAAGTCCCGCTTAAAACCTATTTTGAGGTCTTAACTGGGAATTGAGAGGTCCAGCAAACAGGGATTAATGTGAAAAATCTTAGTGTTGCCAACTCTTGTAATTTTAGAGTGTGAATCTCACAATATTTGCAGTTTCTCTTAAAGCCCCAGATCCTGGAGTCACGTTATATGAAAACCTCACCTTTTTTTGTTTTTTTGGGGGGTTTTTTTTTTTGTTTGTTTAAGTTTCCAGCCCTTATGGTTGCAGGGAAAAGCTTGAAAACATGACCACTAAAAGTTCCCAACCAGAAGTAAAAAAATAAAAAGAACCCAGCATTTTGTGTGTGTGTGTGTGTAAATCTCATGATTTCTGAACACGACTGTGTGTGAGGGGGGTTGACAATATTACAATCCCCTCTTTTTCAACTGCAGTGGGATCATAGAGGGCAGCATAATCATGATGAGATGGACTGTGTCTCTCTTCCTCATCAACAGGAAGAATGAGATTAAACAGATAGTCAGTAATTTATTAGCATATTGGCACGTCACCATTTTTATACTTGTATGTAAACTTCCCTCAGGCTGCTTCAGAGAAGTCCTTTTTATAGCTTTGCAGAACAGGACTATAAGACAATTGTTACTTCAGCAGAAATCCATCCTGCTTGGTTGATTTGCATGGCCTTTTCCAATCTCAAGAGTGTGCAGTTTCTTTTTCTCATAGAAATAGGTGAGTTGTATTTTTTTTTTTACATAAAGCCCTACGTTTTCATTTAAAACTGACTTCTTCAGAATAATGTAATTCAACTAAAATACATTTCATATGCCCACCAGCAGAAAATGCAGCAATTTACCACAACCTTGCTGCACACCCTGTTTTCCAATACAATGAATATATAAAAGCTATTATTATAATATGTCCTACTTCCTTGGCTCCTTTTTTCTGAAGATCTTAAAGCACTTTAAAAAAAATGTAGTCCCACAATACTCCTGTGAGGGAGGTAAAGAGTTACTATCCCTGTATATACAAATTAGGAAACTAAGCCACACAGAAGTTAAATGACATGTCTAAGATCACACAAGAGGTCTGTGGCAGATCTGTGAATAAAACTGAGCTCTATCCTATTCTTTAAACACAAGACTATCCCTCCTTTCCTTAATTTTAAGAGGAAAGTGGACTGAGGCTGTATGAAGCAATGACTTTTGTCTTTCACTATGCTCTTAAAAGGGCAAAAAAAATCAAGACAGGCTACAGATTTGCAAGGTTCTGCTTCAGATTCAATAGAAGTGTTTTAAACGCTCCACATTTCTGATGAGTTTCCTGCAGCAGAAATACAGCGTAGAGCACATCCTTATTTCAGAGGGACTGTCACATTCCCTGGTGAATATCAGAAAACTGCTGAATTCTTCTACTTTTGTAGACAAATGAAAAATAATTGGCTACACCTCTCTGGCATGAATACCATCATGCTGCTGCAGTACCACCAGCAGATGGGTCAGTCTTATTCTTAATATTCATGAGATCACTGCATTATCATACTAATATTTATGATTGTGGCACAAGAAGGTTCTAATGAAAAATTTACATATTTCCAGATTAGCATGGTTAGAAAAAGGAACTCAAAGCCTCCTGTACCACACAGGACTGAGAACTGGAATAGTAGAAGGCTCCTGAACATGCACTTAGCATTGAAAATAAGTGCCCTGGTCTGACTGATATATCATTACCAATGAGAGCTACAATATGTAGGAAAATAGAAAATGAAAATTTGTTACAGATTTAATTTTAAAAATAAGAAATTTGTTCTGTTTTGTTTCTGCAGGTTAGACACAGCCACAGAAATGTAATTCCTCTGTCACCTGGTACAGAACCTCAGCCACCAGGAAACCCTCCATTAAACATAAAAAGGTCAATGCTTCAATAATTCACTTCTGTAAATATAGAAAGGCTAAAATGCTCATTTTACACCTATTCCTAGAATAGAGACTGATATTGTAAATTGTCCCTCCCCTGCACTCATAGCAGAGATTACATATAAAGTGGGCTACCAGACAGATAGTACAGCTGAACTCATTAATCCTTTCTCCCAAAAGATCCAGGTGCTACCAAAAATGCATCAGGGTGTAGCTACCAGAAGTATCCCTCCTATTTGTGCAAAACAAACACATTTTAAAAAGAGAGAAAATAACAGTGATTGTACAAGTGGACTTGCTGTAAAAATGTGGCTTTTCCACAACTCAGTGTGGCCTTGGCAAAGTATCACACAATAGGTGCAAAAATACCCTTTTGATTTCTATGTAATTTCAGCTTGTATTTTGAATATCTTCACAGATCATTTGATAGTGAGCGATTCACACAGAGCATTCTGTTGAGACCAGTATAATGCTAACACCCTAAATAAGGGACTGGCACCTCTTTGCAATGTACACCCAGTGACAATTAGTTTGTAACTTTTACAAGCTTTCCCTATTGCTACCTTGAAGCTCACCTGTGTAACTGTACCCAGTAAATACCTTTCTCTATGTACAATACAGGGATCATGGATATACAAACTCCACTGAAATCATCAGTGGGAGACAAGTGCCTGGGTTTAGGCAACTCTGATGTGAGGCTCCTCTTCTGTCTCCTGGCCTAGACTGGTATACGTTACTGAAGGTTCCAGCTGTCCGGTTGCTGGCAAGTCTACAACAGGTCCTGAAGGGTTTCGAAACTGCTTATACACCCGTGGATCCTGGGCTACGTACGTAGAGGTGGAGGAGTACAGCACCAGCCCAACAAGGATAGTGAAGAATGACAGCAGATAAAGTCCTGAAAACTAAACATAAATAAGAGTTAAGTCATTAGAAAGTTGCACTGGTTATTCTGTGCTCACGACGGCTAGTGGAAAATTGCAGGCACAGATCCTTGTTTTTATATGCACAGCATAGAGCACAGTTAGTCGTTCCTTGTTTGACTGTAGATTTTGAGGAGCTACTGGAAGTTTGTTTCCATTACTCGTGCCACCTATTTTATAAAAAATATGAGTGCAATTCTCCTGCGGCCCTAGCAATAGGTAAATATGAGTTTGTTAACTGGGACTCAGAAGATCTGGGTTTTGTTCTCAGCTCTGACACTTATCTGCTATATGACTTTGCCCAAGTCACTTCCTCTCTCTGGAGTTCAGTTTCTCCTTCCGCAAAATAGGGATAATACTATTTACCAATATTTGTAAAATGTTTTGAGATCTATGGATGAAAGGTGCAGTATAAGTATGAGGCTTTATTGTTTTCAAATCATGTGGCCTTAAAGTATAACACACAGTCAGTGCTATATAAATAGCAGTGATACCATGAATTTAAAAAAGCATTTAAAAAGTACCCTTAGAAAATATATTTTTAGTAAAGGCTCTTTTGACATTTACTTAACCACATATTGGTGCCTGGTGGTACCAGTATTTATTCACCTATGTGAAAGCCCAAGGTAGTTCACTTGCAGCAATAAATAGTGTGTGTGTAAGCTGAATTCAGAAAGCAGATAATAGGGCTGCACATGCTTTAAAGTGATTTCAGAAAAGTCAGAGACTTTAGCTTTAAGAATCCCTGGGCTGACTTCAAAAGGTTGAAATGTACACACAGAAGATCAGATATTTATCCAAAGCTTGAGTCTGCATAATCTGATAGGCAATTTCACAAGCCCAGACCTTCTCTTGAGTTTTCTGATATATCCTGCTTCAGATTGGGCACACAAATAGCCTTTCTGGCAATATTTCAGCACTTGCAGGTGAGGTAGAGGCAGGAACCCAGAAGTCCATAGGAATTAGAAATAAAGTATTTGATCCTTAGTCTCCTGTAAGGTCACTGTATGCTGCTGGAACAGCACAAAGTGACCTTAAAGCTGCCCTAAAGGGGAAGCTGAGGCTTTCCTCAGCAATGGACGAATGTTTGGATGGTGGGAAGGCGGCATAAACCGTTTTATGTTGTTTGCTTCTCCCACATCAGCAGAAGGAATGTGAATTATACCAGAGCTGGAGCACAATGTACTCCGCTAATTTCCAGCCAGTGGAATGGTCCCTAGTGGTCCATTCTAGTTGGCATAAGTTAGAGCAGCCATGTGGCCACTCCAGCTTGTCTAGGATCAAAAGAGAAGTAAAGGGGGCTTAAAGTCACCTTTATGCTCACCACAAGCTGTACCAACCAGGAACCCAATAAAGGAAGAAAAATTAACTTTCGGAATCTTTAAACAGTACACGCATAGAAATGGGCAAAGATGTGATGTGAGGGTACATGTGCACCCCTAATCAACTTCCCCAAAGCAATCAAAAGTGATCTGAATTCAAGACTCACCAGAGGACAAACTGCATGGAGCAACTTGGTAGGTCAAAGGATATAGAACTGATTTTGTATTTAGCAAGAATTCTAAAAGTGCAAGTGTTCAGCTGTGGTCAGGAATACAAGAATGAATAAAAATGCCAACAGCTAACTACAATCGTAACCAATTATGGGCTACCTCAAGAGGTGGTTATATTATTCTGAACAAAAGGGAGCTGCAAATCTGTTCTCTAATCCTAGCTGACTATGGGACTATGACAAGTGCCAAATGTGTTTCTCTTGGTTCATTTAGATGCAGTGCTTGAAGGCCAGACTAAGTTAAATTATTCAAGCAAGAGCTTCAGCAGTTCTGCCCCACTTCTTTATGCTTGTAAGGAAATCATTTTGTCAAATGCAAATTCTCTTTAAAGGTGCAAACTTTTTCCTGTTATTAATTTGCTATCACAGCACTGAGCCACAGAGTTTGTGTCCAACATTCCTACTTGTGATTAATCCTGCTGCATTTGGCATTTTTCAGAAATAGCCCCTCTGAAGGGCTTCTGAAAATGCTAGAAGCATAACCCCTGATGATAAGTCTGTATCTGCTGTCATTTTCCACAGCGAGAGTGTAATAAATACACTTCAGAAGGGAATGCACCATAATGGGGAAAGTTTAAAGATGTCAGGTCTGTAGCTGGAAAGAAGACAGGGCTCTGCTTTTCGTCAGTCATTAATTGCTTTTTTCCAAGCATGTCACCAGGTCTTCACGTGTCATCTGGCAGTGTGATCTGATGTAATCACCCAGCCAAAAACACAATGCAGAATGCGAGAGCTAGTCTGCTGAAAGATTCCTTCCATGTGTCACAAGCCTGCAAGGAGTGGTTGGGCAGAGATCTCCCCCCTGTGGTAATCAAACCCCAAGTCAAATCGATCCAATGTTTTTTTCCTCTCCGTTTCATTTTAATTTTCACTCCCTGAGAATGTCTCAATTCTCTCCTTTTCTCCTCATACATAAATTTTGGCACCTCTTGGCTGTAGCAGAGGGTCTGCTTTTCAGTCTCAAATAAGCCCAAACTAAAATCCCAGGCACAAACTTTCCCAAACGGTTTTAGGGTGGAAGGAAGAGTTTCAAGAATCTGAGCCCTGATCCAACAATCCGGCTAGTCTCTACTGTGGTATTAGGCTGAACGAAAACCCCAGGTCCAATTACCATCCAGACTTCAGGAGTTTTACACTGGGTTGGCAGTTGAATTTCATTTTTATTGCTGCTTGCTAGGTCAAGACACCCCTGAGCACCAGAAACTGAAGAAGGGAAGCAGTGGGGAGGACAGATGTCTGTGTCCCCAATCCCATATTCTGCAAGGGTCTATAAGGCCCCTACTCACTGCCAGATGCCTGGCTCCTTCACTGAGTTGCCAGTGCAATTGCCAGTCACAGGGATAGTGGGGAAAAGCAGCTCAGGGAGCAACAGCATCATACAGATTGCAGTTGCCTTAAAAAAATGGAGCTGAGCACAAAACTGTCTTGGCGTGAGGACCCCTACCGAGAACTCATCCCTACACTATGGAAGCTAGGGTGACCAGACAGCAAATGTGAAAAATCCGGACGGGGGTGGAGGGTAATAGGAGCCTATATAAGAAAAAGACCCAAAAATTGGGACTGTCCCTATAAAATCAGGACATCTGGTCACCCTAATGGAAGCTGTGGGGTACAGTTATCCAGGAGTAAGGAGGGAGAGACAAAGAGGATGAGGGGAGAGGTGAGAGAGAAGACAGCTGGGGGTGGAGGTAGGAGAGGAAAGGTAACAAGGGAAATGGGAGAGAACAGGAAATTTTTTAAATTACATAATATTTACAAAAATAAAGCCTATTTTGACTGCATCCCTCTCCCCACTTTCACATTGGTGTCTGGGGACAGGATGAAGGAAACAAACTAACAAGATGTGCCTCTCCTTGGCTTATATGCTGTTATCCTCTCCCCGCGCCTTTGGTCTGCTTTTGTCATTTGAAAATGGTAAGCTCTTCGGGGCCAGGGTTATCGCTGGGGCTATGTTTACACCGTGCCACGGCATGGACTATAGGGGAGCGCACCAAGTGTTGCGCACTAACTTCCCCAGGAGGACGCTGCTGGTGCAAATGAAAAGGTGCCTTGTTCACGTTAACACAGTCCTGTTGAAAGAGGATTATGTTAACACGAACTAGGTACCTTTTGGGTCACACCAGCAGCGCTGACACGGGACAGTTAGCACTCAACACTTTGGTGTGCGCTGCAATTCAGAGCCCTGTAGCCCACACGGTGGCAGAGCGTACAAAGGTCTGAGTGTCTAGATTACTTAGTGCAATGAGGCCCTACAACAACAAAATATAATAATAATTGTTAACACTTTCCTGGTTAGAAACAAGAGGATACAGGCTAGAGCTGCATTTGTTTATTTTCTCTCTTTTCTATCATAATCACTTTCTTAGAAGTTTAGTCACTGGCTCTCTGCAGTTTTAAGGTGATAAAAGTTGTTCATAGCATTGCTGGGGTCTCAGCCTATTTTATTCAACGGAGGTAAAGCAAATATATATAGCAGGCTAGTGAGGGAGAGCAATCGTTGATTATCGGATAATTTTTCCAGCAGCTTTTGGGCCTCATCCAAAGCCCACTAAAATCAACGGGAATCTTTCAATTGATTTCATGGGCTTTGAAATCAGCACTCTGAAGAGATTAAGACAGACTATGTTAATCAAATGAAAATTGACTACAAATGCTATTCACTGTGCAGAGTTTGTTAGATTCCCCAAATGAAATATTTTTGCTTTACTGAAACTTGTATTCACTGAAGTACTCTACTGCTGTGTCTGTGTAAGGAATTTTTATCTTGACCCGCGAACCTCATTTCCTTTAGAATAAGTGTTAATAGACAGTAAAAGAAACAACTTCAAAAATAGCTGTTCCATAAACTATTCTAAAAAATGGAGTTTGAGTGCATCATTTTGTATTGCTACCCTACATATAACTGAACTAGAGCTCTCAGAGGTTGTGTAATTCCTCTTTTGGGGTGAACCATTGCTTCAAAAAGATATTGCTGTTCATTTTTCTAACTTATCTCTTATTTTCTCTCATCTATGTCTCATAAGCCTAGCAAAAAATATAAAAATTCGGGCTGTTGATTAATTGCAGTTAACTCACATGATTAACTCAAAAAAATTAATCGCAATTAATCACACTGTTAAACAATAAAATACCCATTGAAAATTATTAAATATTTGTGGATGTTTTTCTGCATTTTCAAATATATTGATTTTTATTACAACACAGAATACAAACTGTACTGTGCTCACTTTATATTAATTACAATTATTTGCACTAAATGCATTTGCATTAAAAATGATAAACAAAAGAAATAGTATTTTTCAATTCACCTCCTACAAGTACTGTAGTGCAATCTCTTTATTGTGAAAGTGTAACTTAAAAATGTAGATTTTTTTGTTACATAACTGCACTCAAAAACAGTGTAAAACTTTAGACCCTACAAGTCCACTCAGTCTTATTTTTTGTTCAGCCAATCGCTAAGACAAACAAGTTTGTTTACATTTACAGGAGATACTGTTGTCTGCTTCTTATTTACAATGTCACCTGAAAGTGAAAATAGGTGTTTGCATGGCACTTTTGTAGCCAGCGTTGCAAGGTATTTATGTGCCAGATATGCTAAACATTCGTATGCCCATTCATGCTTTGGCCAGAGGACATGCTTCCATGCTGATGATGCTCATTAAAAAAAAAAAGTGTTAATTAAATTTGTGACTGAACTCCTTGGAGGAGAATTGTATGTCTCCTGTTCTGTTTTACCCATATTTCATGTTATAGCAGTCTTAGATGATGACCCAGCACATGTTCGTTTTAAGAACACTTTCACTGCAGATTTGACAAAACACAAAGGTGGTACCAATGTGAGATTTCTAAAAATAGCAACAGCACTCGACCCAAGGTTTAAGAATCTGAAGTGCCATCCAAAAGTTGAGAGGGATGAGGTATAGGTCATGCTTTCAGAAATCTTAAAAGAGGAACACTCCCGTGCGGAAACTACAGAACATGAACCACCAAAAAAGAAAATCAACCTTCTGCTGGTGACATCTAACTCAGATGATGAAAGTGAACATGCGCCGGTCCGCTCTGCTTGGATCATTATCGAGCAGAACCTGTCATCAGGATGGATGCACGTCCTCTGGAATGGTGGTTGAAGAATGAAGGGACATATGAATCTTTAGCGTATCTGGCAAGTAAATATCTTGTGACGCTGGCTACAACAGTACCATGTGAATGCCTGTTCTCACTTTCAGGTGACATTGCAAACAAGAAGCGGGCAGCATTATCTCCTGCAAATTGTAACCAAACTTGTTTGTCTGAGTCATTGGCTGAACAAGAAGTAGGACTGAGTGGACTTGTAGGCTCTGAAATTTTACATTGTTTTATTTTTGAATGCAGGTTTTTTTGGTACATAATTCTACATTTGTAAGTTCAACTTTCATGATAAAGAGATTGCACTACAGTACTTGTATTAGGTGAATTGAAAAATACTATTTCTTTTGTTTTTTACAGTGCAAATATTTGTAATAAAAATAAATATAAAGTGAGCACTTTACATTCTGTATTCTGTGTTGTAATTGAAATCAATATATTTGAAAATGCAGAATAGATCCAAAAATATTTAAATAAATGGTATTCTATCATTGTTTAATAGCGTGATTAATAATGCGATTAATCACAATTATTTTTTAATCACGTGATTACTCATGATTAATTTTTTTTATTTGCTTGACAGCCCTAATAAAAATACTCCAGACTTGTAGATCTCACTGAGACCCATTTCCATCCATGCTAAACAGGATAAAAATGGAACATTAAAAATGAAATATGGCAAGAAATTCTGTAGTTCTAGTTAGTTAAATATTTATAAGTGGCACCCCCAGAACCTCGGCAACTGGACACCTGACAGTAATGAACACAAAATTGACACAAATTAATATAACCAGTGGCAACATCATCTCATGGAGAGGAAGGATAATCTGCCATAGCTCTTGGATGACCTAAATCACTTAATCTCTCTGTGCCTGAGTTCCTGATCAGTAAAACAGGAACAATAATACGTACCTTCTCCCACCATCTGTCTGCTGTCTCTGTTTGGATTGCAAGGTCTATGGAGCAGGGACAGCATCTTAATGTGTTTGTATATGATCTAGCACAGTGTGGCCCTGTTCTAAGTTGGGGCCTTTTAGGAGCTATTGTTTATTTAGGAGCTAAATAAACATGAACTACAATTAAGTCAGGGAAGCAACTAAGCCTTGCCCTGCCTTCTAGAGCCTCCTAAATCTGGGTTTTAATGGGCAAGAGGGAGTGATTTAGAAAGGAGGACGCTCTCTACCGAGAACACCAGGCCACTGATCCTGCAATGTTCAAGCAAAAGAACAGCACGTGACCCAGTCATTCATAACTGTGGTGATGGGCTAGTGAGAGGGAGAGAATCCCCCAGATAGTTAGCTCTTTAATCAAATTATTTCTTTTAAGCAGGTACATCACAACTGGCATTCTGCCCTTCCACAGGGAAGCATTAGCAATCTGCCAATAATGAGCTCAAAACTTCTCTGCTGTCCTTGACCAGTGCAAAGGTCTATCTCACTGGTGGTGGACCACAATTCCCCTTCAACAGTGGTTCTCAGACTTTCATACTGCCTCCCCCTTCCATTTAGCAAATGTGAGAAGAGCCGGGGGGCATGACCTAAGACCACACTTAAAACACAGAATGAAACTCAGCAAGAGAAGGTCATATAGTTATAATCTCCAGCCCTGATACTGAATCCACAGCACTGGCCAAATCAGTCAGGAGAAGCCAGCTGTTTTTCACACACATACACACACGAAAAAGAGACCAGTTCCTGTCCTGAAGAGTTTGATTTCCAGCCTGAACTGGAGCTGTAAATGCTGTAATTTAGTCAGGTTGAATGAATGCATCATGTTGCTCAGTATCGACCACTTCTACCAATTAATGAGCAGTGCTGGTGGGTTTCTAAGGACTTTCATCCAAACTTCTTTAATTAGAAAAAGGATGATGGGCACAGCATGGGAATTGATGACAAAGAAATGGAAACAGAGACATCCTCCTGGATCTGATAAGGATGCAGAAATCTCTTCTATAGAGAAAGAAAAATAAATACCTCTGTTTTAGTTAACTTCATACTCTTATCATCATAATGAACATTTATGACATTCCCCAAAACATGTGAACTAGTCAGCACTAAATCAGTCTACACATCACAGCCTGCCTGCTGTGCTTGACAGAAGTTATTAGAGGATCTATCTAAAGGCAAAGGTGGTGGAGTAGCATTGTATATCAATGATGAGGTAGACTGTAAAGAAATAAGAAGTGATGGAATGGATAAGACAGAGTCTCTTTGGGCAAAAATCACATTGGGGAAGAAAGCTACTAGACCCTCCCCTGGGATAGTGCTTAGGGTGTGCTACAGACCACTGAGATCTGATTTGGATATGGATAGAGACCTCTTTAATGAAGTAAATACTAATGGGAAATGTGTGATCATGGGAGACTTTAACTTCCCAGATATAGACTGGAGGACAAGTGCTAATAAATAAATAAATAAATAAAAAATAATAATAATAATAATAATAATAATAATAGGGATTGGATTTTCCTGGATGCGATAGCTAATGGATTCCTTCACCAAGTAGTTGCTGTACCAACAAGAGGGGATGCCATTTTCGATTTGGTTTTGGTGAGCAGTGAAGACCTCATAGAAGAAATGGTTGTAGGGGACAATCTTGGTTCGAGCGATCATGAGCTAATTCAGTTCAAACTAAATGGAAGGATAAACAAAAATAGATCTGTGACTAGGGTTTATTTCAAAAGAGCTACTTTTAAAAAATTAAGGAAATTAGTTAGGGAAGTGGATTGGACTGAAGAACTTGTGGATTTAAAGGTGAAGGAGGTCTGGAATTACTTCAAGTCAAAGTTGCAGAAACTATTAGAAGCCTGCATTCCAAGAAAGGGGAAAAATTCATAGGCAGGAGTTGTAGACCAAGCATCTCAGGGAGGTGATTAAGAAAAAGCAGAAAGCCTACGAGTGGAAGATGGGAGGGATGAGCAAGGAAAGCTCCCTTATTGAGGTCAGAACATGTAGGGATAAAGTGAGAAAGGCCAAAAGCCATGAAGAGTTGGACCTTGCAAAGGGAATTAAAACCAATAGTAAAAGGTTCTATAGCCATATAAATAAGAAGAAAAAAAGAAAGAAGAAGAAGTGGGACTACTAAATACTGAGGCTGGAGTGGAGGTTAAGGATAATCTAGGCATGGCCCAATATCTAAACAAATACTTTGCCTCAATCTTTAATGAGGCTAAAGAGGAGCTTAGGGATAATGGCAGGATGACAAATGGGAATGAGGATATCAAGGTAGATATTACCACATCCAAGGTAGAAGCCAAACTCGAACAGCTTAATGGGACTAAATCGGGGGGCCCAGATAATCTTCATCCAAGAATATTAAAGGAACTGGCACATGAAATTGCAAGTCCATTAGCAAGAATTTTTAATGAATCTGTAAACTCAGGGCTTGTACCGTATGACTGGAGAATGCTAACATAGTTCCTATTTTTAAGAAAGGGGGAAAATGTGACCCGGGTAACTACAGGCCTGTTAGTTTAACATCTGTAGTATGCAAGGTCTTGGAAAAAAATTTGAAGGAGAAAGTAGTTAAGGACATTGAGGTCAATGGTAATTGGGACAAAATACAACATGGTTTTACAAAAGGTAGATCATGCCAAACCAACCTGATCTCCTTCTTTGAGAAGGTAACCAATTTTTTAGACAAAGGAAATGCAGTGGATCTAATTTACTTCGATTTCAGTAAGGCATTTGATACAGTGCCACATGGGGAATTATTAGTTAAATTGGAAAAGATGGGGATCAATATGAAATTGAAAGGTGGATAAGGAACTGGTTAAAGGGGAGACTACAACGGGTCACACTGAAAGGTGAACTGTCAGGCTGAAGGGAGGTTACTAGTTGAGTTCCTCAGGGATCGGTTTTGGGACCAATCTTTTTATTACTGACCTTCGCACAAAAAAGTGGGAGTGTGCAAATAAAGTTTGCAGATGACAAAGCTGGGAGGTATTGCCAATACAGAGAAGGACCTGGATATCATACAGAAAGATCTTGATGACCTTGTAAACTGGAATAATAGTAATAGGATGAAATTTAATTGTGAAAAGTGCAAGGTCATGCATTTAGGGATTAATAACAAGAATTTTTGTTATAAGCGGGGGACTCATCAGTTGGAAGTAACAGAGGAGGAGAAGGACCTCAGAGTATTGGTTGATCACAGGATGACTATGAGCTGCCAATGTGATATGGCAGTGAAAAAAGCTAATGTGGTCTGGGGAAGCATCAGGCGAGGTATTTCCAGTAGAATTAAGGAGGTGTTAGTACCGTCATACAAGGCACTGGTGAGACCTCATCTGGAATACTGTGTACAGTTCTGGTCTCCCATGTTTAAGAAGGATGAATTCAAACTGGAACAGGTACAGAGAAGGGCTACTAGGATGATCCAAGGAAAGGAAAACCTGTCTTATGAAAGGAGACTCAAAGAGCTTGGCTTCTTTAGCCTAACCAAAAGAAGGCTGAGGGGAGATATGACTGCTCTTTATAAATATATCAGCGGGATAAATACCAGGGGCGGGAGGGTGAGAGGAATTATTTAAGCTCAGTACCAATGTGGACACAAGAACAAGTGGATATAAACTGGCCATCAGGAAGTTTAGACTTGAAATTAGATGAAGGTTTCTAACCATCAGAGGAGTGAAGTTCTGGAACAGTCTTCCAACGGGAGAAGTGGGGGCAAAAGACATATCTGGCTTCAAGACTAAGCTTGATAAGTTTATGGAGGGGATGGTATGATGGGAAAGCCTAATTTTGACAATTAATTGATCTTTGACTATTAGCTGTAAATATGCCCAATGGCCTTTGATGGGATGTTAGATGGGGTGGGATCTGAGTTACTACAGAAAATTCTTTCCTGGGTGTCTGGCTGGGGAGTCTTGCCCATATGCTCAGGGTTTAGCTGATCACCACATTTGGGGTCGGGAAGGAATTTTCCTCCAGGGCAGATTGGCAGAGGACCTGGGTGGTTTTCGCCTTCCTCTGCAGCATGGGGCACGGGTCACTTGCTGGAGGATTCTCTGCACCTTGAAGTCTTTAAACCATGATTTGAGGACTTCAACAGCTCAGACATAGGTTAAGGGGTTATTACAGGAATGGGTGGGTGAGATTCTGTGGCCTACGTTGTGCAGGAGGTCACACTAGACAATCATAATGGTCCCTTCTGCCCTTAAAGTCTATGAGTCTAAATCTCAGCCTAATCTAAGCCCTCAGTATAGATTACTTGATGCTACTGAAATTTGCAAAATATTAGGAAGCCATAAAGATTACTTCTCACCTTATTTGGTACCTGCAGTGAAAATAAACTATACAACACTTAAAATACACTTTTTATAAATCAAAAATTTTAATGTGCTTGTCAAACTGAAGATAATCATACAAAACAAGGTCTAGATAACATGTATGACATGACATGCTCGGTGTATGCAGCAAACCTACTGATTTTGAGTGGCTGGATGTTTCTGCTATATATCCTAGGGATGTTCCATAGGGAATTGATGCCAGAATACATTCACCCAGTCAGGGTTAGTGGAAAAGATAACGTCATCTGATTTAGCTGCATGACCTGGGGTTCAAGGCAATAGTTCTGATGTGTGGTTACTATAGGCTCCTGCCAGGAAACTGGTGAAGCACTATGATTTAGTGATCAAAGAAGATAGGTGGTCAAGCCCATTCAAGTTTCTGCTATAGGTGGGTGAAGCAGTTCACATAAATTAAGAAAAGACCAAAACCATTTTGCAGATTGGCCAAAAAGGTTTGGTTATTTTTAAAAACAACATTACACACCTCTAGTTATGGCTGGAAATGAAAGTTCCTAAAAAGTGTGAAAGTCTGTTCTTGCAGTATATCTTTCCCATCTGGATCCATGAAACTAGACATTTTATGGAAAAGCCTGATAGTGCAAGGTTTCCAAATTAAATGAAGTTTGGATAAATGCATCTGAAGTTCTGGGTGTTTATCCAGAATGAACCTCTAAACCTTTTAAAGTTTGTTCTTATCCATACTTGAGATCCTTGTGCCTCAAAATGGTGTTTCTCAACCCTTTTGATACAAGGGGTCAGCTTGCAACCTTCCTAAACTGTGTCAGGAAGATCTCAGGGACTGGCACTGGTCCACACAGACCAGTCACTGAGAAACACTGCCTCAAAGTAATCTAGTTGAGAAACTGGGTGCAAAGGTGGGTCCTTGCTGAGGAGCAAATAGTGCTTTGGATTTCATCTTTCCTGAATAACTACAAAGAAAGTAGATGAAAATAAAAGGAAAAACTATAAAAAGGGAGGAAAATACATTTCTGGGTCTGACAAGAGCAAGTCATTCTTCATATCTCATGAAGTTAGATGGGAAATCAGAACAAAAGGAAATAAAAGTGTGTTTGCAACTAAGGGGAATTTCTGCTGCAAGAGGGAATTTGCAGACAAGTGCTTCTGCCTGTCACTGCTGAACAGAGCCACATTGTTTCTGGCACTGGGGCAAAACAATAGTGTAAATGACAAAGACAGACAGATGTGCTTCTGCAGAAAAGCCCACACAAACAAAGAAACTCAGTGATTTGCTAATTTTGGTTTTGCACTAAACCATCATGATAATGATCATGACCATTATTTTTTATGGTTATGAAAATGCAAATTCTCTTTTATCCAGCCCATTGAACTGGAAATAGCCTGCAAGAGCAGCGCAGATTTTTCCGCTGGGGTTCTCCAATTACAATTTTATTTAATAAGAATAGCAGCAGTCTAAGCCTCTTGGGGGCTGATATGAAACATCAGACTACCTGCTGATGGCAACCTAACTGCGTTTAAGTCTTGAGATGAGAAAATGTAAATGTCTGTTAGATGACTAGCTGAAGTCAGAAAACCTGGAGACATTATCTGCCTCATATTACACGATAAGCATCTGAAATGTAAGAACCACTACCTTTTTCCCTCTCCAGTTGGGAAACGGTGGAGAAGCAAATCATTTCAACAAGAATTAACAAACAAACCAGGCCAATTAATCCATGGAATATTAACCCTTTTAGAGAAGTAACTTCCTGAGAACATGCTTATGAAGAGCGACAAAATCTACACAAAACCTTCCACTGGAGCACAGTTCATTTCATTCCATATTCCTCTTTACATTCTTGATGCTGTGAGGACTGGCAGTCCCCAGCAGTGCTTTATTCTAATCAGCAATCCTGTGTAGTTTGGTGAGGCCCTCTGTTTTCAAAACTAATTCATTTTGCAGCATAATCTGCACAGCCGATCAAATCAGAAGCCAATGAGGGTTCCTTTACAGACTTGTATCCTCCCCCCTTGGGTAATTTCACACATGAGTACATGAACTGACTGAGCTAACAGAACTAAAAACGAATTTCTCTCATTATCTTTTATATGGCAGACAGACATTTCCACTTGGGTTGATGAATTGATCGAGAGTCTGAGCTTGTTTGCGCACTGCTTTCTATTTTCACCTCAAATACAGCAAATGAACTGCACTATAACAAAATGCAGAAGTTGCATGGAATGAGTTTTCTCTGTGGGATGCAAGTCTAGTCAGTAAGAATACCTGTTACAGCTGAAGGGTCAGATATCTGGAGATTTTACATAAATGACCTAATGCCCTAATTTGCATTGAGTATTATGCATTCTTATTTACGTGAATGACAGCAAATGTTCTAATTAACAGCATTTAAGTCTGACAAGGCTGCAGCTTGGAGTGAGCTCTAGGAACATAGCAGTGCTCAGTTCCTGGCTTTCTCTGGCATCTCCCTGGATTCCTGTTCAGCTCCTTAAGGCTCTGCACCTGGATGTCCCTTGCCCTGGACTGGGTGGAGGGCTGTGGTTGCGTGGCTATCCCCCAGTGCTGGCTGCTGCCACTCTGGCCTGGGAGGAGGATCTGGCTGCTTCCAGTCATTGGCTGAGGTTGCTCTGGCTGGGCTTCTGGTCCCTAGCTGCCCCTTGCCAGGGGAAAAAAAATTCTGTCCCTGCCTGCTGATTTGGGAGGTGGGAAGCTATGGCCATGGCCCCTAGCTGTGGCAGGTTCTGGCTCCTAATTTCTGATAACTGGTCACAGACCAGAGAGTTGTTATAACCAGAACACTCCCCAGTGTCACTCTAGCCATATCTCCAAGTCTATGAATGTGGGTTGGGTAGGGGAACATAAAAATGGCCATACTGGGTCAGACCAAAGGTCCATCTAGCCCAATATCCTGTCTTCCGACAGTGGCCAATGCCAGGTGCCCCAGAGGGAATGAACAGAACAGGTAATCATCAAGTGATCCATCCCCTGTTGCCCATTCCCAGCTTCTGGCAAACACAGGCTAGGGACACCATCCCTGTCCATCCTGGCTAATAGCCATTGATGGACCTATCCTCCATGAACTTATCTAGTTCTTTTTTGAATGCTGTTAGTCTTGGCCTTCACAACATCCTCTGGCAAGGAGTTCCACAGGTTGACTGTGCGTTGTGTGAAGAAATACTTCCTTTTGTTGGTTTTAAACCTGCTGCCTATTAATTTCATTTGGTGACCTCTAGTTCTTGTATTATGAGAAGGAGTAAATAACACTTCCTTATTTACTTTCTCCATACCAGTCATGATTTTATAGACCTCTATCATATCCCCACTTAGTTGTCTCTTTTCCAAGCTGAAAAGTCCCAGTCTTATTAATCTCCTCTCATATGGCAGCCGTTCCATACCCCTATCATTAGTGTTGTCCTTTTCTGAAGCTTTTCCAATATATCTTTTTTTGAAATGGGGTGACCACATCTGCACGCAGTATTCAAGATGTGGGCATCCCATGAATTTATTAGAGGCAATATGGGGGCATACCTTGGATTTATATAAAGGCAGTATGATATTTTCTGTCTTATCTACCCGTTCCTTAATGATTCCCAACATTCAGTTCGCTTTTTTGACTGCTGCTCAGGGGTGGCTCCAGGCACCAGCGCAGCAAGCGCGTGCCTGGGGCAGCAAGCCGCGGGGGGCGGCGCGCCGGTTGCTGTGAGGGCGACAGGCTGGCGGCTTTCGGCAGCGTGCCTGCGGGAGGTCCGCCAGTCCCTCGGCTTCGGCGACAATTTGGCGGCGGGGACGCCAATGGTGCGACACCGGCAGACCTCCCGCAGGCATGCCGCCGAAGCCGCGTGACCAGCGGACCTCCTGCAGGCGCGCCGCCGAAAGCCGCCTGACTGCTGTGCTTGGGGCAACAAAAAACATAGAGCCGCCCCTGCTGCCGCTGCACATTGCATGGATGTTTTCAGAGAACTATCCACAATGACTCCAAGATCTTTTTCTTGAGTGGTAACAGCTAATTTAGACTCCACAATTTTATATGTATTTAAATGGATTAACTTGAAAAAGCAACTCTTATACCAGAACTAGTGTTCACAGAGGGAAGATGTGTGAATATATATATATATATATATACGCGCACACACACACCTGTCTTATCTATACATCCACACACCTCTTTATAACAAAAATTGGTAAAACTTTTCCAATGTAGACAAGGCCTAAGACCAGGCAGAGTGCTCTGAATGGTTCACAGCCATTAGACACAACAGGGAAAGCTCTTGTAAAGTTTTCTTAATTTCTTAGCAAGTGGAGCGCAGATCCATGGGACCATGTGGTGGGGAAGCAGAACTCTCAGAATCAGGAGAAAAGCAGGAGGATCACCTGAATGAGCTCTAGAGATCTTAGTTTGAAAACAACTTACTGTGTAGCTAGAAGACAATTTTACTGTAATACATCAAGATACCTATAGGTGTGCAAACTCTTTTACATTGATAAGAATGGGAAAGGTACTTGCATAAGTAACCCATGCTTCTGTCACTGTTCCTTTTAAACAGTAGTACTCCGAGCATATTTATTTTTGCCAGAAGAGTGGAGCAACTGTCCATGGACTCCAGCTAATCTGGGACTAGCAGGTAAACAAAGGAAAATGTTCATGAGCCCTTGCAGCATGCTCAGTAGGGTATCTCCAAGGGTGCAGCCATTTCCGCTCCCAAGTGTAAAGAAAAAAAGGCACCCAACCATTCAGTTGTTTCAACCAGACCCAGAGCGAGACAGCCATATCAGAGGGGAGGTGAAGATCTCTGTCCTGAGGGCTGATGCTTATAGGGCTGCTTTCACTAACTGCAGCAAGAAGACAACCACAAGGAGAAGGATACCAGTCATGTAAAAGAAAGATTCTTGCTGCCTGTTCAGCTCCGGATGGTGTAAGGACATTAATACCAAAGCAGGAGTGCATGTTTTAAACACATAGGATTTGTGTATGTTTTGGTACTGAAGAAATCTATAGGTTTGATACTATTATTTTTATTTGCACAGTATTTGCTGTATTGATGTAATAAGATTGCATTTAGATTCATGAGTCATAGTTAACACTCAAAATTGACCTCTCATAAACTTGAAGATTTTTTTTAAGTCTGAGTAGCTCTCCTACATGCATTATGGTGTTTTTGTTCCAAACTGGAGCAACTCAGGGTATGGGCATCCACGACTGTTCAAATTTGCATATTTATCTTATGTGTTATTATCCACAGGTAGAAGTTCTGCTGTCAAAACAGACTGAACCAGCTCATTGTTCTTACAGTAAAATGGAATTATAGTGACTACTTGTGTAATCAAAGGCTAGTTGGTTACACATAAGCTCCAGGTACCTACAGTACTGACCTTCTGAGACAAAGCCCACTAAATTAGATTAGCACACATTGAAAATCAAATAAAATAGATATTTAAATGCTCATAATACTATGGGAATAAGCACCATAGAAATGCTTATGAGTAACATATACTCCGCTCCCCCTACCTATTTTTTTAATATTCTCTAGTGATTCATTTGATCAGCTGTCAGTTGTCATGACTGCTTTTTGTTTGTGTGCCTAAGAATTTAATAAAGCACCAGCTGCCTGCAGTAATCAATTCTATATTGCTGTATTTGAGGCTAATGGTGTTCAAAAGCAAGGTTACTGCAATTGATTCTTCTTGGGGCCTTTGTTTATATGTTTTCTGCTGAGTGTTACAATACGTGCATACAGCATAGCTTCATTAGAATAGCATTCTTTATCTCAGCAATACAACTGGAGAACATTCCCACACTGACACAAAGAATCTGCAGCTGCAATTCATTACCTTCAATGTAAGTTACTGTAAATCACCTGGGGGGGGGGGGGGGGAGAATACAATGCCATGCTTTCTCATTAGGATTCTAAGAGTTTGGTGCGTTTGCTCCTGAGAACATGACTGAAAATGTCAGACCCTCCCATAGCCTTGAACTGAGTCAACTCAAACATTCAGCCACTCTTGCTTGTTCCCTCTCCTTTTCTTGCCCTGAATCCTTTCTGCACCATCAAATCTCTTAGGGCACAAATGGGGTTCTGTCACCCCTATCATAGACTACTCTTTGCGTGTCCTTATGTTGTTAAGTCCCATAAATTCCCCCTCTCTGAATACTGTTTGACAGAGGAATTCTTTCAGTTAGCCCTGTTTGTGCGTTCCTCAAGCTGCCCGATGAAATGCCTGCCAGGGCAAATGCTCTGGCTTCATTCTTAATGCACGTCCCAGATATTTCCATCTTCTATTCTGGATAACTTTAGTGATCCAAGGGTGTTGAATTCTCTGATGAATCTCAGCATTTTTGACAAATTCCATAAAATACTGAATACTTTCAAACGCATTAAGAAATGAGTCTATACCCTTTGTATATTTGCAGCTTTCACGTCCATATAATAAGGCTGAAAGAACATTGAGTTGAAGATTCATATTTTGGTCTTTAAGTGATAGATTTTTTGATGACCAAATCTTGGGTAAGCTGGTGAATGCAGCTGCCTCTTGGCCAATTTGTGACATTATTTCCTTCTGGATATTCCCACTGGCTTGCATGTTAATACCAAGGGGTGAGATGACCCACCTTTTGTATCCTTTTGCCTTCTAATGTACTATTAAGTCATGCAATGTTTTTGTTGTATCCGTCTACACTTTCTCTCATGAAGTCAATGGCAATGCCAAACAGGAGAGGTGAGAGACTGCATCTTTGTTTGTCACCAGTGTCTATGTAAAACCATTCTCATGCATTGCTGTTTGAAATTTAGTTGACCTGCATTCCAGAAATTCATGCAAATCTTTTTCTTTGTTTCTAGTTGCATGTATTTGCATTAGCCCAACTCCTAAAATTTCCCAAATAAATCTGAAAACAAATTAAATTGAGCAAAAAAGTCTACTAAGCTTTGCCTGGTTTTGGGTGGAAATTGCTGAATTTCAAATGGCTTCTATCCAAAAACTGGCCCGTGTATACTGGAAATTCAGCTCATGTTCACTGACACTTTTACAAACCCCACCCAGTTCCATCAGCAAGAATTAAGTACTCTGAATAGGTCAAGATCCATAGAAGTGGGATGGATCTAGAAAATGCAGATGGATAGAAGAGCAGCATGACCATGAAAAGGTCATTATGGGCAGACAGAGCCCAGGGGACCAAGACCAGTACCTGGCCAGACCAGGAGAGAGTACCGAGATGGGTCCTGCTGGTCTGGTTAAAGATTGAACATAGGGAGACTACTCCTCGCAGATTAGGCCTCAACTGGAGTATTATGTCCAGTTCTGGGCACAACATTTCAGGAAAAATGTGGACAAATTGGAGAAAGTCCAGAAAAGAGCAACAAAAATGATTGAATGTTTAGAAAACATGACCTATGAGGGAAGATTGAAAAAAAAAAAGGGTTTGTTTAGTCTGGAAAAGAGAAGACTGAGAGGGGGACATGATAACAGTTTTCAAGTACATTAAAGATTGTTATGAGGAGGAGGGAGAAAAATTGTTCTTCTTAACCTCTGAGGATAGGACAAATAGCAATGGGCTTAAATTACAGCAAGGGAGATTTAGGTTGGACATTAGGAAAAACTTCCTAACTGTCAGGGTGGTTAAGCACTGGAATAAATTGCCTAGGGAGGTTGTGGAATCTCCACCATTGGAGATTTTTAAGAGCAGGTTTGACGAACACCTGTCAGGAATTGTCTAGATAATACTTAGTCCTGCCATGAGTGCAGCGGACTGGACTAGATGACCTCTCGAGGTCCCTTCCAGTCCTGTGATTCTATGATGCCAGCTAATAGCTGCACTTTCACATTCAGTAGAAACCTTGAGCTGCTCTCCTCCACTTTCTACTTGACTCTTCACTTCACTTTTCAAAATGCAGCTCATCCATTGCAGTATTTCCTGGAGAATGGAAAAAGGACTAACCTTGCCTACTTCATACTTTGTCCTTGCAATGGGGTCAGCCCTCCCCTCTCATGGGCACCCCCTTTCTCTGACCGATACGCCTGCAATCAGTCTTTTTTCCAGAGTGGCACCCATTTTTCGTGGACAGCCCCCTTTTGGTTGGTTGGGTGTGAGCCTGTTTTTGATTTTAGTTCTTTCAATGGGGTGGCACCTGTCTCTCGTGGGCACCCACCAGTCAATGGTTCTCTCATCAGGTCTTCAGCCAAGCTGCATATGCTGTTCCCCCCTTCTGGAGTATACAGTCCTGAGTTCTTTTCCTGGTATGGGGCCATAGCCCTAAGGCTTCTTCCCAGAAGCACTACCTTCTTCAACAACCCAACTGGGGCCCATCTTGGTACCCTAGGCTGGTGTCCTTTCAGCAGCCCTCCCTAGGCTCAGTCTTTAACCAGACCAGCAGGGCCCATCTCGATATCCTCGCCTGGTCTGACCAGGTCCTGGTTTCAGTCCCCTGGGCTCAGCCTGCCCGCACTGACCTTTTCATGGCCCTGCTGCTCTTCTATCCAGCTAGCCAGGCACGAGGTCTTTGATAGCCTTCCCTGGACTCAGTTCTGTCTCCAGTGAGCTTTCTGCAGTGAGCTATCCACGGTCCTGCTGCTCAGCCAGGTACCTGGTCCTCCCTCTTTGCACTCCAGGCAGGAAATAAAGGCTCTGCTCTGCTGTTTGCTTTTTATCTGCCCCTTCTGGCCCCTTATTGGTTGCTCTCGCAGCCCTTCTGATTGGCTGCTCCTCTGCAGCCACTCTAGGCTGCCTGGAGAACTTCTCACTGCTCTATTCTGGGGCAGGGTGACACAGAGCCACAAGGCCTCCAGCGGGGGCTTCCAGACCTAGTGCACCCTGCCACAGTCCTACAGCAATTTTAATGGAGCACTGACCAACTCAGCAGATGAATTTTCTTATATCCAAGCACAAAACTGGCCAACAAAACAGAGAACTAGAAGGTTGTCGTACAGAGTGACTACAAGCCACTATGGCCAATTAGTTTTAAATTTTTAATGTTAATGTTAAAAATGTAAAAAATGTTAACAATATTTTTAAAAAGTGAGATGTCTTTCCAAAGAACTGACTGATGGTTGCACAATTGCCAACCCTAAGTTACACAGCATGGATTTTTTTCATTAGTTCCCTAAATATCCTTCTCCATTTCCTGCCCCTTCTTATTGTATGTAGAGGTCCTAGTGATGATGGTCTGAATATTCTGCAGGTTGTCCAACCTTGAAGTTCCATGATCCTGATGTATTGTGTTGAGTCAGCTTCCCAAGATAATTCAAATATACCTCTTCTTTTATTCATCCATATCTAAATTCATCCTCCAAAGAACTAATTTGCATGAACTAGGAACAATTTTACATGCATAATCCAAACCCTCTTGAAGTCAAAGGAAAGATTCCCATGGGTTTTGGACAAGGCTGTAGGAACTGTAAAAACAGTTAGTGCTTCAAACTTCAGTCTGTGAGGGCAGCAGACCCTCCTGTAAATACCAGCCTATATATCTGATTTTTGGAAAGTCTATACAAAGCTTTGCAAATGTCAAAAAGCTAAATATTCATTAAAAAGTGACTGATATCGGATGAAGAACAGGAGTACTTGTGGCACCTTAGAGACTAACAAATTTATCTGAGCATAAGCTTTCGTGGGCTACAGCCCACTTCATCCGATGTATGGCTATATCTTCCTACTGTATTTTCCACTGCATGCATCGGATGAAGTGGGCTGTAGCCCACGAAAGCTTATGCTCAAATAAATTTGTTAGTCTCTAAGGTGCCACAAGTACTCCTGTTCTTTTTGCAGATACAGACTAACACGGCTGCTACTCTGAAACCTGATATCGGATGGTACACTAGTTTCCATTAGAACAGAATTGGGTTTTATTTATATAGTATCTTTCACCTCAAGGTAATTTACAAAGCAATGAGTTGAATTCTGGTGGTACAGTGCCAGATCATCTTCACTGATATACATGGGAAGCGGACTCTCATCGGATAGAACTCCCCACCTCTTTGGAAGGACGGGGTGTGCCACTTCTGCATAGAACTCCAGTGTATGGTCCTATGTGGGTGCTGGGGAAGATTCTGGAGTAGGAGGATTTGCTGCAGGGATTGGTTGTCCCTGAAGAATGTCTACATTTCCCCATGGAAATCTGTCTGGGTTTCAATACAGCTTGGATTCTTGGGTTTCTGCGTCTTCTGTGAAGCTGAAAGGGACATAGCCACATGGTGCTAGGGGAGGAATGGGCAGTGGATCTGTATGGAGGTTCATTCAGCCTTGCTGATAGCTTCTATTTCAGTGGAGTCCTTTCTTGGTGGATCCTCAGGTCTGCAGGGTGAGGGGCTTTACTCTTTCCCACCTCCACACCACACCAAATCCCTTCTGCTTTAGGTGATAGTTTACAGCTAAATCTGCAAGATCAACCTCATGGAGTTTTGCTTCAGTTCTGTCCCATTTCTCCAGGCTTCCTCCTAGGATTAGGTAATCGAATGCACAGTCAAATAGAAGTAAGGTAAGTAAGTAAGGTAAGAAGTAAGGTAACCTAAACTGTGAAAACCTGTTTCACGTAGAGAAAAAAATATTGGCTAAGATCTGGGGTTCATCTTTGTATCTTTTAAATAAATTCCATAAGACCAATAGATTCTATTAGGACACTCGCAACCTTGGTTCAAAATTTCACCAGAAATCAGCACCTCTTGGACTACAAAGCACATGATTTTGGCAATGTACCTTCTTTCCCAGAAGATAATTGTTTTGAGAATGTAAATCTTTCAGCTCAAGTAAATCTGAGCAAACAATTGGACAATGGACAACATAGCTAATTTAGATTTTTTTTCTTCTTCCCAAATTGTCCATGAACAGACTGATTTTTACATTTGTTTGCTATTTGTACCTCTTCAATTCATTTTCACTGCAAGTATTCTTTTGAAGTAGTCAATATCTGCAATGTGATATTTGAGCTGTCTGACTGTTCAGATAAGTCACATGCTTCTTTACCCTGACTGGATAGATTCACCTTCAAACTATTTCTGCTTCAGCCTAAAATTAATGTTGTTTCACCACAAATTTCATTTATGATTAAATGAATTTCAGTTCATTCAAAATTCCCTTTCTGTGAATATCTGTATGAACAAAACCGCACTTGAACAAATGATCACGAAAAGTGTTTATTTTAAAAGGAGTGCAAATGTATTTAGGTTGAACTATTTACTATTCTCCCATCTTTCAGATCATCCAGTCTTGCTTAAAAATTAAGATGACTAAATTACACGAGTTGGACTCACCAAATAGCACTTCAGCATCTCTGGTACTATTATATTCTCTACAGTACCTTTTTGGGATAAACATAGTTAAAGAATTCCTTCTGGTGATGGGGATATGCAGCTCAACACACACACACACACACACACACACACACACACACACACACACACA
>NW_020664436.1:62735504-62795555 GCF_002925995.2 Terrapene triunguis
CACACACACACACACACACACACACACACACACACACACACACACACCCTACTTCAACAAGGCAGTATTACCTCTGCAGTGTGTAGGACCAGGGAATAATAAGGTTTTGTGTCCATTTTTTACATGTTGGAGAAGCAGCATCTTTCTCTCTTTCAGAGGACAGCAGGTTAAAAAAAGATACTCTGGCCAATGATCTACTGATTCTCAAAAGTAAGGCCCATAGTAGAGCCATCACTACAATTTCATATACAACTTTGGAGTATCAAAGTCCAGAACACTGCTGTCATCCTTTGTCTTTATCAATCATACACTCAACCTAGAATAATAAGAGGTCTAAATCATGAAGTCAACATACCATTAATCTTGTATCAGAAAAAAGGCAGATATAGTACCTTGACAAGGAAGTAGATGCAATCAAAGGCTTGGTGTTGTGTTACACTAATTGTGAACAGTCTTTTTAAAACTAAAATCCAAAAATCCAAATTGAAACAATTCATTAAAACATTATTTTAGCCTATGGCAATTGATGTTTATGAAGTAACAGCATCTGAAAAAGTGATTTATTGGAACTGAAACGTCCATATTACCTCTGCGTTACAGTTGCAGCCTATTATGCAGTACATATTGATGGCCAGAAAATGGCAGTTATACATTATTTCACAATTCATTGGTTTATGATTTATGAATAATAAATTTAAATACAAGATAGCATGCAAAAGAAGGAGCAGTCCCTTGATAATGCAAGTTTCTCAGAGAACTAGCATCTCAATGTGAAGTTGCAAACAATCTACTGCCAGACTATGAAACGTCTTGTTAGGGAGCATGTTATTTTTCATTTTGCGCCCTCCCCTGAAGTTCACTTTAGAATTTTATACTATGAGTTAGCGCTCTACAGAGTCATACCAGAGGATAACCTGGTATGGTCCTACCAAAACTAGCTCCTGTTTCCTTCCAATGAAGAGAGAGCAAAGAATGAGAAGGGGCTCTCGTTGCAACTAAAAACATCTCTAACTCTCTTGAATTGCAAGCCAGTTTTTCAAGATTGGAAGTCTGATTTTCTGGAACTCTGTCTGCTCAGATGAAAGGCACATAAACAGCACAATTTCAGCACGTGTTGCTTAATAGTAACTGCATTATTGAGGGTGAGTTATAGTAAGTGGGATTTCATAGTTTGGAAGAGAAAGTAAAAGTAAAATAAACTATCAGGTTGCTATATATCATCAATAGCTTGAATCACTAATAATGGCATTTGTCATTAGCATAATTATTATGAAATATTTGTAGTGGTAGCGCCCAGAGGCCCTTATCAGGATAGGGGCCCAATTGTTTTAGATTCTGTTCAAGCTCACAGATAGACATGGTGCCTAGCTCAAAGAGCTTGCAGTATAAACTTATCTATAGAGAAAATATCCTGAAATACAGGTTCTTGACATTTGAAAAATCGGTGGATACCTGTAAACAAATGTTTTGAGTTATAATAATTCGGCCGGGATAGCAAAGGAATTGTGAAAGCTTGCCTGTTCTCAAGCAAAAGCAGCCAGCAGTAGTAACATCTGAGCCACACACCTGTATCTATATCTAACATCTGAGCCACACACACATGAATCTATATCTAAAAGGGTGTCATAAGGAGGAGGGAGAAAACTTGTTCACCTTAGCCTCTGAGGATAGAACAAGAAGCAATGGGCTTAAACTGCAGCAAGGGAGGTCTAGGTTGGACATTAGGAAAAAGTTCCTAACTGTCAGGGTGGTTAAACACTGGAATAAATTGCCTAGGGAGGTTGTGGAATCTCCATCTCTGGAGATATTTAAGAGTAGGTTAGATAAATGTCTATCAGGGATGGTCTAGACAGTATTTGGTCCTGCCATGCGGGCAGGGGACTGGACTCGATGACCTCTCGAGGTCCCTTCCAGTCCTAGAATCTATGAATCTATGAATCTATTCATTTATAATCCCATTTCTTGTCACTGCTGGCCCTTATCCCTTGCACTATCTGCTTAGCCTTCCCTGACTCCCACTCAACCTACAATAATGGACCAGCGGCAGAGCACCTGTCAGATCTTGAAATTTAGTGCTCAATCCATTGGCAATTGAAGGGAATGGAAAGACTCCCATTGACTTAAATCAGTCTTGGTCCAGGCCCTAGTGCGGCAGAAGAAAAAGCAACATGTATATTGGTTCAAACCTTTTCTCCTACTCTGGTTTACAAAGAAAACCCCCCAAAAGCAACACCTTTTTCTGAAACTGTTTGATCACTCTCAGATATTTAGGACATTCTTTCAAATGATCAATTTGACTGACTATTGCTAGGGGAAAAAATAGACAAAATAACCATCTTTTGTGAACAGAAGAAAAAGGGCTGTTTGAACTCTTTGTTGTAAAGTACTTTGGGGTTTCTTAGTGAAAAAGTGAAGGCTGAAGAATTCCAGTGTTTTTAACCATGCTGGCACCTAACTGCTTCATTTATATTCTTCATATGTTAAAATGGAACGTATGGGGGAGGGGGGTCATAAGGCAGCCTTCTATAGTCGTTAAGCTATCAAGTACTTTTACATTTCCTTCTCAAGTATCAGATTTTGCCAATTTAGGACGTGACCCAAAGTCCATTGAAGTCAGCTGAAAGACTCTTATTGACTTCATGGGCCTTGGCTCAGATATTTAGAGACTTTCTTTTTAACCGAAGCTCCTAATTCTTCTGCTGCAATTCTACAGGGTTTTTTGTTTGTTTTTTTTAAATAACTTCTTACTCGGGGCCAGATTGCTCAGTTAAGCCAGTGTATATCCAAAGCTCATTGGGGTTACTTTGGATTGACACTGGCATAAATGAGATCAGACGCTAGCACTCTGTACTTTTTTATCATGTTAGAAAAACAGCTTTTTATTGTGTTAGGTTTCTTGAACTCGCTATGAAATACCTATCCACAGTTTTCAACGGAGAAACTCTGATATTAGAGCTAATATGAAATATGTCCTCTGCTGAACCTATAACACTTACAAGACTCTAGTACTAAAAGGGTTTTGAACGTCACGTGTTTATTTGTACATTCTTGATTCCTTTGTAATCCCTATTTTATTAGCTTTTACAGCAGGATTTGTGACTTTTTTGGTTATCCATGTAATAGCCAAATTGTCCTGATTAATAAATTGTTGCTATGTCCAGAATATCTGAAATTTCATGGCTAAATCTTGGATAAAACAGGATTTGCCAGTTCAGAATATAATTTATTGTGTTTGGCTTGCTAGGTAATGATCTCATATAGTGTGACTGGGCCTGCTGATGCACAACATAATCAGCATGCATGGTCTAGCTAGTGGAAAATGTAAAATAAACTGCTTAGATTACTTAGTGAGAATACAATTTACTTAAAATAACTAAAGTACAACATATGCTTGAAAATGAAGAGCATGAAATTTTAAAAGCTGACATTAACATTAAGTTAAGGCTGAGACCAAAAAAAAAAAAATCCCAAACAATAAAAAAGCCAAACAAAAAACCAAGAGAAATAATAAACCCAGGGATATCATACATTAATTTCCTGGCATTGATGGTACTGGTGCATCAGTGACAGCCAGAAAATACTGTATTCTACAATCGGGAAATTAATGGTTTGATGGAAATAGCCCTTGTCTAATAAAACTGATTTAATCCTTTGAGGAGATTACTAATTTTGTTGATAAAGGTAACTGTGTAGATCAGGGGTGGGCAAACTATGGCCTGGGGGCTGGATCCGGCCTGCGAGCTGTTTTAAGCTGGCCCATGAGCTCCCGCTGGGGAGCAGGCTCTGGGGTTTGCCGGCACTCCAGCTGGGGCACAGGGTCGGGGGCCCTATCACACGGCTCCCAGAAGCAGATGCATGTCCCCGCTCCAGTGCTCCAGCTGGGGCGCAGGGTCAGGGGACGCATCACGCGGCTCCTGGAAGCTGCCGCATGGCCCTGCTCCAGCACTCCAGCCTGTGCGCAGGGTCGGGGGCCACATCACGCGGCTCTCGGAAGCAGCCGCATGTCCCCTCTCCGACACTCCAGACGGGGCGCAGGGTCAGGAGCTGCACCATGTGGCTCCCGGAAGCCGCAGCCTAGCCCCTCTCCAGCTCTTACGCACTCCAATGGCCCCCTGTGGTGCTCCAATGAGAGCTGCAGGGGTGGTGCCTGCGAATGGGGCAATGTGCAGAGCCGGCTGGCCGCGCCACCGCGTAGGAACCGGAGAAGGGACATGATGCTGCTTCCGGGAGCCGCTTGAGGTAAGTGCCACTCGGAGCCTGCACCCCTGAAGCTCTCCCTGCACCCCAACCCCCTGCCCCAGAATCAACATGTAATTTCTAGTGGAGTTCCACAGGAACCTGGTGCTGTTCAACATTTTCATCAGTGATCTGGAAGTAAATATAAAATCACTGATGATAAAATTTGCAGATGACACAAAGACTAGCGGAGTGGTAAAAAATTATAAGAACAGGGCAGTCACATAGAGCAATCCCGATTGCTTGGTAGTCTGGGCCTATTCAAACAAAACACATTTTAATAGAGCCAAACGCAGTCATACATCTATGAACATGAAATGCAGGCCATACCTACCAAATGGGGGACTGTATCCTGGAAAGCAATAACTCTGAAAAGGATTTAGGAGTTATAGTGTACAAACAACTCTCAACTTGAGCTCCCAATGCGATGCTGTAGAAAAAGGGCTAATGCGATTCTTGGATGTATAAACAAGGGAACAGTGAGGAGTAGGGAGGTGATTTTACCTCTGTGTGGCACAGGTGGGATGGATACTGGATTACTCTGTTCTGGTGTCCACATTTTAAAAAGGATGTTGAAACATTGGACAAAGCACAGAAAAGAGTCACAAAAATGATTCAAGGGCTGAAGAAAATGCCTTACAGTGAGTGACTCAAAGAGCTCAATCCGTTTATCTTATCAAAAAGAAAATTGAGAGGTAACTTGATTACAGCATGTAAGTACTGTCATGGGGAGAAAATGCTGGGTGCTATAGGGCTCTTTAATCTGGCAGAGAAAGGCATAATGAGACCCAATTGCTGGAAGCTGAAGCCAGACAAATTCAAACTGGAAAAAAGGCACAATTTTTTAACAGTGAGGGTGATAAACCACAGGAACAAACTACCGAGGGAAGTGGTAGAATCTCCATCTCTTGATCTTCTTAAATCAAGACTGGATGCCTTTCTGTATATATAGGAGGTCCCTTATGGCCTATATCTCTATGAATCTATTAAATTATACTTTCCAGGGTTATGTCACTAAGGCTACCTTGATGTCCTTATTTCAGCCCATAGTATGCCTAAGCATTGCAATACCGATATAGTATAAAAATATCTTGGATTTATTTAGCATCTTCCATTCTGGGTGATCTCAAAGCACTTTCCAAATCTTGGATATGGAAAACATCTCCAAAACAGAGCTAGCTTAGTGTGGAAGGTGAAAGCTTTTTAAGAGACTACAGCAATATGACACAATAGTTTAGGGCAGGAGATGAAGAACTGAAACTGCAAGATGAAGGCAAAATGTAATGCTAAGTATAGTAAATAACATCCCCTCTACTGGTTCTTCACACTAAAGGGCTACCTATGCTGCAGGACTTTGGTAAAATGCACGTGACTATGAGGGGCATAGCTCACTCTATTCTTGCCTTCATTGTTTCATGTCCGTACATTTTCTTTATATAGTTTTAAAAAAATTAAAATCTCTTATATATAAATTGTAGTTAGTCTGGAATATAGCAACAACCTTGACACTATAATGAAACTAAGGGACAGTATGTGGCTGGCCCTGCACAAGTGTGAATGGCAGGAGAGAGGGCAAGAACTTTCCCTCCCCTTACACACTTGCAGAGGGGACAGACACAATCCCAGTGTGAATTGCAAGAACGGGAAGTATTAGCTTCACAGACGTTTCCACGCAGGAAAAGACAGGTAACTTGGAATACATATGAAGAGCCAGTTAGACTCCACTATAAGACCAGAGACCTGATTCTCTCTCTTCTCTGCTCCCATCTCTGCTCCAAGTAACTTCCGTTAAAGTAAATGGGAAGTACTCATATCTAAGGCCATGTTTTAGTTGTGGGTATTTTTAGCAAAAGTCATGGACAGGTCACAGGCAGTAAACAAAAAATCATGGTCTGTGACCTGTCCATGACTTGTACTATATACCCCTGACTAAATCTTGGGGAGCGGGGCGGCCCGGAGGTGCTATGGGTGCTGGGGGGCGGGTGCTCAGGGGAGCGCCAGAGGTGCTCAGGAGGGAGGTTTGTGAGGGGTGGGGTGCTGCAGGTGCTCAGAGGGGCCTGGGACCCCTGCTGGTGCTGTGGGGAGCGGGTGGCGGTGTGTTGCCCGGGACCCATGCTGGTGCGGGGGTGGGGGGGGGGCGAGGGCTGGCGGGGCTGGCAGGCTCCCTACCAGGCTTCATGCCTCCCCAGAAGAGGTGACATCCCTCAGGGGAACCACAGTCAATGGGAGCTGTGGGGGCAGTGCCTGCATGCAGAGCCCCCTGGCTGCACCTCCACCTAGGAGCCGAGGGATATCGCTGCTTCCGGGGAGCCCGGCCCCAAGGTAAGAGCCACCCAGAGCCCTCATCCCCTCCCATGCCCCAACCCTCATCCCCCCCACCCAAACTCCTGATGCTGCTGTGTGGGGGGGGGAGGGAAGCAGTGGCCCAAGCCTGCCCAGCAGCGGCTGGTGCAGCTGGCCACTGCAGAAGTCATGGAGGTCACAGAAAGTCATGGAATCCATGACCTCCGTGACCTCCGTGACAAACTTGCAGCCTTACTCATATCCTGTGGGAATGGGGCAAGGTGACAAGTTCCTGTTTTGATATGGTGTGGTTGAGCGGAGGTGCAGCCTAGCCTGCCCTCTACTGGAAGTTCCAGCTTGGGACCTGAAAAGGAAGCAGGCACCCACTCCAAGCAACAAGCCTTCTCTGCTTCCTGACTCAGGCCACTTAGTTCCACTGCTTCCCTCTCTTCCTTGGGGTGTATGTATGTTACCCAGTCTTTGTGGCTCTCTATATCTGGCCCTCCAGTCAAATGAAGCCACCCCTACTTGGGGTACCATCCCACAGTACAACTGTCCACTTAGGCCAGATTGATCTGTTCACTCACTGAAAGAGGTCAAGTAAGCCAGGGTCATGTTCCCAAAAATTCAAAAGAAACAAAGTCCAAACAAACTGCCTCCTCAGTCTCCCACCCAGGGGACTCCTCAGACTGGAGGAGAGAGGCAGGCTGTTTCCCTGCGCACCCCCAAGTTGCTACCTCTTCCTGCTTAAGTATGTATTCTGATGTGCAGGCTGAGTAAAATCCACAGGTTATAATAGGGCCTCTGCCTGGCTCTGTTTGGTGGGAATTAACCCTTTCCCTGGCTGTGCTAGCGTGAAATTTGCCCACATCACATCCCGTATAGCACTCATTTTCCCTGCCACCACAAATGTATTTCACAGAAGCTAAAAAACAAGAGAGAGACCTAGACAGAGACTGGGAGAGTGTGTGGCCTGATTCAATATGATAGAAATAAGAAAACCAAACAGCTCCTTTAATTCCTTATCTTATTTCAATTTTAGGATCCTGATGGACCTTATTTTTCAAGTAGGGAGATGGCTAGATCACTCTTGAGAGACAGGTCAAAGGGTTGCACCTGGGCCAGAAGGTTCAGAAGGCAGGGGGATAAATGGGATGAAAATGTGTAATGCTGTGCTTATGCTGTTAATTCAGTAATGGGAATTATGCAGCTACTGGACAGGGCATTGATAAACATCTTTCTCTCACAAGCAGAATATTTGGACTCAGTTACTAATGTAAAAAAAAAAGACTTCCAGAGCATTAGTTGGCAGAATTCAAATAGTTTGATTTGTTTTTTAAAAAAGAACTGCAATTTGCATATTCAGTTAGAAATCTATCTCAAGTTGCAAGCCACAAATAATTATATTTTATTAATATATAAAATTCACTTCTTACATTATTAATCCTCCATTAGAGTTGACTCTGAGATACATGCTATATTTTTGGTTTACTACAGACTAACATTTGGGGACTGGCCAATATAATACAGAGACACTAGCATATGGGGTGCATATAATACATATAGATGTTGGTTTATTTATAAGCATACTGTCCTGTATATCGAGATAGCATGAGTCCTTGTTGTAAGAAGATGAAATATTAACAAATCAAAACACTTCAAATATAATCTCTTCTTCGGTTTGGTTTCTGAGGCTGTAAGCCCAGTAAAACTCATTTCCTGTATTTTCCATGGATTTTCATAGATTTACTGCTATAGGTGCAATAAAGCTGTCAGGTGATAAAAGTAGTGGCACAGGGAAAAATCATAACTGTTTCTTGAAAGCCTCATAAAATTATATTCTGTAAGGGGCACTAAACCATTCAGATGATTCTAATTTAGCATAAAGCCATTTGCTGTGAAGTGGGGCTTCACCCATTGGTCAGCACAGCAATAAATAGAAAGAACAGTGCATCAGAAGAAGAGGTACAGCTGGGCTGGGAACAGAACAGCTTTTCTGAAACTAGAAAACATGCTGTCCTAGAAGGGGAATTAATTTAGGTCATTTAATGCATATGTATTAGACTTCATTATTTCATGCAAGGAGTCCACTTTATAGCTCTTCTTCATATAAAAATCATACCTGATAGTAAAGCAGAGAAAAAGATCAGATTAAGGATCAGAACAAGAGAAATTAATTTGATATGTAAAAAACGTTCAGACAGCTAGAGCTGGAATTTTAATCCAGCTCTTTTACCAACCCCTTTTCCTCTTTTTGAATTTTCCTCCCCAGTGACCATGAAGATTGTGAAAGGAGACAGATTGACAGCACTGAGATTGGTACTGCATTGGTGTAGAGGCAGGGCAAGCTTCTCCACACTTCCCAACTGGGCTTCCAACTGGAGGGATCATATTACTATTGTTATTAATTATATCTCTCATGGTAGCAATCACCGTCTCTGAGTGGAGACCAAGGCCGCATTGTGCTAGGCACTGCACACATGCATATAACAGAAAATTCATGCCCACAAGAGCTTATGAATGTGGGTCAATCTTCATGATAATTCAGTCCTCAAAGTCTGGGCTTTGGGACTCAAAGGCTGGGACTCCTGGCAACGGTATCAATTGATTATTTTTTTAAATATATTTTATAGAACTGAAACAAAACTGGAACCATTTATCCATCCCCTGTACTTTAGGGTTCAGGTAAAACTGGACTAAGATCCAGCACCAGGGTTTGTTTTGCAAAACCAAAATCACACATTTTTTTTGGCCATCTCTATCTGGAGCAGACATGGGCCAAAACTAAAATCACATATCCAATTCTTGCTACCCTCCAGAATTATAATGATTTGGACAAAATGGGACCTGGATCTGACTCTCCTGTTGTGGAATATGGGTGGCTTTGTTAAGGCAAAACGACCAATGACATTGTGAAACCAAATCCACCCTGGGTTTGCCCATCTCTGTTTTTTCTGATGTGGCCACTTGTCTACAAGAAACTGGACTGACACCACTAAGCACATTTCACTATAAGACTCCAAGCAGCCATCAGATAGTAACACATTTCAGTCACTAGTGATTTGAACTGGTGATCTAGAAGTAAGGGACTCCATATCCCTTAACCAGTCCCATGGTCCAGCAAGTGCCCTCTACAGTGTGTTTTTATTTTAGTTTTGGATTCCATATGCATCTTTATTTGGTATCTTGAAGAGTCATTAGCATGAAATAACAGGCAAATAAGAAATTTTGTTCTTGGGTTGGGCCCTGAAGTTTCGCATGTGGACATTTCCTCACCATTCAGATACATTAAACCCTGACTCTAGACTGTTTGCCAGGCCAGCATCATCAGGTTTTCATTTTCCTCCACTCATTTCCAGGCCACCATTTTCCCCATTAAGTCACCTCCCTTTTCTGAATAAATCATGGCTACATAGCAATCGCCTCCAAGAGCATAATGCCATTTTTAAGATGGCCACCCAGGGAGGGTTGTGAATAGTGTGACATAATCCCTTGCAACTGGAGGCCTGGAGTGTGGCCTATGCCATGTTCTAAATATCAGATGGCTTGAGAGCTAGAGGTTTGACTTTAACATAAGTCTCCTTCACATTCTGATACACTAACAGCCAATCCATTGGGACAGCTGACCAAAAGAACATTTTTGCAGCTATATTTTGGACAGCTAAGAGGCATCATGCAAAAATAATTCAATAGTTACAACTATTTCAGATACAGTGTAAAACACAAAACAAGCTCATCACCTTGCAAAAATATGTTAAGGGATCTGTTAATGGTTTATAAAGTGACTTTCCTCTCATACACCAGTTTGGATCTGGTCAAGGATGGGGGTCAGGGATTAAGTAGGCATGGAGACTGAATTAGGTTCTCCCTCAGAGGTAGTAATTTCAGAACAAGGGAGAAGCACACAAAAAGTGGTTTACATTGGGGGAAAGGAGAGTATGGGGAAGAGTGCACTTTTAATAAGTAATAACAGATACATCAAAAGTTCTACACTTCACTGCATAGTCCCATCAAAAAAACAACAACAGCGGTTCTGGTTGTGGTCCTTAGACTGATTCATTTCTCTGCATTGACACTACTTCAGACAAAGTCATCATTCAAATACATAATCTATTCAATTTACCTTGTAGTTAAAGAGGAATAATCCACAGAATAGGCTGTACAGGTCTGCTGTGAGCAGGGAGAGGTTGACTGCAGTAGCGCTGGTTTTCTTAATGACCACTGGCATGAAGCTGTAGAGGCCAAACATACAGGCACTAAAGCCAACATACAGCAGCCCTGGGGGAAGAGGAACAAGATAAAATGATCTACCACAGTCTATCCAAAGATCCCATATTGCCTGAATTTGTGTTGTGAGAAAGAAGAAAACCACGCTGTTTAAAAAAGAATTAAGAATATTTTTTTCAAAGAGCATTTATTTAAATTATTAACCTGTGTATATATTTATAGACATACTTGGAGCATTAATATAAACATGTACTATACCAGTGGAAATGTAAAATCCTCTAATAAATCATGTAATCGCTACAAATGTCTAAATCACACAGCACCAGATCCCCAGTTGATGTAAGCTGTTACAGCTCCATTGAAGTCAGTGAGCTACATCAATTTAAATCAACTGAGAATATGGCTGATTAAATATGAGAAATGTGTACCACAACCTGTGTACTAATAACCGCTTTGCAGATATCTTGCCTGGTGTGGTATAAATAGCGTAAGTGATGGGACACGGCAGACTACAGGTTTGTCATTCATTAGGACAATCACACAATCAATAGAACTTGGTGTCTAATTCATAATGAATTATTTATTGAACAAATTACACCTGTTCTTCTGTTTTTGAATTGTCTGTGAGCTCATCCCAATTTATTCAAATGTGCTGGATATTCAAAATTATTCAAATAATAAATTCTGTGAATAATTTTTAACCTGTAGCTTGTTTGACAGGGGTTTTCTGTGAATATTCTAAATTAGACATTCATGCTGTTTTGACTGGGCACATAGTTTGTATGCTGCCCGCTGGGTGCCCATGTTTTTGTGCCCTGACTGGATGAATGCAATTCTTCAATGCTGCTTCACCTTGACATCAGATGCTATGGTTGGATAGCCCATCTGGATTGTTGTCAGGCAGTCTGCATTGAGACACTGAAGTTTCTCCATGACAATTAGAGTACCAGTCACTCAAGCAGGTTTTCATCAAAACTCTCTTTACTCATTCAGAAGATCACCAGGTGACTGTGTGTGGCTGGCTCCATTTTTACATGACAGAATATTTTCATCCCCTCTTAGACATGTTAAGCAGCTATGCTGTGTGTCTTGCAGATGCCCCTGCCATCGAGCAGGAAGCAAGATAACTACCCATCCCTGTGCAGATATTGCCTTTTCAACAGTTTTGGACTAGACCAATAACACAAAGTGTTCTGTAGTTCCCATGAGAATAGCTTTACTATTAAAATAGTATCTTCTATTAATTGTGAATTCCTCTTAATGGGAAATGAAACAGTGTGTTCTGGAGCATCCTCCAAACTGGACCTAATCCTCTAAGGTTCTGAACATGCTCAGTTCCCACTAAATTCAACAGGAGTTGAGGGCACTCAGCACATTGCAGGATTAGGCCCATAAAATGGATTATACTGCACTTGCAGATGAAGTACTGTCCAATGGACAGGGCACTGCGCTGGGAATAAAGAGATCTGGAGTCTGTTCCTGGCTCTGCCACTGATCTTTCATGTGACCTTGGGCAAATCACTGTACATCTCTGTGCCTCTGTTTACTCTCCCACCCTTCGTCTGAATTGTCTATTTAAATTGCATGTTTTTCAGGACAAGGACTGTCTTTTACTATGTGTCTGTACAGTTCCTAACACAGTGGGACATCTAGGCACTGATGTAATATAAATAATACATTCTATTAAAAAAGTAATTTCACTTAAAAAAAAAATCTGAAGCCTTACCAGGGAAGAATTCACAGCAGCAATTATTTGGTGGTAAATCCCAAAGCAAGTTTAAAAAAAACAACTCAACTTCTTCACTCATCTGCACTCAAGCAAATGATAATTCCACTGCTACTGGATGTTGCAATGTGTGCATGAACTAAATTTAGACTCATGCTAGCCCTTCAGAGGCATTGACTTAAAACTGCAGAGAATCTGATACCCAGAGCCTTGAAATTACAAAATAGGGAATTAACTGATAATAACAATAAATAAAGTCCTGCTGATTTTGTATCTTTTTAAAAAAAAAAAGCTACCCAGCAGACAAATGCTGCCATAATATTCATGGTTTGGATCTCATAGAAGCAGTTCAACAGAAGTATAGCTTTGTATACAACATATATAGTGGTCATCCTAAGAGATCAGCAAATGCCCAGTTACCACACACTGATATCTGAGATATCACAGTTTCAATCTATACTAAGAATATGAAATCACTGTTGTGAATGTTGTATCTGTTAGCAAATAGTGACATTTTAATGGTTAGCACTGTACATGGGTATCCATGGGATTCTCCCACATACAGTACTTAAAGGAGTGCTTTATGCCAGCTCTGCCATTCTGTGTTGGGACAATGATTCCACAAAAGGGAGTATAATTTGGTCTAATGACAAATTTTCAGCATATTGCACTACTTCAGCTTCTTTCTTCCTGGGTTCAGACCAGTTCAGGTAAAGAAGTTATTCCAGCCTTTAGGTGAGCAGTTCTCAAACAGTAGTCATCAGATCAATGGTGCTCCATGAAACACTCTGCAAACCACCAGAGAGCTGGCAGGGCACAGGTGCAAATACTCATTGCAAAGAGCAGTCTGTATGCCTGTAAAAGCAACTGGAAATGAAGAATATATCATAGAGCTGTCTTCAATGGGACTTAAGTACATGCTTAAAGTTAAGTGCTTTGCTGAATTGGGGTCTCTATGAACAATAGCATTTCACATTATTTTCTTCATATTAAGATACTCTGTCAGGGAATTAACTGCATTTTCATAGAGTCACTTTTTCAAACTATGCTCTGGTTCCAGCAGAAGAATGCTTACACTGTAGTTATACTCTGAAGGTTGAGTGTAAGAAATGGCATCTTATTTGCCCCTTAACTATACCTATAATCCACCTCAGTTGGGTGACAGTTATTGGTGAGTATGTGTGAGCTAGAAAGAATGCCATTTGCCTTTCACATCCCAAGTTTACAAGGCTAGCAGCTCCAGAAAAAAAATACTTATTTTACTTGTAAACTGATCAAATTTGATCTGGAAGTTACTGAGAGACCATAAAGTTGGAACCCCCAATGTGATTTTTACAGAGTCAGTTTTCAGAGTAGAAATGCCTCAGCATATTAGATGGCTCTTATCGGCTTGTTTTAGCCTTGACCATTGTACTAGGAAATCCAGAGTTCCACTGGTATTTGACAGTCAGAGACCATTTCACTCAAAGATTTCTTAAACTTGCTTCTTAGAACAAACAACAAAGGATGCCAGAGAAAAATTCATACCTCTCATTGTGAGGGATGTGCCTCTTTGAGACCCAAATTTACTTCTCTGTCACATCAAATTACTGTTTTCATATTTGTTACTGTTTCATTATTCACCTCACAAATGAAATATGGTGCTCCACTTGATTCGTACAGTCAAATCGTTTCCTTTTGGGGAAGATCTTCAGCTGATATAAGTTGGCATAGCTCCACTGATTAAAATGGAGCTACACTGGTTTACAGCAGTTGAGGATGTGGTCTTGTGTGCGAAGGAACCTTGCAGGAGAAGAACTAAGTAGCTAAGAGGGCTACATCCTATGTTAAATGTGTTATATGCTAGGATGGATTTGGACCTTCCTAAGACAAAAGCATTTCCATTTTACATCAGCTGAATGTTAGTTCCTACATTCTTAATGACACAATTATGGTAGATGGCAAGAGGCCATCTTTAGTTATTTATTAAGTTGCCTGCTTTATCACTTCATCACTTTATAACTTTACCACTACCATTCAAAGGGCTGAAGATTTAACCGTGCTAGGCCACTGGTTTAAATCTGCTGCACAGGATAACTATTTAGGACAAGCAAGGTTGTGTCCTCCTTGATGTAGTCTTGTCAATCACTACTTGACAAACTTACAATGCTGCCAACGCAATGGGAAATGCACCAAGTACAGTGGAAGCCAGAGAAGAATTCAAAACTATACAAAGTTATCATCATTTTATCCATGTTCTTTGGCAACTCAACCACATTTCAAATTACTGTACTCACAAAACAAGTACAGCTGTACACCATTCTTGGCAGGCTGATTTCCTCCTTCTATGCTTATAAATTGTGACTAACTTGGGAAGACATTTTAATGGCAGTGGAGACCACCGAGTGTGACTTTATTTTAAGGGCACAGTTAACTAATCCTGGATTACAACAGAAGTCTTGTGGAACTACATATGGCATCCAAATAACTAGGAGATGAATTCACTATGATGATTGCTAGTACCATCAGTACCAAATTAATTCATGATCATAGGCTTCTTAACATGAAGTGTTACCAAGCTCTGTTAGAGCTTTGTTAAGGATCTCAGACGAATGAAGGCAAATGAATCTACAATCTGCAGCAGGGTTTGTTCCTCAGCTGATACTTTAACTGATTTGTCATTTAGTTTTCAATCTCGTGTAAAATTTCCAAGACTTGTAGTGACGATGCTTCATGACAGATGCATTGCTCTATTAAGGTTCAGGATAATTAACAGAAATAGTGAATAAAGCGGTAAAGAAAGCAACAAACTACCATGTTACTTACCACTCCACGTCTCACAGATTCCCTGTATAACCAGCTGATTTCCATATTTCTAAGGTGATACCCTGATGCTCATTTTGAAACTAGGTTAACAAGATGCTGTTGCTGTATAATCAAAGCCTGACCTCCTGCTCAGTATTTCAACCTCTTGCACAGAATGTGGTATTGTGTGTTATCAGCATTTGATTAAACGCTTCTATTGTCACAGATGCCAACTGTGATGTTTTAGGAACTATCTGTCCCTAAATGTTGATTTTTTTAAAGAGGGGAAATAATTTGCTTGAGTTATCAGAACAGAATCTTAGACTCAAAATCATTTTCCCACTTGAAAAGGGAATAAGCCACCCAGTGTGCAAAGTGAATCACTGTATGAATTTCATCGTCCAGCTATGCTGGAAGGACAGGAGGCACTGGATGTGGTTTAATTAGGCCACAACTTTATTCTTAACTGTCTGGGAGTAGTTGGCAGATAAATGTATACAGTGCAGGTTGTTATATATACCTGGGGGGCTTCCAACAGCCCTCCCCCTTACCCACCCTGGACCCCAGCCAACCTGCTGTTGGGACCTTGCCATCCCCCCTCCTCGAATGAGGGTTGGATGGGGCTACAAAGGAGGGGGAGTTGGCTCCCTGCTGTGCAGTCATAAGAGCCCTGAACCCCCCCATGTTTCTGCTCCTTAAAACAAATACCTCCTTAAAACCCTTTACCAATCCATTTTATCTGGTCCAAATAAAAGAGCACTTTTTCTGACTGGCATGGACCTCTATAGTATTCTGTCTCTTCTGGTCACCTGGGGGGAGGGATGGGTCAGTGTTCCCACACTGACCTGCTCTGCAGCATCTGTAAAATTCACTCCATGCCTCTCTAGCCCTTTAATGAGGTACATGCCTTCCTCCAACAAGCCAGACAATGGTGCCCCCACCCCCTGCTTAATATGCAGTATAGTCATTGTGCATGATGCTACCAAAAACTTACTTGAAATACATATCTGCTATAACTCACCAAGTTCACTTGGAGAGCAATTAACTATTTGCATGCAGAAATGCTCCCCTCTGAAAAGGTTTTATGGACCTGCAAAATCCAGTGCAGGCAATTTTCTTTTATAGTTTTTTGTTAAGTTCTGTTTTCTTTCCTTTGCACTGAGTGTAAAATGCTGGTTTTTAACAACCGCTCCGGTTATTTGTCTCAGTGCTGCACTGAATCTTGGAACGAGAAGCCTGTTATTGGTTAAGTCACTCTGCTGCCAGAATGATCTACTCATGACATTCACATGCTTCTTCTCTGCCTAACCTAATGGTGCAGGGAATATATAAAATGGCAATGGGAGGAGTGGGGGCATAGATCATTTCAAAAGGTTCTGAGGCATGCAGTTCCAACCTTTGACAGTAGCATGCATGAAAATAGCAAACCTTGCCTCCTTTCGCCCTCCCACACGCCTCCCTAAGCATTATTCCTCTTGTTGCTTTCTTCAGCGACAGTCTTCAAAGAAGTGAATTAACTTCTTACCTATTTGCCAATCCCAGGGAACTTTTAACAACTCCTTGTGTTCCATTATTGCACTGGAAAAGAAAAGAAGGCAAAGTTTGATGGGAAGGAACAGAACTTAAATTACTTCCGCTCATGCAATTCATATGGTGGACAACACAAAATGAATAGCCTTATAACGACAGATTCTGGAAACAGCTATACAGACCAAATGCAGTCGGACCTAGTTAACCCACTTTGGTTTTATCCCTATATCTGTGTGTTGGAAAGATCTTTGGTGCAGTAATCAGATTTGATAGCATGTGATTTGCCCTGTTTTATCTTCAGATCTCTGGCTGTTAATCCAGAGCTGCCCACCCCCCTCACTTTCATACCAGCCTGCCCTTTGGGACTTAATATTCCTAAAGCTCTTGAACTTTAAGGATTGATAATGTATCGGCATGAGTTATACACCCTTCAAAGCTCCTCTGCACTGTAGAATAAATACAGTGATGTGTAAATCACAGACTTGAGGTGGCAGATTTCATAGCATGGTCTTGGGGAAAACATCCAGCACTACGATTTGTCAAACATTAAGAGAGAAACCAAGTAATCATAGCAATAAAACTCAAGAAACAAAACTAAGGGTGGGCCAAACTGAAGGAGTCAAGTTCAGGATTTAGTTTCAAGGTTAACTGAAAGTTAAAAGCCCATTAACACTAAGACCCTTATTGTTTGTGTTATTGTAGCGCATATTGGTCCCTGCTATGGACCAAGACCCCATTGTGCTTGGCACAGACACGGAACAAAAAAGCAGTCCCTGCCCCAAAGAACTTATAGAGACAAAAGACAAGAGATGGATACGGACAGATGGGGGAGTATAAGGAAACAGTGAGGTGCCAATAAGGCCTCCCATGCTCTAAGGATGGATCCTACAGGTCAGGACTCCTCCTAGCTAGTTCTCCACTCAACTAGCCTTCTCTGGTCTGTGATTTGGGGATGAAACCCTGCTGTGCAGGGCTCTTATGCGTTTGTGCCTCTTAAAGTGAAGATCCCCCTTTCCTGTCATTTACAGAGAGACTTAAAATAATTCTGAAACAATTTTCAAAAAGCATAATATGCTGCTACCACTTTTCTTTATTATTATTATTAGTTTCCAGCTGCACCCACCAGGCACAAGACAAAAGGACGCACGGTTCCTGTCCTAAAGAACTTGCACTCCAAAAAATACAAAACAAATAGAGAGATGCATGGGAAAGGAAAGGGGACCCACAAACAAGTGATAGGACACACTATGTATGCTTCAGAGTTTTCATGACAATACTTTTGCTTAGCTTTTTAATATATAAATATTTAAGAATATAAGAATGGCCCATACTGGGTCAGACCAATTGTGCATCTAGCCCAGTGTCCTATCTTCTGACAGTGGCCAATGCCAGATTCTTCAAGAGGGAATGAACAGAATAGGGCGATTTCCGGTGATCCATTCCCTGTCATCCAGTCCCAGTTTCTTGCAGTTGGAAGTTTAGGGACAACCGCAGCATGGGGTTGAGTCTCTGACCATCTTGGCTAATCGGCATTGTTGGACCTATCCTCCAGGACTTATTTAATTATTTTTTTTACCCAATTATACTTTTGGCCTTCAGAACATCCCCCGGCAACGAGTTCTACAGGATGACTGTGCATTGTGTGAAGAAGTATTTCTCTTTGTTTGTTTTAAAACTGCTGACTATTAATTTCACTGGGTGACCCCTAGTTCTTGTGTTACATGAAGGGGTAAATAACTTTCTTTCTATACCATTCATGATTTTATACACCTCATCATACCTCCCTTAGTTGTCTCTTTCTTAAGCTGAACAGTTCCACTCTTTTTAACCTTTCCTTGTATGGAAGGTGTGCGGGTACCATGGATTTATATAGTGGCATTATGTTATTTTCTGGCTTATTAGCTAGTCTTTTCCTAATGGTTCCTAACATTCTGTTTTTTGTTTTTTTGTTTTACTGCTGCTGCACACTGAACAGATGTTTTCAGAGAACTATTCACATTAATTCCAAAATCTTTCTTGAGTGGTAACAGCAAATTTAGACCCCATCATTTTGTAGGTATAGTTGGGATTTATGTTTTCCAATGTGCATAACTTTACACTTATCAACAGTGAATTACATCTGCCACTTTGTTGCCCAGTTTAGTGAGATCCCTTTGTAACTCTTCGCAGTCACCTTTGAACTTAACTACTGTATCTTGAGTAATTTTTTATTGCCTGCAAATTTTGCCACCTCAGTGTTAACTCCCTTTCCCAGATCATTTATGAATATGGTGAACAGTTCATATCCTTGGGAAACTAACCGTTTATTTCTATCCTTTGTTTCCTATCTTTTAACCAGTTACTAATCCATGAGAGGACCTTACCTCTTATCCCATGACTGCTTAGTTTTCTTAAGAGCCGTTGGTGAGGTACCTTGTCAAAGGCTCTATGAAAGTCCAAGTTCACTATACCTACTGGATCACCCTGGTCCACATATTTGTTGATACCCACAAAGAATTCTAATAGATTGGTGAAGCATGAGTTCCCTTTATAAAAGCTGTGTTGGCTCCACCCCAACATATGTTTATCTGTGTGTTTGATCATTTTGTTCTTTACTATAATATCAGCCACTTTCCCTAGTACTGAAGTTAGGCTTACTGGCCAGAATCACCTCTGGAAGCTTTTTAAAAAATGGGTGTTACATTAGCTACCCTCCAATCATCCATAAAGGCTGATTTAAGTTAGTAGTTCTGCAATTTCATATTTGAGTTTCTTCAGAACTCTTGGGTGAATACCATCTGGTCCTGATGATCCACTACTGTTTAATTTATCAGTTTATGCCAAAACCTCCTCTATTAACACGTCAATGTGGGACGGTCCCTCAGATTTGTCACCCCCCCCCTCAAAATAAATAAAAAAACAGCTCAAGTGCAGGAATTTCCCTCATCCTCTGCAGTGAAGACTGATGCAAAGAATTCACTTAGTTTCTCCTCAATGGCCTTGTCTTTCTTGAGTGCTCCATTAGCAGCACATCGATAGTCCAATGGGCCCACAGACTGTTTGGCAGCTTCCTGCTTCTTATGTACTTAAAAAAATTTGCTGTTAGTTCTTGTGTCTTTTGGTATTTGCTCTTTCAAATTCTTTCTTGGTCTGGTTTATTACACTTTTACACCTGACATGCCAGAGTTATTATGGTGTTTTTACAGAGTTTCTGTGCAGTTTGCAGGCATTTCACTCTTGTGACTGTTGCTTTTACTTTCTGATTAGCTAGCTTCCTCATTTTTGCATAATTCTCCTTTTTGAAGTTAAATTCTACAATGGTGTGTGTCTTTGGCATTTCCCCCCCTGCAAGGATATTCAATTTAATTACACCATGGTCGCTATTATTAAACCATTCAGCTATATTCACCTCTTGGACCAAATCATGTGCTCCGCTCAGGACTAAATCAAAAATTGCCTCTCCCCTTGTGGGTTCCAGGACAAGCTGCTCCAAGAAGCAGTCATTAACGTTGTCCAAAAGTTTTATCTCTACATCCCTTCCTGAGGTGACATATACCCAGCCAATATGAGGATAGTTGAAATCAATCATTATTATTATGTATTCTGTCTGTAATCTCCTTGAGCATTTCACAATTACTGTCACCATCCTGGTCAGGTGGTTGGTAGTATATTCCTACTGCAATAGTCTTATTGTTCAACTATGGAATTTCTATCCATAGAGATTCTATAGTACAGTTTGATTCATTTAAGATTTTTACTTTATTTGACTCCATGCTTTCTTTCACATACAGTGCCACTCCCCCACCAGTGCAACGTACTCTATCACTCCTATATATTTTGATCCCTGATATTACCATGTACTGTTGATTATCATCATTCTAACAAGTTTCTGCTGTGCCTTATTATATCAATATCCTCATTTAATGCCAGGCACTACTGTTCATCCATCTAGCATTTGTATATAAACATTTGTATGTTTTGCCAATAATCAGTTGCTTGCCTTTGTGTGTTATATTTAAATGGGACTCCTATGTTTGACTGTTCCTCACTAGTTCCTACCTGTATTTTATCAACTTCTTTCTTATCCTCTTTACTAGGATATAGAGTTTCCCCTTTAATAAACTCTTCCCTAAGGGATGTCTCCATCCGAATTGTGTGCTCCATCATACCTGTCAGCTTTTCTCCAGCCCTTAATTTTAAAAAATCTTCTACAATAATTTTATTTTACATGCCGGCAGGCTAGTTCCATTTTGGTTTAGGTGGAGCCCATCTTTCCTGTATAGGCTCCCACTTTCCCAAAAGGTTCCCCAGTTCCTAATAAACCTAAAACCCTCCTCTCAACACAATTATATCATCCACACTTTGAGACCCCACAGTTCCACCTGTCTTTCTGGCCCTGTGCACGGAACTGGAGTATTTCAGAAAACACTTCCATGGAGGTCTTAGACTTTAATCTCTAACCTAGCAGCCTAAATTTGGCATCCAGGAGCTCTCTTTTACTTTTCCGTGTGTCACTGGTACTTACATGTACCATGACCATCAGCTCCTCCCCAGCACTGCACATAAATCTGCCTAGATGTCTCATGAGATCTGCAACCTTTTCATCCAGAAGGCAATTCACCATGCGGTTCTCCTGATCATCATAAACCCAAATATATATATTTATAATAAGCAAATCTCCCATCACTATTACCTGGCTCTTCCTAATAACTGGGATTCCCTCCCCAGAAGGAAATCATGATGTCCTCTAGAAGGACATTCCAACTATAGAATCATTTCCCTATGCTCCAGCTTGATATTCTCCCTTTCCTGAGATTTTCATCCTCCTCAACAGCACAGACGTTGTCAAACTCAGGGTGGGATGCTCTACTGTGTTTCCTGAAAGTCCCTTCTATGTACCTCTCTGTCTTCCTTAGCTCCTTCAGTTCCGCCACTCTAGCCTCAAGAGCTCATACTGTGTCTCTTTGGCCATGAATTTCTTGCATCAAATGCACATATACACCACCTGCCCATGCTGCACTCAGTGCAATAAACTGGAAAACACCCTCTCTGTGATGGACTTCTGCCTGCATTCTTTTTACTTTTGCAGGAGTGGTTGGGTTTTGGGGGGGGGGGGGGGGGGGCTGGTTGGCTTAAGTTTAGAGTATGTTTGCTAGGTGTCTCTCTCTCCACCCCCCTCCCCCATACTCATTCCCCTTTCTCCCTTACCTCCTGTGTGTTTTTTTTCTAGAAGGCTTTTCTGGCGCTCTTCAGTAGTTATGTTATACCCACCTCTCCCTGCTGCTGAACTCTCCCCACCTAGCCTTGGTATCTCACTCTGTCATGGAACTCTCTGTGCTTGAGAGCTGGACCTGGAAGGAATGTCTTTCAAACTCCCTCACAAAACTTCCCTGTTCACTAGCTTCTCTGGTTGCTGTGGAGCTGGCTTTTTAAACCCTTATTATACCTGAGTTAGCCCCGCCCCCTTGTCAACGTATCCTAAAGAGGTTAGGGATAAAGAGATTGCAGGCTAGAGCCTCATTAATAAGCTCTCAGCCTAGCCTAGCAGGCCACTTGGCTCAGCACAGAGCCCCCCAAAACAGACCATATTATAATCTTCAAGCAAGCAAGCAATATTTAAAGAAAGAGAGACAAATTATTCTACTTTTAACCATTGCAGTAGAGGTGTGTCTCCAGGAGGGGTTTCAATAAGGAGAAGGCTGTGGTTTTGTGGACTAGCTCAGGAAGGGTATCCCATGTATAGAGGGCAGCATACATAGAATAAGGCAAGTTAATGATTGTTGAAGAAGCAAATGGCGCCTCCAAGCTGCAGAGCAAACAAGGAGGTGAGGGTAGGGAGACAAGAGGCTAAGTGGCCCAGTACTCTGGAAGTTGAAGTGTAGAGGATGAGGGTGGGAGACAATGAAGAGAGGAAGAGGGAGAGCTAGGTGTCAAAGCCAGAAGAGGAAGTTAGCTGGTGAGGAGAGGACTGTTCATGATCTATAACAACTACATGGTAAATGAGGGGAAGATACAACCTAATGGAGTGTTGTTCCACAGAACTTAATTTACTGCCATATACTTCTTCTGTATTGCCTTTTCCTGACCTGGGGCCTTGCAGCAAAGTTCTTAAATTTAACTTCATTTAAAATTTTGCTCAGCAGGGTAACCTCCTGAGTTGCAACATTTTGTTTTCAAGACAATCCTGGGGGACAACCCGTAAACAGAGACATAAGTCTCATGCATACAAAGGCACATATAATTCCATTCTTTTACAGATAAAATTATCTCATTATTTTATGCATAGCATTAGATTTACAATATATCAACAGCAAACAAATACAATTTCTTCCTCCTTCCCCTACCCCCCTCCTCAGGATGCAACTCTCCAGACAAGAGTAAGCTAAAAGGAAATGAAATATTGCAGTTTTACTATCAAACTCACTCTTCCTCACACTGGGTTTTGTAGTAGATGCTTCATTTTTCAATCTATGTTTTATGTTTCCTCACTATAATGTCCAGATTAGCATCCATTAATTTCTATCCCAGCACCCATGAATGCCACCAAAATAGGTGCTGCTGCTGATGTGCTGGGCAACTGTCTGATTTCCAACACAGATTCCTTCTCCAGACTGTTCCCATCTATTTTAGATCCTCATTGCACTGAAATAGCTAATAATCACCCACAGCTTTTCAAGCTATGCTTCTATAAATTTAATGCAGAAAACTCAAATGGTAGATTGTATTATTATTTTAATATAATATATAGTGTTTTTCATCCATAGGTTTTAAAGCAATTTATAAAGGAGGTCACAGTATCAGTACCCCCATTTTACAAATGGGAAAACTGAGGTACAGGTGTAAAGTGAGCTCCCAAAGGCCAGCAGCAGAGCTGGGACCAGAACCTCACTCTCCTGAGTCACAGCCCTGTACTGTCTCCTTCAGGCAACACTGCTTCCTAGATGTGTCTAAGTTGACATACACTTAGTAAGACTCCACATTGACTGTCTTCTATATCATTACCTATTGTTGACCATGTATATCAGGGCAATAAAAATGATTCTCCCCAAGCAAATCAGACAGTTTTACCAGTTCTTATTTCCTTTATGCAGTTTACTTGTGCAGCGAGCAGTTAATTTAAAACATTTAAGTCATGTGCCCAGATGCCACAACAATGGGTATACAAAAATAATAAACTAGTCTACTAAACAAATGTAGTTGGTCCAGTGGGACTCAATAGAGATTTATTGCTGATCATTCTCTATTTTTGGAGGCTGAGCAGATCATCTGTGCAGATAAACCACCAGTTTTGATTAATAATTACAAGTTATTTTGGGCACCACAATAATCAGATCTGCATAACATTTAGCAATATTACCTAGGGATGGTTTGGAGTGGTATTTTCCTTTACCAGCCACATTTTCAAAGGCTGGAGCCTACCCTCCCACTACAAAGCCTGGATCTGGAGTGCAAAATGGACACTTGCACACATCACTACCCATTTGTGTGAATATATGTGGGTTTTATGGGTGCAGTGGGTGTGCCTGCATGAGCCAAGCTTTTGAACATTTGGTCCTTTCTATGTTATCACAGCAAAGTAACTGTTTCTGTGTTTTCTTTCATATCTTTCTAAATATCATAAATCATTTACATAGAGTAAAACTATTAATGAAATACCTTCTGGCAGCATCAGTGCTTCCATCTGCTTATAATTCTAGGTGACTTTTTATAAACATGAATCACAATTAGAGATAGGTGTGGCCTGTATCATTCCTAATACAGTTCAAGATGCTAAACTGCCATTTGTCTTGAAATAACAAATAGGTGGATACAATTTTTTACATCTGAGTCTACATTTGGTACTTCTAGAACACAATTCACTGTAGTGCCTCAGTGCAAATTTAGATAATTATTTAGATCATTGCTGAAATGTACTGACCTGACGGGAAATATTAAAACTGACCAAGTAAAGACTTAAAACACAAGAATTTAAACAGTCTACTCTCCACAGTAAATGTCTGGATAAGAAGAAAGGAGAATGAAACCAAGAAAAAGCTAACTGGTGAATTAGTTTCAATAGGCTCAAACCGCAAACCCTCTCACTTACAGCTGAATTCCACTGAAGAAGGAGCCAAACAGCCCAATCATGCCCAAGAACTCCACCCGACTCATGTTTCGGACAATGTACTCCTCACAAACATTGGAGATGCCGTAGAGTGTTGCTCCACCTAGTACTAAGAGATCCCCTATCAGCTTATTTTCACCTAGGAATAAACACAGGAGAAAAAACACAGGAGGCTTCAAAATAGTGATCATTTGCCTAGAACTATTGCAAGCTCTTCCCCACAGACTCGAGACCTAGCCAAATAGCCCACATCTTTGTAAACAATCTGCATGCAAATATACTGTTGTTTGCCCATTTGCATTCAAAATGTAAAGGAAACCTAGCAGAGACAGAGGGAGAGATTTAATTGTTTTGTGAAGGAGATAAACTGGAGGAGAAGATGACTTTGTAAAGCCCAGGAAAAAAATAGCACATTTCAGAGACTAAGCTTTTTTGTTTTTTCGTGTGAAGTATAGAGCAGTGATGATGGAGATTTTTACACTGTATTTAATGACTGTAGTGCTATCTAACATACCGCACACAGGGAAAAACATAGCAGTGCATTGCCACTGAAGTACTGGCAGTCTCAAAGAGCGTTCGAAACCGCCTTAAATCTTGGAGGCTTTTATTGTTATTTTAGCAGAGAGCTTTCAGGTAGGTTTATTCAAGTTCCAACTATTCCAGAAAACTTAGGCACTGATCCTGCAAAGACTTATGAGTGTGATTAACTTTAAGCATGTGACTAATCCCAGTTATTTCATTAGGACTATTGACTAAATTAGGTTGAAGAGATTTCAAAAGAACCGTGTTCCATCAAAATATGCAGTTCTGTCAACAATGAAATGCTTTGCAAAATAGGGTAGATTTTGCCAGAATTTCATTTTGGAAGAAAATGGAGAGGAAAACAGTCCCAACAATGTCAAAACATCCCATTTCCACACTTTTGGAACACCACATTTTGATTTTTCATTTGGAATGACTTTTCATTTTGAAATATTTTTTAATCAGTATTATAGTATGAAACAGCATTATGTTATAGTGCACTAAGGAACTTCTAGTTCATGCCAGCAGAGTCTATATGGACCAATTGACATGCAACACTTTAGAACGCTTTCAAAATCACACATCTGTAGAGTGCATTACCCCGCCATGTAGACAAGCCTTTAGGCAGCTGGGTAACTTTACTCACGTGAGTTCAATGACCCAGAAGTGCCTAAGTCTTTGTAGGATCAAACCTTATGTTGTTATATACACAATTTCTCATTCAGCTGATGCCTAGCACATTTTGGGGGACTGTTAACATAATAAATATCTTTATGAGAGACTATGCTACAGTGATATTAGGTATGTCCTGTAAATGTATAAATTCACTGCCCTTGAACATAAACAGTTTGTGCACAGGAGGAGAAGGGATGTATTGAGAAATAATAAAAGTGTACTTGTTTCTGGTTCATCCCCTTCTTTTGTTTGCCTAGCCAGGGAAAATATCCTATAAACAGCGCAGCACTTTTTAGTGAAGAGCCTCCTGAAGCCTTTTATTTCACCGCCAGCATTTATTTATTTATTTAGAGTCTGTCTTGACCGTGTTACATAAATAGAACCAGCTCATACATTTTACTTCATTAAAGGGGACACGGAACATAGAAGTTATTCCCTGAATTTTAATAAAGCCATTTTACAATTTAAAAAGAGCTGTGATACTTGGCATGAAAGGCAGATGCTTGTGGTTGAATTTCTTCTCCTTGCATACCAATAAACACAGATACAGACAGTCCTTCAGGTTCAGGTCTACATTAGAAGCAGGCAATAATGCGAGTACAGAATGTTCTGGGATCAAAATACCTAGTAGCCTTATCTGTATATTACCAATGAATATGACAAAAAATACCTGCTTCTTGCCAGTAACCTGCCAAATGACTACCTCAATCTAATGGCTTACTCTAGTTAGTATGGGATTGTCTCTAACTTTTTCTTTCCCTAAATAGAACAAGTGAAATTAAGTGAACTAATTAAAGTTGCTAGGGGGGAAGGGCACATGATGGATTCCACACAAATCTAGTTTCAATTTCCAAGTTTCCTCACATTCCTCCAGGCTTCTGTCTCCAAGTTTCCTGAACAGCAATCTCCATAGCTGCACACCTGCTAAGAAGCAAAGGATAGAACTCCTGGTCCCTGGCTCCTTTACCTAAGGGGCAGATCTTTTAGTACATTCCTAAGTTGTTTAGAACTCCACTGTCCAGACTCCTTTTGTGTATGGTTCTCCCTCCTCCCTGCCATTTTTCACAGCTGCTTCACTGGCCCCTGAATCTCCGCATGCCCTCTCCACGCGGGTCCACAGACCTGCAAGTTCCCAGTGAGCCACAGTGCATCCACCCAGTGAGGAGCAGGTGAATTGGTAGCCAGGATGTTTCCTTTGGTGCCTGAGGGTGAAATCCTGACCTTGCTGATGTCAACGGATGTTTTGCTATAGACTTCAATGGGGCTGGGATTGCATCCCAAAGCGTACAGCAGTTGAGGACTATCTCTTGAGAAATTTTTAAGGAGCACCGAGGGGAGCCCTGCTCTGGTGCACCTGAGCCAAAATATTTAAGTCATTAAAGATATACTGGACCATTATGACAATGAAAACTGCTTAAGTAAAAGGAATGAAAAAAATTGCAAGACACTATAGGTGTTTTTGTAAGGATGTAGAAGCACTGTATGATATTGTATTGTATTAACTGAGAAACAGGCTATGATCTTGTAACTAAGATTACAATGCATCACACACGTCCCCATGCAACCTTAACTTTGGCCTTTCCTGACTTTTGAGTGTAGGCAACACTGCTGTTTTCTGAATGTAGTTTTATTTTTTGTGTAGAATTTTTCTTAATGCAGCTCTGATTTGCTGATTCATGGGACAGAGCAGATCTTCTCTTTTGTAACTGGGACAGAGTTGCTTCTTGGGTAGGGAGATGAAGTGAAAGTCTTCAGGACAGGAAAAGAGAACGTGATGGGACAACACGGGCTGGGCTGCTCTCTATAAACCTGCTCAGTTTTTGTTCTGTAGCATCTTGGCAAGTGCAGTTTCCCCTGCACTTACATTTGTATTCAGAACACTGACTTTAAAACCCCAGTGCATTATGCTCAGCTCAAAATTCAATACTTATAATTTAGAATGAAAACGGCATCCAACTGCCAATTTTTGAAAAGAACTTGTTCTTTTCCCACATCAGTTGGGCTAGCACTAGAAAAATCAATGTGACAGAAGATATTGATTGATGAAATGTAGCTCCTTCCATACTGCCATCAGTGTGCTGTAATTGTGGCTAAACACACATTATTCATATAATCCAAAAAAAGCATGTTTTACATATAAACAAGTTATTTCAGGTATGATGCAGGCATCTCCACAATTAACCTTTATTTCAGATTTGGTGCAGCGCAGGATGGAGATTGTTAATTTGTGGGTTGGATGTGTCTGAGTATGTGACCAGTGAAGTAGGCTGTGTGCAGAAAGTGAGCAAACAGACTGGAGGGGCTGAGAGAGAATAGGAGGCTGTAGCTCAAAGATGCAGCCAAAAGCTGAGCAAGATTGCTGCTGAGGCTTGAAGTAAAAGTGTTTTAAGGCATCTCCCTAAGTGGCACTGACGCTCATTAGTTGGGGTCATTTTATTCTATGGCTCCTTCCCTCAATGAATGGATGTTGAGCCATGGAGATGGTTGAAAACTCAGAAACACATTTAAACCCACACATGATCTCTTGGGGCCTTTCCCTTCTTTGCCCCCTTTCTACCCTCTTGGATCACCTCAGAGTTACATAGCTTTCCCTGAATGAAATCACAAAAATGTATCCAAAGACTCACCTGCTCCTTGTTGTCTTCCGACAAGGACGTCTGCTCCTGCCATACAGCCCATGCCCAGAATGCAGACCACAATTCCAATGAAATGAACTGCCTTGTATCGGACCAGCAGGAAGAACCAGGACAGTAATATCACCACTGGGATAACAAAACAATCTAGGAGCTGTCAAGGAGGAGAACAACAACAAAAAAGCATTGCTGCACAGGTTACTCTAAAAACACTAACCTATTAACGATTAAAGGAGCAGAACAGAGGACTATTTACTGATAGTTTTGCTTACCAGAAACAATGTGATCTAGTGGTTAAAACACAAGACAGGGAGACAGGAATTCTGCATTTGATTCCCAGCTGTGCCACTGACTCACCATGTGACCTTGGTTAGATCATCCAAGGCCAGATTGTCGGTAGTGTTCATCATCCACAATTTGGGCCACATTTTGAAAATCTGGGCACAAGTGTCACAGTGAGAGCTGAGCACTTTTGAAAACCTGGCCCTTATTATGGATGATAAGCACTTGAAAAATCAAGCTCTGAGCTCATCTAAAGAAAAAAAAAGTAGACCATTAATGCATATCAGTTTTCTCATCCATAAAATCTGGATAGTACCTCTTTCAAAGGGGTCTTGTAAGAATTAATCATGAATTGGCCTGATTTTCAGAGAGACCCACCAGCTAAGAAAATCAGATCAAATATTTGTAAAAGAGCTACCAGCATGCCAATGAAAGCCAAAGACTTTGAGCAAAACATTTGAAAGTGCCTAAGTAACTTAGAAGCCTAAGTCCCATTTTCAAGAGTGATTTAGGCCCAGATCCTCAAAGGGACTCAGGTGTTTAACTCCCATTGGAAACAATGGGAGTTATGTATCCAAATCCCTTTGAGAATCTGGGCCTTAGTCATATAGAAGTTTAAATCCCATTAATTTACGCCTTAATGCTTAAGTAACTTTTGAAAATGGGACTTAAGCTCCTAAATCACTTAGCTGCTTTTGAATATTTTTAGGAGAAAGTATAATGGACTTTACGTGAAACTGGTTGTCCGACTTACATGATGGGTTTTCTGCTTCCATAAAAACAGTGGTTCACAGTACAGTTAATCAGTAAAATGAAAAGGTAAAAGGTATGTCTACACTATGGAGACCATACCAGCATAGCTATGCCAGCACAGCTCCACTAATAGAAGTTCCCCTCCCCCCATCAGAGGAACACCATCCCTGAACAATTTTAGCTATGTTGATGGAAGCATTCTTTCAGTGACCTGGCTGTGTCTACACTGGGGGTCAGGGTGCGATCTACTGGCATCGCAACATTGATGCGGGGTATGGTTTTAACCCACGCCTCACCAATGTAGCAATGCAGATCCAGCTTTCAAGTGTAGGCAAAACCAAAGATTTTGAAAGACATGAAGTGAAGTTTGGCACCCATGTGCCATTAAACTTCAGTGGGAGCTGGTGCTGAATCCCACTTTGTGCCTTTCAGAATCTCTCCCTGAGTGTTTAATTGCAAGTTATATGGCTAGAAAGGCAAGGTATTTCACTATCTCGCTTATCCTTAAAGAAATTTATTACTTAGGGCTCCGGTGTATGCAGACTGTCTGTGAAACACTGGGAAGTTTTATTCTGTATATTTCTCTGGATGTTATTCCCTTCATTTTTGAAATTTTGGGGAATGCAGGGTGGCTTTTTTCCATTGGAGCAATGGGCCTAGCCTCTGTATGCGTCTGCACTCTATTCTCTCAGTGTCGGTAACCATTACACTTAGAAAATATTACTAAATAATGACTATATCCCATTAAACTTCTGCTGCCACTTCATGGCATTAGCAAAATATAATTTCTGACTGGGAATGGAATCCTGGATAGTTTTCAAAGTGGCTAAAAATGTTTTCTTATAATATAGGTACCTATGCATTCAGCATATCCATTGGTGCTTCACTTTGGGATGAAGGAGTAAAAGAGCCAATTTTTTAATTTAGATCAAAAAATATTCTCTCTAGCCTAGTCACACAAACAAGAGCATGCAATAAAACAACATTAATTTCAAAGGCTTCCTATTCAGAAGGTGTACCAGCAGCATTTTGAAAGAGAAAAACATCAGAAGTGCTATATACAGCTCCAAGGATATGTGGCTCAAACTACTCCCCAAAATACTGGGGAGAAGAAGAGCAGAATTACAAATTCTATTACAAACGTATATTAGGTGTAATACACAGCTACAACTGAATCAATTAAGGACAGAATTTCAGCCTAAAAACATTGACTAAAAAGCAAAATAAAATGCCAAGATGTGTTTCCATTGCTTGGACGCACTTGCTATTTGTATTATGCTGCTGAATTCATGTAATAGGATGAATAGTAGCACAAGCACGAGCTTAACAATTCAAAATGGTATGTGAATATGACACTGGAGGATTTTATTGATCTCCTTACTTATGGTTTCAAAATGGAAAGTAAGCTTAAAAGAAGGTGCGGCTGTTTCTCTAAGTACCATGTGCCATGAGGATTCAGATTTACACAAGAGAACAGGCATTTCCCGATCTGTCATGTTAGAAATGACCAAAGGGGAACTGCCAATTAAAAGAGGAGAGGTGGGGGCAGAGAAATCCCTCTCCACATTCTACAGTACCTCAGGGCCAGTCACTGACAGGTGGCAGCTGTGAGGGGAAGCTCTCACCACAGGATTTGCTTGAGGGCAGTGCTAATGAGGAGCCCTAACACAAGGATGGGGAGTGTGTAATTGGAAGAAAATCCAATGAATGTTTGGAAAGGAAGAATCAGCTCAGCTGTTTCTTGCTGTTCTCCACTGGGAGTTTGCTGACCAGCACTTTTTCCTTTTGATATTGATACAGATCAGCAATTACTCCTGCACATTAGTGACCTTATTTCTAAAGCTTTCTCTTTCCCCTTTTCCAGAGACTTACAATACATTCCAGTTACGTCCTTGCATGCACACTCTGTTTGCACAGATGGGAGAATAGATGTCACTGTCAGCAAGAGGATATGTGTTTGCAATTCACAAATCTGATCAAATATAGTAATTGTTAAAAATGTTATCACCAATGGGGGAAAAAAATTCTCTCAAATGTCTGTTATCAACCCTGGCTCAGAGTCAGTGCAATGTCTTTTAATCATCAACCACCTAGAAAAGTTTTGTCTGGCATATTAACATAAGAATATAAGGATTGCCACACCAGAACAGATCAGTGGATTGGTTAGTCTGGTACCCTGCCTCCCAAAATGATTTAAATCAGAATTGTCACTAGAGGAATCTACAGAAGGGGATAGCAGGGTCTAGGTAAATTGAACCCATCCTCTACCTCAGCATCATGTGCAAGGAATGTTTAAATTGTGTGCACCGTATATGATGACAAGTTTACCATCTTCCCATGACAAAAAGAGAGAATTTATTTGATGATGTCTGACCTGATTCTACCCTGGGTTTGGGTAGAATCAGGTCACTTTAACTTGGAAATATGGTATATACAGTAGCTTCTTTATAACATTTTAAATTAATTTTCCCATTGCATGCACATTTAAAAATTAAAAAAAAAATCAGTTGCATACTGGAAATGGAAAAATTAGCATGACAAGATATGTGCTTGTCAAATATCAACCCAGGACCAACTTCACATATTTCACGATAATTATTTGTTTAAAAAAAAGCATACGGTGATTAGAACTTCCTGAAGATAATGATGCTAATGTGTCCCTTTGGGTTAATTTTGATCATGTAGAGACATTTCACTGGCAACAAAGAGACAAAATGTAGAAAATTATACCAAATGGGATATACTGTAGTCAGTCAAATTGCTGTCTGATGACTGACCCTTATTTACTAATAATAAGTTAAATACCAGAACTGAAACACGAGTGAGGCATAAGTCATCTTAACACAATACGTACTTCATATTCAGGAAAACAACAATTGTGCTTTTAGAGATACACAATTTTCTTAATGATTGGAGTAAACAACTATTCTGCTCTGTAAATCAATCATAATGATTTATTTTATAGTGACAAATCTTGATATTGAAAGACAGGGAGATTTTAGGGAAGTATGATGACTGGGTGAGAACTGCTCAGTATAATCAACATAATTTGCTTGTTCTCTTTTGCATGACAGTTAATTGAACAACAAAAAGAGCCAGGCAGCAAGCAATACACAGCTTCACAGTGTATTTTATCTGCAGGAATCAGGAATTATGTTCATTTTTCTCTTCTACCAAATAGGTTTATTTAAAAAAAAAAAAAAGGACAGAGAAAGTGCCATTAGCACCCCCTCCCCCATGCAAAAATAAACCTGAACAACTGCTTGGCAACATGCACTAATTGCATGCTAAATTAATTAATCGCGATCTGTTCTGCCCTCTAATTACATATGTAAAATCAGCATAATTCATGGAAAAAATATGCAATGTAAGGATTACATGCATTGACTATGTGTTGACTGAGGCTGCTGTACTGTAATTAAGACTGCTGGGTTTGCACTGTTCTAGTTAATAATTTATGGGTCAGATCCTGAACTACTGATGTCAGAGTTTTGCTATTGACTTCAGTGGCATCAGTATCAGACTTTATGGGTGAGATCCATCAACAGACTTAGGCACTGCAATACAGAGTGTCACAGAGCCTAACTTTTTGGTGCCTAGAATAATCGCAGGAACAAAACTGCAATCCACTTAGGCATTTAGATTCCTTATACAATGAATGGGGAGAGAGAGGTGCCTAAGAATGTGATCTACAAAAGCCAGCATGCTAGGCAGAGAGCCACCTGACCTAGCCTATGGGAGATGCTGAGGAGAGGCATGTCCTAAACCCCGCCCCTCTTTTGGAGATGGGTGCCTACGTCAGGGCTGCAGGGAGGCACCTATCTCTGCTTAGTGATTCACAAATGGGAATTTCTCTCTCTCTCTCTCTCTCCCTATGACTGTTCCACTGTGGATAAATACTTACATAGTCATTGGGCCAGACAAAGAGAAAGATTCTGTAGTCCAGTGGTTAGGGCACCCACGTGGGAGGTGGGAGACCCCAGGTATCATCCCCCTGCTCCAAAGACTCATTATTTATACACAGGGGAATAGCTTCACCAGGAGAGACTGAGGGAGCCCACAACAGAATATCTCAAAGCTCAGTAGTTAGAGCACCTTCATGAGACCCCCTATTCAAATCCTTTCTCCCCATCTGCTAGAGATAGGGGGATTGAACCTGGGTAACCCACATCCCAGGTGAGTGCTCTCACCCCTGGGTTAAAAGTTACAAGGTGCGCACCACCTGCTCCTCTAGTCACATTTTGAATGGGAACCAATCTAGTAGGTGTGCTCAGAGGCTACGGGATTGGACTCTGCACACGAGATAAGCGGACAAACGCCCATCATCTCCTGGTTCATGATTCATTCTGGGGCTTGGGCAGCAGTTAGGCATCCAGAAGCATGATCAGGGGCAGAAACATAGACACAGAGGGAACTTAGAAACTGAGTAAGTTTAGGCCCACTAAGGGTTAGGCAGGAATTTTGTGGGTTACAGAGGAGCCAAAACAGGCACAGAGGTGTATATACCTGTAGCAGGGTGCTAGTGCAAAAGCACCTAATTAGCCCCTACCCCGTCAGCTACAATCAAGGGAAGCAGATTGGAGCTGATGGAAAAGGCCTGATGCTGGCCTGAGGATTGGCAACACCTGCTGGCCTGACAAGCCAAGGGCTATAAAGGCTGGGAGGAAGCCAGAAGGCAGGGGACAGCAAGGGAGAATTCAGTCAGGGAGGGAGCTGGAGACCTCCTAGCTGAAGGCTGACTCTGCCTGTAAAGCTTGTATATAGATGGACACTGGTGGTGGGACAACCTTAAGTAAATACAGACACGGGAGCTGCACAACCCTGAAGCCTCTCTGAGCCTTATTGGGGAGAGCAAGCGGGCCCCAGGAAGAGGGGCGGGTCGCGAACCCTGTTACAATACCCAAGATGTAGACTCCTAAAGTTTAGGCATCTAAATACATTTGTGGATCCTACCCTATGCACCTACTGTAATGTAACAAGGGTCTATCCTGTTTCTACTGTTTTAACGCTGAAAGGAGGCATATGTTTGTACACAATAGTATAGACATGCTTAAATATATACAGAATTTCAGCCTAAAAAATGGCTTGTTATGCTTTTCATTACCATCTCCACTTCAGTTTGCATATCTCTCCTCATAAAAGCACATATACTCAATTCAACTATACATCACACACACAAATGGATAATGAAAGCATCTCTTAACGAGTTACGACTGTGTCCCCCCCCACCCCCCCCCAGTCCGGCCTCGAGCAGAACCATCAGCACTTCATATTGGATGGAATTGGGAAGAGATCTGCATCCAGATGGTCCAAAGTAAGACAAAACTTTTGAAGTACCTCATTGTTCAGCTCCCACTTGTGGTCCTGGTGGAAGTGTCTTCTCAGAGAATCTGCTACTGTGTTCTGCAATTCTGGTAGGTAATCCACTGAGATCTCTATGTGTGAGATATGCACCAATTCCATAGTTTTATGGATTCTGCACATAAGGTCATAGAATCATAGGGTTAGAAGTGACTGCAAGGGTCATCTAGTGTAACCCCCTACCAAAATGCAGGATTTGTTGTGTCTAAACCATCCAAGACAGATGCCTATCCAGCCTCCTTTTGAAAACCTCCAGTGAAGGAGCTTCCACAACCTCCAGTCTGTTCCACTGTCCTACTGTTCTTACAGTTAAGAAGTTTTTCCTGAGATTTAATCTAAAATCTGCTGTGATGTAGTTTGAACCTATTGCCTCTCATCCTGCCGCTGTGGCAAGAGAGAACAACTTTTCTCCATCTTATTCCTCCTTGATGATTTATATAATACATTGCTGCTCTGTTGTCCAGCATTGCTCTGATCAAGTGGCCCTGATGTGGGGGTAAGAAATGATGGCAGGTATAATGGACTGCCCTGATATGGAGCATGGTCTCATGTTGGGTCCATTTGCCTTGAGTTGTGAAGTCCTGAAAACATGCACCCCAGCCTAGCAGGAAGGCATCTATTGTGATGATTTTCACAGGAGGGTGGGGATGCAGGAATGGAAGTCCCACATAGACCTTTTACAGATTCTTCTACCAATTGAAACAGTTGAGGACCCTTTGAGGTATTGACACCCGCTTGGATAGACTTTGTTTGTTGGATGCTTAGACTGTTCTCAGCCAAGTTTGAAGATAGCAGAAGTGTAGTCTTGCCAAAAAGATATTACAAACATATGGGCTGCCATGTGGCCCAGGAGTTGAAGGCAAGCCCTCACTGTGACTTGTGGGCTCTACTGTATTGTGGAAATAAGGCTGGACATTGTAGCAAACCTGTGTGTGGGTAACGCTCTGGTGGTAGCAAAGGCCACAGTAGGCCCGGTTAAGGTAATTCATTGTGTAGTGTGAGAGCTGACATTTCCAAGCTGAAGCTGAGGCCTAAGTAGAAGAATAGGGGTAGGATATTGTTGGTTGCTGAGAAATGAGTGACCCTTTACAAGCCAGTCATCAAGATAGGGAAAGATAATTATTTCCATCTGGCAGAGATGGGCGGCTGTGGCTGAGAGGATCTTGGTAAAGACCCTGAGCTAGTGGAGAGGCCTAAAAGTAGGACACTGTATTGGTAGTGGTCTCTGCCAATGACGAAGCATAGAAAATGTCTGTGGGACAGGTGTATGGCTATAAAAAACAAACCAGCATCCTGAAGATCAAGGGAGACAAACCAATCTCCAATTTCCAAAGAGGAAATTATCTCTGGTAGGGTTACCATTCTGAACTGCTGAGAGAGGATGAAGGTGTTCAAACTCCTGAGATCCAGAATTGGTCTCCAACTCCAGGACAAGATCAGAGCTGCCAGACCTCCACACCCTGCCAATGACACTGTGCAGAAGCTGGAGTTCCCCAGATGACCTGATCCTGACTATCCATCAAGAAAAGTACATCAGCCTTATTGGGAGTGGTGAGCATTGTATGCTTAGCATGTGCATTCTGTTTTGGTGATTGTTAATAAATAGAGGTTAAGTAGGATATTACGGTGTAAGGCTCTTTCACTGGTAAAAGACATGTAAACCTGCAAAAAATTAAGCCTTCAGTCCACAGGGAATGGTTGTTTGCTCTCAGTCCACAGGGAATTGGTGTTTGCTCTGAGCCCACAGAGGAGCAGAGCCCAGAGCCCACAGAGTGGTAAAGTTAGGTGCCATTTGCCTGGAGCCCTAGGAACTGGGAAAGGGTGGGGGTGCCTAAATCAACTGTGTTACGCCTTGTGCCCTAGGCACTAGGTAGAGGTGGGATGTCCTAGTGTGTGCGGGCAACAAATTTAGGTTAAAATTGGGTGCCTTAGAGTGTGTGTAACAGAGAATTTTGTGCGGGTAACACTTCAGGGGCACTGGGTCTGGTACTGACAGTAATACTACTTGAGGTTGCTTACTAGAAGGCTTCTCAGTATGCGGCCTGGTCTTTTTAGTCAGTGCCGGATCTCGGTAGTCTAGGAGATAGAAGCATCAGTGGTACACATGCCAGGTCGTTTAGTCTCCTTGGTTCCAGTTTGAGAGGTGACTTAGCCCTTCTCTTGGTTTCTTCCTCTGGAGAACGGGGTCTCTTTTTTAAATTGTCTGGACAACTCTGAAGGATCCCCAGGGTCTTTGCTTACCAGAGCAAAAATATTCACAGAGGGGCACTGGGCAGTGAAGCCAAAATATGGGGGTAGAGAGATTTGGATCCTGTGGGTCTCAGAAAATGCTCTAGAAGATGGAGTTTTAGTCGGTCCTCCCTCCATTTTCTGCATCTGCTTTTGAATCCAGAGCAGACCTTACATTTGGAAGGGATGTGAGTCTCTCCAAGGCAGTGGAGGCATATAGAATGCCTGTTGCTGCAGGGCAAAGACCTGGTGCAGGTCTGACAGGGTTTGAACTCCAGACTTTTCGGCATAACATTTTAGGAAGGCTAGAGGAGGATGAGTCAGAATGCTGCTCCTCCCCCCCCCCCCACCGCCCCAAAGCACACATTTTTGCTAAATAACCAAACATAAAGAAAAGTTAGGAAAAAAGAGAGAGAACAATTAAGAGAAGAAAACAGCAAGCTGCATGGATAGCTAAAATGGACATTGTGACATTTCATATCTAGCCACAGGCAATTGAGAAGGAATGGGAGCCCCAGTGTGCCTGCCCTTCCTATATATGTATCCTCGCTCTGGAGCACAAGACTGTGCAGGGCACAGTGGCAGGCTAATGGACACTGCTGACAAAATCTCTGACCAGCAATGCACGGAGGCACGCACATCCTGAAGTGGAAGCACCTACAGGGAAAATAACTCAAAGACCATACTTTTATTGTTGGTCTCCAGATGTCTATAAATCCAAGGTTTTATTATCTTCGTTTTTATCATGCCAGTCAAAGGCTTGAGTGCCCAAGGAATACATTACCAGATAAATTACCATTTAGAAAAATGGCTCTCCCTTCTGCAATGGTCTTTTTTTGGTGGCTCCGTATGCATACACTATAATACTGTGGCAGAGAGCTTTGAAGAAGCAGCCCAAAGAGTTGTTTGATGTAGAATAAGGAAAACAATTAATACCAGATAATACAACAGAACAGCACTGCATGTAGATAAGACTCAGGGACTAATTAGGGCTGGCCTAAGTGATGAGATGGTGTTTGGCTGCTGTGCTGAAGACCTGGATTTTGGAAATGAATGTGAGATTCTCAGTCTTTAGACATTTGGGACCAGATTTTCAAAAGAGCTCAAAGCTAGACTTTCAAATGTTCAGCACCCATGTATTCAAAGTTTGTTTCCTGCCAGCATCATGAAGCACATAAACATTTAAAGAGATTGAATGATCTACCATCTTGGAGAAAGATAGGGTGTTATTATGAGGCCAATCAGATTGGAAAGGGTATTTCATCTAATGAAATAGAGCCAGATCCCTTACTCATGGTGAACTACACCAAACTCTGCAAGCAATCTCATTGAAATGAATGGGACTGGCTTGCTGGGGAAAAAAGCACTACTGAATGTGAATAAACGGGGAGAGGGAGCAGAATCTGTCTCATAATGCTGTATGATAAAATGGAGAAGAACTGAGCTGGAAGGCAAAGTTAAGTATATTTGTATCACACACAATATGTTTAACAGAAAACTTTATAACACTGGTAAGATGAGCATGATGTAATATCTTGTAAATACAGTACCAGGAAACTGAAGTTCAAAAAAATATACTTTATGTGAATACTGAGTCTAGACCTAAACAAGAAAGAAATTCAGAACTTCTTATTACCTTGGGGGAAAGAGTTTTATCTGAAGTGGAAAGTGGTATCTCTAACTGTACTTAAAACATCTCTTGAATAGTTATTAAACCTTCCACAGACCTACACCAGGGACATGTAAAAACAGCAAAGATAAATAGGGAAAGCAATACCTCCTACAGTCCTAAAAGTTAACTGTATAATCTTAAAGTCAGCCCTAAGGGAGTTGGTTCGAATGTACACAGGACTAGTAGATATGCTCTATACACCTGATACAGCTGAAATGCGAGAGGACTGCACCACTCAGTGCAGTTTAGATTAATTTATCACAGCAAAATAGAAAATATTTTACAAGTTCATAGCCATTTGGGAATCAGGACTCAGCTGTCTGAGACAATTAAATGTGATCTACTTATAGACTATAGTACACTGGTGCATCTTGAATGGTCAGTTTCTGGTGTGTTCAAATTTACCTATTGGGTGAATTACTCTGCTCCAAACCATACTGCCCTTTCTCTTGGTTCGCTGCAGGAATTTTTAAATGAGAGAACATGTTATGAGACATATCAGCTGGGAAGGAACAGCTTTTCTGTAGGGTAGCATCTGCTGCCCTCAGGCCATTCCTCAGTGGCCATGATGTAGATACACAAAGGACAGACTGAAACCATAAGAGGGCCAGACTGATTTTATGACTATTATGCCACAGTGCCAAGATGCCAGATGCACAATGGAGATACTGCATTCTGGGGTACACAGTAACTGCCATATTGGGTGAGTCCAATGGTCATTCTAGTCCTGTATCCTTTGCTCTAATCTTGGCCAATACCAGATGTTTAAAGGAAGATGGAAATGGAAAATTACATAATAATCTGCTCTGGTGGAAATTTCTTCCTAACTCCAGGCAGTTAGTGATTGGCTTGTACCCTGACATGTAAAATATGAAATTCAGAGTGGCTTTAAACCAAACTGTTATACACAACCTACTCTACAGTATGAGTCTCCTGACATTTATATTATTAAAAAAGAGAGAATATTGTGGTACTAGACATAACGTTGTTTTGTTTTAATCTCACAATGGTGCATCGGGGAGCCAACTGAACTGAACAACTCACTGTCAGACAGTGACTGTGGAAGAACTTTGAAATATTTAATCAGAAGCACATCCAGAAGTTAATGATCTGGCCCACATTCTCCTCTCATTCATGCCAGTGTAACCCCATTAGCTTGAACAACTGGCAGTTCTGAACAGATGTTATGAAACGTATCTGAAAAACTCACTAGAAACCCCTTTCTATTCTAGCCCAAAGGACCAAAGTCTATAAGGGGATGTTTTAGCGGATGTGTGAGTGTTGGGCAGTGGGGAAAGAGGGGTGGCATTTTATGTCTTTCTCACAGACACTGTGGGATAACACGCATAGAAACAAGATTGAGTTCCTGTTTACACTGGAAAATCTGACAATCCTAAAATGCATAATGTTGTTTGGCAAACACTACCACAGAGGGTTTGGAGTTGTAAACTGAAACTAAAACAGCAAACCGGTTTTATTAAAAGTTTAATTTTCTAATTAAGCTTTGGATTTTTGCTGGGAGCAGCCTGATGTTTCTTTCCTAAAAGCACCCCAAGCTCAGTACATTTACACGTTAGTTTTGCATGATGGAGCAGAGACTCCATGTGATAAAGGGTGTATGTTGTAAAGCTGATTTTCTACTGAAATGGTCCATGTACCACTGCTATAAAAATAGTGAAAGATTTCTCATTCATTGAAGTGTCATTGTCAAGCTGTTACAAAAGTGCAACAATACACTTATTCTCTGCATGTCAGAGAAGACTGAGTGTAAAATCTGTCCAGAATAAGATCCTTATTAAACACAGTCAAAGGGCTAGATTCTCAGCTGCTGCACATCAGCATAGTTCCACTGGCTTCTCATGAAGCTGTAATGATTTGCACCAGCTGAAAGTCTGACCCAAGGTTTCTTAGGGCCATTTCTGAAAAGTACTGAACGCCTCCCACTATGTGTTGATGGCATGCAGCATCTCATAGGAGATGCTCTGAAGAGAATAGTCCTGTTCCCTTTCTAATAAATGAGTTCCTTGGAACAGCTTGATTTCATCAATCTTTTTTACCAACTTCCCTTCTTCCATCTTCTTTCCCTGTCAGCAACCAGGGAACTTTTGTTCAAGCTTAATGATGCACTATTTTTATGATATTTCCTGGGTATAGTAAAACTTGGGCCACAATTCATGAAATGTGTTATTTGGTTCATTCCTCGTCTCAACCAATTGATTTATGCTCATCTCAGGCTGCCTGCTTTTAGGGCTCGTCTACACTTGAAAGTTAATTTGGATTAAGTTAGAGTGTGAACTGAAAGCACAAATCACTATTTCTGAATAACTCCATGTGTGGACAAGCCCTAAAACAATCCAGGACAGCTATGGGAATGGGAGACACTACAGTCTCCTTTTCTTGGCAAAAGGCCTCATGGCATTTGAACGTCCAGCTCTTCTCTCCTCCAAGTCATGCAGGAAAGAGAATAGAATCCCTTTACCAGCTCTGTGTGCAAGAGGACTAAAAGGGCCAGCAGTCTCTCTTCCATGGCATTTCTCCTATTTCCACCTTCACCACCTGCCTCTGCATGGACAGAGTGAAGATCCTAGCTCTACCCTCTTTCTCTGTTCTCCATAGGGGTAAGATCCATCATGGCAGAAACTAAGTGTTAATGAAACAACAGTAGCTTAATGAAATGCATAGATGAGACCACGTTGTGAGGAGCTGTGAACACCAGTGAGGATAAATGATGCAAAGGGGCATAGAGAAACTAGAAATATGGGCAATAAACAACAAAAGAAGATTCAGTTTAGGAAAATTCAAGCTCAAAAATATTCAGTGAGACGTACAAATGTGGAAATGTTGGGGTCTCAGTGGGCAGCAAATTGGATGGGAGATCATGATGCAGTGTGGCAGCAAAAAATAAGCTTTTACAAAAATTGATTATATCACTAAATCTGTCACAGAGCTGGTCAAATAATTCCATCAAGTATTTAATTTGACAACATTCATGATATTTCAATTAATTATTTTAGTTACTTACCCAGTTTTTAGAACTGGACAAATAATTCACAAACCAGGCTGCTGAAGCACATTTATATGGGTGAATGAGAAAGGTAGATACATAGACAGATACAAAGACCTATAAAGACCAAGTACAGGGGGTTGTGTACCCGTATATGCAGTGTAGAAGCTTGCTCAGGGAGATCTATACAAAAGTAGCAGTATTGATTTTGGTTTTATTACGATAGATTTTTCCATTCCACTAGGTATAAAATAACAGAGTTATGTGTGTGTTGTGGGGGGCAGGGGGAAGGGTCGTTATTAAGTTCTCAGTAATTTCCTTTGAAAAGGTGCTACAGGTCATTTTAAATATGAATTTGTGTTTCAAAGAAGTCTGAAAGCCAAATTCTGGAAGCAGAAGCACTTATAGTTGCTCACATTGATTTCAAATGTTCCATATAATCCTTAAAACTGCAAAGTTTTCCCTCATTCTTGCTTCTTATTCAGGCACAATTCGGTTTTTTCTACCCATGCTGCTCACTCAACCATGGGAGAGATATGTTCTTAATTATCTCTGCTTTTACAGGACATTAACTGCTGCTTATTTATTTTACTGGCTTTATAGCAAGTTTCAAGCAAGTAAGGTGTAAATACGATCAGAATATCTAAGGGTGCCATGCTATTTAGACATTATATAGAGTGGAAATGTGTTTTATTTCAGAATGATCAACATCAATTTGTGTAGCTATGTCCAGAGATATACATTTTCCATTATGAATTTCTATTACTTTTTCTCCACTACAATGGAAAAAACCTAAGTCTTTAAAATTTACAGGCTATACCTTTAAAGAAGACTGTTCCTATTGTGTGTGTGTGGGGGGGAGAGTTATGGGGTTTTGTTCTGGGAGTTTTTGGTGATTTTTGGAGAGGGCAAACTGTGCCTGAAATAAATGCATGTGATTACTTGATTTAGGACAGTGAAAAATGTGGTTGTAATTTTCCAATTGCAAACTGAGTCTACACAAATGGGTATTTACTCTTTAAAATATATTATTAAAGGACCAAGCCAAGTAGCTTAGCCCCAAACATGTGAGAATGAATAATTTACACAACATTTTCTTTTTCTACAGGTTGCAGAATGGTCAGCATTAAAATTAGCAAAAGATGAAAACAAAAAAAGACATCATTTTATGAGTGTGAGACATCATAAAGAGGAAGACAAAGAAGGAATTGGGTTCCTGATCCTGCCCTGTTGAAGTGAATGGGGACTTTACCATTAACTTGGTGTAGAATCAAACCCTGAGAGAGGAAATCATCTGAGTACTCACCTGTACACTAGTAAGAGTGGTGTATTGGTAAGCTTTGACTACCAGGTAATTGGCTTCTATATCTATTATCCCCAGGATCATGTACTTCCACCATCTCCGTTTCAAAATTGCCAACAAGTTTTCTTCTCCTGTGTTGGTAGATAAAAACAAACATACAATTACATATAAAGAGTTAGAAACACACCCACAACAAACTATGTCTCATGAGAGATTATACTATAGAGTCTTATGCAATCAAATTAGTGGATAGTTTCAATTGAACATAAATCCAGATTGTGACTTCAATATAGTTAAAACTCAAATATGTACAAGGTATTTTAGGTAGGTAAAAACTAACACCTTATTTGTCTTGCAATTCAACACCACAAAGCAAGCTGGTTGTCTGGGTTTTCAGTTCACTTGGGTTTTAAAAACTTGCCATGAAAAATGATTTGAACTTAAACAATTGTTGGTAATATTTCCTAAGACTATTTTATTGTTCAGTTTATGTATGCAAATCCTGACTACAGAATAATAAATACGATGTAAAACATGATGCAAGAGGTTCTCACTTAAAGTAGGAGAGCAACAGTATGCAAGGGTATCTGAGTAACCAAGCAGAACAGTAACAGCATAATCAGGCTTATTATGAAGTTTAAAGGAAAGTTATTGTGATCTTAGGTGCAGATTCAAAAACGTTGGACTAGTTTAGAGAAAGGTTGCACAGAGACAAACAGATTTTGCGTGACTGGTATCTCTGCTTCCAGAATCAATTTTTGAGCAACCAGATTTGTTCTGCAATGCCCTGGCAATGGAATCCTGTCAGTCACACAATACTTAATTTCTACTACGTGAAGACTGTCAGCACAACATGGCTTGCAGATCAAATCCATAACTTCGGCAAGGTCAGACAGTTCTAATGCTGGGCCAAGGATTATTACTGTTCTCAGTTCAAAAGAAACCAAACACACATTCACCGGGGACAGATAACCCTATTATTTATGTGCACTGTGGCAGCACCTGCAGGGCCCCAATCATGATTGGGACCTCCTTGTGTGAGGAGTTGTACAAACCCATCGTAAGTGACAGCCACTGCCCTAAAGAGCTTATAGTCTAAATATGGATATTAGAGCTGACCTGAACCACTGTCATAAAGCCTGACCTGAACGGGAACCATTTGGGAAGTTAGAAAAAGTTCCATCAATTTAATATTTTTGTGTGTCTCCACAAATCCTTTTAGTGTCAGCTGTAACCACAATTACCAATGGGCAAAATAGGATAAAAAAATAAACTGAACATTATTCCAAATAGACACCAAAACTTTTAAAAGATTTGAAAAAGTTTCATTGGCTTTCCCAACTGCACCCCCATTATTCTTCATTGTCATGTGTGCCCATGGATTTCTAGGTTCCAGCTGAAATGGGTAACAGATGTGCTACCATCTCCTAAGAAAAGGTGGCCTCTTGGCATTTCTGGAACAACCTGGAGGAGGACTCTCTGAAATCTCATGAGAATTCTAACCTACCTTTGCAGATGAAAGAGGCAAATACTTCAGATACTCATCCAAAAGCTTGGACGTGAAAAACTGGCTTAATTGGAATCTATAGGAGTGGTGCCATTGACTTCAACGGGGCCAGGATTTCATACTGAGCATTTTCCCCAACCAAACCTGTGATTCATAGGACATTTGTTCATTAAGAAATACACTCACACGCACTCTTTGCAATGGGGGTATCATGAGGCAGCATCCTAATTATTTGCTGTACTGGCAGTGACATTGAGAATATAACTTTTGGTAGGTTAAGACCAGACTTTGTTTACTTGCAGAAAGAAGCACAGAAACAGCAGGAGTCAGGAATGTGATTACTTTGCTCAGATGACATCCAATAAGTAATTTAAGAATCTGTATTCGAATGAGTTGGTCCCTTCTACCACATCAGACATTTCCATTAACCTTTGTGCTTTAAGTGATTTTGGCTGCAAAAACACTCTGGTTTATGATGCTGCATAGCACAATATATTTGAAACATGCTATAACTTTATGCCTCTGTGTTGATTTGAGGATGCAAAACAGAGTAACTTTTTCCTTTGAGTCTGCTTATTTTTTGAACATGAAAAGTGATGAATTTTCAAAGCAGCACTTGGGGATTAAGCCACGTGATTAACATCAGTGCAAGTCACACAGGTAAATCCTTTCCCAGGATTTTGAAAATGTATCCCAAAAAGTTACAGTGCCAAAATGATTTGACATACCCTTAAACCACCGCATTGAAAAGTGCCAGTGTAATGAAAAGGCATATTAAAGCTTTGAAGTGATATTTTCCCTTACTTTTAAAGAGAGTTTAAAAATAATGAAATCAAGTTCTGGAACGTTGTAGGGTTCATTGAGTCACGTAGTGTGATGCAGTATTAGTGGGGGAATTAATGCTGATACTTGTCAATATTAAAGTTCTGTTTCAGCAAAGCACTTAAGCATCTGCAAGGCCAACCCCAGATGTGGTACCCCTGGAAGTTGGCACCCAGGACAACCATCCTCCTTTGCCTGCTCTTAAGGGTGTCTCTGAACACCTGCTTAAATCCAGGCCTATTCAGGGGAGCACATAAGCATGAAGTTAACTTTGAGAAGCTGTTGAAATCTCATTGCACATGTTTCAACTGTTTTCTGAATTGGGGCTTAATTCCTGTGCTCCAGAGATATGGGGTGCTTGAAATAGAACGAAAGAAAAGACCAAGGTGGAAAAAAGTGGTTTAGATTGAAAGATCAAGACTCTCTTAAAATATGAAGTGCTTCAGTAACTTTAGATTGCTAAATTCAGGGCAAAGTTATTTACAATTACATTAGGGCCCTCTTTCTGTTTTATAAATAGTACTATTGGGAAGTGAGTTGAGCATCAGTGGAGTTGACATCACACTGAACTAATTTAAACGTGAAGGGGTCTATTGCCTTATAAATGCAGTGGGGAGGAAAGTTTACACAGCTGACTACTATCAATGCTACTGGGAGTTCAGTCATAGATCTCCCCGCACCAACTGGAAAACTTGTGAAATTAATGGAAAATTACAATAAAGGCTGAAATAAAGAATCTTAAGAAATAAAAAAAGCATTAGCTTGCACTGGTAAGTCATGAACAGCAAATCATTTGCTCTGAAACAAACCAAAGTGGGGCAGGTATGGTGAAATAGATTACCATGGCTTTAAATAATTACATTTACATATCAGATAAGATGGATACACATAATCTGACCAGGATGGCTTAAATTACTGTACAACACAATATAGACTGTCTTTACCAAACTGACCCCCAATGGACCAATGGTAACATGTTTTCTCCTTTCTTCCTCTTTTTTGTGTGATTTAATGTGTATTGTCTTGATTTAGTATCACAAACTGAGAAGAGGAAGTTAAACAGAGGATAATGTACAATACAAGATTTTGTAATATATACAATCATTTTGAAAAAAAGGAAACACATTAAGAAAACAATGAAAGAATAGCAAAGGTCACCACAGAACCCAAGTTCAAGAAAAGCAGAAATAAGACAGAGGAGATTAAATGAGTAAATAGACTAGAAATATCTACACCATTGCTGGGTAACAAAAGGTGTAGTTCAACAATACTGTACACTATATTTCATATTACTTGCAACTCTACTATCAATCATTAACATAATAAATAGCTATGACAGGGGGGAGGGATAGCTCAGTGGTTTGAGCATTGGCCTGCAAAAACCCAGGGTTGTGAATTCAATCCTTGAGGAGGCCCTTTAGGGATCTGGGACAAAAAAAAAAAATCTGTCTGGGGATTGGTCTTGCTTTGAGCAGGGGGTTGGACTAGATGACCTCCAAAGGTCCCTTCCAACTCTGATATTCTATGAAATCTATGACAAGAGTCCCAAGGCTCACTTCTCTTTCAAATACCAGAGGTTCATGAGGTGCCAGTTCTGATGGACTATATTACCAATTCTCAGTTTGCTCCCTGGCTAGACCTCCACCTTTGGAGAGACAATCATCTGGCCATGAGGTCAGTCCACAGAAACAGGTTCTGATGTTTACTCAGCTGTCTGTTAAAACTAAGGAGAGCTGGTAGGAATATTTCTGGTTTTCACTCCAAGTCTTATATCTAAAATAAAGCTTCTCCTTGTGCACACATTATTCCAAAAGCCTCTCCTTTTAGGGAATTCTACACCAAGGTAATAGAGATGTTGGGGTGCCTCCCCATTGCCAACAGTTATCATTATTACTTAAAAAAATAGCTAAGAGGGCCCCAATGCATGTAAAGGATAAATTGTGCTACATAGTCAATAAATGTAAATTCAAAAGGTGATTTTTTCCATATTGTGCCTTCTACTCTGCACTAAGCACATCAACAGAAATTTCCAAATCTACATCCCAGTCAGCCCCTAGACTGTCCAAACTCACTTCTGAAACTGTAGGGCTTTTATTATTACTTTAGCATGCCCTCGTCTCAAACATTGTGAGTCCATATGTGAACCCCCCATGTAGAAATGTAACCTCTGACAGCTCCAAGCCTGGATGTTAACCTCTGCAAAGTGTTCCCTACATGAGATGGACTGGTAGTAATTTTAATCTAAGTAACATCGTCTGACATGCATTTTTTCAAGGCCAGGACTCATGGACATCTGCTTGTCATTCATATTCTACACTTGCTGAGGATTATCTAAGAGTTCTAGTTTTTTAATCGACCTTTTGGGGAAGAAATTTAGCTACCCTTCTGACACCTCTCTGAAGTGGAAGATGAGGAAGTTGACTAAGATTTCCCCCCAAAATCATTCTGTAATCCACAAGAATGGCAATCCATAGTGGGACCTCCTCTTAGAGCACCATTGTTCTTCATTGCCTCCCCTGGAAGTCTGTATTTTCCTCCTCATTGTATTCATCCTGGCCTGGGAAAAATAATTGCCTTACTTTGAGATTTCTAAGACTATATTCTTCTCTGTGTTGAGCAGCGTCCATTCCTTGACTGGGTATACCCAGACAGAAATTGTGGAGACCCCAGCTGGTGATAGGAGGCACATCAGGTTGTTTTAGCTAGTCTGGGAATTTCAGAATTTTGGAGACTCATCTCAGTTAATGCTCAATGGGCTAAGTCTTGATCTCTCTGGTGTTCCAATTAGGCCTGAGGCTGAAAACATCTTCCTTCTCCAGTCAGTGCATTACAAGCAGAGATGTCCAATCAAGATCAGGATGCTACTACTGAAAGTTTTACTAGAAACCAGAGCAGAAAAATGGGAATACAGCTAGTTTTTCAGCATGTGGAGTTCAGACTTCATTGGAGGGTCGATCTGTTTTAATTAGCTCTGTACTCCAAGATTTCTGAGTATGTTAGTGAGCATGAGAACTCGCGAGTCCCTAATAATAGGATACGCTATGACAATATGAAACTTGTTTACCTTTTGGGGTGGAATAGGTACAAAAGTTATTGGAGACATCTATATTTTCCCTTTGTCATTTTTTCTTTAAGAAACTTTAAGCAGTTTAAAATCCAGAAGACCGAAACACTTTGCAAAGGACTTCAGTAACACAGATAGACTTCATAACCAATGATGAGATGGGCAGATTGATTAAATAATGGAGTGATAGATCCATAGCCCAAGATGAATAGATATATCAATCCTCTGTTTGTAACCAAACACATGGATTTTTGATTGAGTTGGCATTGACTGAAGAAATGCCTGTCATGCCCGGAATCAGCTGCATCAATTGCTAAAGACATGTGTTTGCAATTATAAGAATGTCCAAGACCAGTTACTAGGTTTTCTTCATAGAATATTGATTATTCGTTGAGAATCAGCAGCACAGAATCCTTTCATCATGTGTAAAGACTTTATAAATGGACTAGAGACATCGCTTAAGGAATCCCCTTGCTAGTGAGGCTTTGGCGATGTGTTTGTTACCAGCTTCAGCTTCCAACCATAAATCACTCTGTCTGTGGTGCTCAATCAAACCTAGCCAGAGTACGTTCCCTTTAAAAACAAATCTACCGATATGACATCTGACTGAATAGCATATAGACAAAGCAATGTTTGGATGGAAATGAAACCAGCTACACTTTTAGCTGATATTCTCAGTTGTTGCGTTTTCTCTCTGTTTCTTTTGCTTTCACCATCCTTTCTGGACTAATGACAGAACTTAACACAAAAGAAAAATGCTTATTTTGAGAGTGGTGTTTAACCTCAGATACAAGCTCTATCTTTTCCTGAGATATTCCAAACTGCAAAACACCAGGTTCAAATGGGAAGACTCTGAGCAGTGAACAGCAGTAATGAAAGGAATTTATGAAGCAAGTGTACAGCAGGGCTGGAGCTTGGTTTGGATTCACTGAGGGTGTCAGGCTCACCCCTGGCAACCTGGGCAGTGTACACTGATTCAGCAGGACTGAAATACTGAATTTATTCCTGACAAAAATCTCCTGATTAAACCGCATTTTCCTTCATGAAACACTTTTTTGCTTTCATTCACATGCTGCATTTCCTGCTATTTGGTTTGCCAGACTGGACTGCGTTCAGATCATGGAAACCACTTGGCATGCAATAATTATTTATTATACACAATATACATACCAAGGCAGTCACATTTAGCATTTGTCTTAATTTCATGATTTTTGTTTGATCCCCCCCAGTATGATCATCTATTTTACTAACATTTCCTTGATGCGCTAATTTATGTTTATTAATCCTGACCTATCTAAATTGATCACCAAGAAAGAAATCTTCTCTGAGTATATGTGAGATAGCTATTTTCTACAAGTATTTTCATTAGATAGCACCTGAGCTGGCCAAGCACAAGGGGCGGTGAGCTGCATCCCGATGGAGTGTAGCAGCATGCCTGCTTCCCCCTCTGCTGCCCCTTCCATGCATGCCAAGGAGTGCCAGAAGGAATGGGGGGTGAATTCGATTCTACATGCACGCTAGTGAGGGCCTGTGTATCAGTGGTACTGTGACAGGCACTAATGGTAGCACCCTGGTCACTGATGTGGCTGCAGCCTGCGGAAGGCTGCAGGCTCAGCTATGACCAACTGAACACTTTCTGTTGGGGGATTATGAGAACCTGGGTGGTAATCACTGGTCTAATGATATAATTGGGAGGATATAAGTGGAAAGAACAGGAAGCTAGGAGGAGTTTAGAAGGTGAAACTGGGCTGAGGAGTTAAGGCTGTGGGGAAAGCACCTCTTGCTGTAATCTGGCAGTACACTATTATACTTTGCAAGGAAGAAATAAATACACACACAATGAGCAGGGTAACAACTGGGTGTGTGTTTGTGACCATGAGACCACATGAACTGGCTAGACAGTGAAGTAGCGAGCAAGGGGCCCTGTGACACGTTGGGGCTTATCCGGGATCATTAACCCTCTCAGCTGAGAGAAGGAGACTTGAGGGGTGACCTGCACGAAGGCAGGAGTACCAGCCACAATGGGCGAGATGCTGCGCTGGCTAGTGGAACAACAAAAGGAGATGCAGAAGACCCAGCAGGCGGAGAGCAAACACTTCTAGGTTGGCAGGCAGAGCAGCAACGAACATTACAAGAATTCATCAAGGAGCAGGCCCAGGTACAGCAACAGCTCCTGCAGAGGCTGGTGAGTTCCAGTCAGGGGACTGGAAATCTAACACTGGGCCTGGGGCTATGTAAGATGGTTTCAGGGGATGGCCCTGTTGCCTTTTTACTAACCTTTGAGTGGGTGGCCATTAGCACTGAATGGGACAAGGGTGCATGGGCACTTTGATTAGCCTCTTATCTGGCCGGTGAGGCTCAGGTGCTCTATATGCCGTGAGTGAGCACCAGGCCAAGGATTATGATACACTGAGGGCCATGATTTTACATAGGGTGGACCTGTCCGCAGAGAAATACCACCAAAAGTTCAGAGCAACCAGATGGAACAGTGGGATACATCCCAGAGCCTTTGCACAGAAGTTGTCTAACTGGGCCACTCGATGGTTACAGCCAGATAGATAGGACATTGAGTCCCTAATGGACTCTGTTATTCTGTAACAGTTTACACATAGCCTCCCTGAGATTACAAGGGTCTAGTAGTAGCGGAGGCATCAGCCAGAATCATTAGAGGCAGAGGTAATGTTAACAGGAGTATGTGGAGGCAGACTGTCCATGGAAAGAGCTCCTACAACCTAGGACAGGGGAAAGAAGGTTGAAGAATCTCATGCAGTGAAGCTTGGGAAGAGGATGCAAAGGGCAAACAAGGGTGCCCCAGCTGCCCACACACAGCTTGCTATCAGTGCAGGGGAAAAGGGCACGTGAAGAGAGACTGCCCCTACATGGACTGCGGGTTTTCAGAGTTCTGTGGGTGGACAGGTGTAAAACGGGAGTGGGAGGGGCTGGGATAAGGACGATCCCTGTCAAAGTTGAACAAAGAATGACACTGGCATCGTAGATTCAGCGGCAGCATGTTCCCTCATGCAGAGCAACCTGGTTAGGCTGCAGAGGTAACAAGAGGGGGCAAAAGAAACTATGCATACATGGGGAAAAGTGCATTTATCCAGTGGCAGCTATCCCCTTGGCAGTAGAAGGAAAGTTTAGATGGCCGTGAGTAGGGATAGTAAAGTCATTGCCTTATTTGATAATGTTAGGAACAGACTGGCCCTCATTCCCCTTATGTAAAAAGGATAGACAATGGGGGAAAGGGATCCTAACTGGTGGGTCCACCTAAAAGCTTCACAAGTGTAGAACCTCCAGGGAGTCCTTCAGGTCCAGTGTGAGATGTCCCTAGACATATGGCAACAAGCTCAGAAAAATGCAACACATTGGAGGACTTTTTTGGCGGGGGGGGAAACCCGAGAAGAGGGCGGTGAAGCAGGAAGTACTAGCTCAGGGACATCTAGAGGAGAAGGCGGGCAGAGACTGGGCTGACTCCCAGAAGGAGCAAGCCTGGGGCAAGGCACAGAATGAAGAACAAGCCAAAGAGAGAGAGGGGAGAGGGTCCTGACAAGGAAGCCTTGGTGGGTGAACTTACACCACTAGTTCCGAACCATGGGCAAGGTAAATCGGGGAAGAGAGATCCCAAGACGGTGGCTCAAGAGAGACAATTCATGTGGGTAGATATAGGCCTGAAGCCAAATAAACTGGAGGAAAGGTCTGTGGGATGTGATTGGTGCGATGACCAGTGGACTGAGATGGAGTTCTCGGGGAAATCTCCAGCCTCTAAGTGTACCTTTTGTGGGTGGAAGGCAGGAGACCCTCACTGGTGGTCTGAGGGCCATCACCAAAGGGCAGAGGAACCCACAGTAGAATCCCAATTCTGTAAAGAGGGTATGGCATGGACAGCAAAGACTACCTCTTCGGGAGGCAAGAAAAGGCTTCAGGTGCAATCAGGTCGTGGAAGGTGTGTCACAGGGCACGAATAGTAGCACCCTGGTAGCTGATGTAGCTACAGCATGAGGAAGGCTGCAGGCTCAGCTATGACTAATTAAACACTTTCTGTTGGGGGATTATGAGCACCTGGGTGGTAATCACTGGGCTAATGATGTAATTGGGAGGATATAAGTGGATGGAACAGGAAGCAAGGAGGAGCTCAGAAGGCAAGCTCAGAGGGTGAGACTGGGCTGATGAGAGAAGGCCAGTGGGAAACCCCCTCTTGGTATGAGCCTGCATTACGCGGTAATACTTTGCAAAGAAGGAATAAATACACACCTGGTGAATAGGATAACAACCACATATGCATTTGTGACATGAACTGGCCAGGCAGTGAAGAACACTGGATAGCAACCGAGGTGCCCTTTGACAGGTACCACCAAGTCCTAATTAAGAAATGAAGTGATTTTTGATGAAGTGTGCTTAAAATGTTGTATTGGGTTTTGTTAGCAGCTATTTAATTCAAACATTTTGTAAACAGATGTAAGAAAATGTATTCTTATTAATGATTCAACAACTCCACTCCTAAGGATGCAGACAGCTCCCAATCTACCTTTCTTGACCTACAACAGAAACAGGGAAGGTAAGACATTGTGACATTTCCAGGTAAAACAAAGCAGAAAAAAACTGGTTGCTTCTTTGCGGGGTGGAGGGGATGTTTCATGCTCTCTATTCACTATAAACAAACAAAAAGAGGCACAAATTTACTTTGTTCCTATGCATGTTGCCTTTAGAATGAAAATCTAGAATTCCATTATACAAATATATTTAGATTGTATGATCTTGGGTGGGGGCCCATCTGTTTTTTGTTCTGTTTGTACAGCACCTACTACTATTGGGCCCTGGTCCATGACTAGGGGTCCTAGGCACAAATAATAATAATTTGAAAAACAGAAGATGCAAAGTCTAGTTTGATAAGAGCAAAGAATCCATGGGACATGCAGTGGTGCTTGTGGGGATGTACTTGTATGAGAGCACAGAATAATGCCTACTTTCGCATGCTCTTGGGTGGGGGTGTGGGACCATCTGTTTTTGTTCTGTGTTTGTCTAGAGTACTATTACTACAGAATGGGATCCCTTTAAGAAGGATGAGTTTAGGGCCTATATTTTGCCCCCACACACACACACATACTATTTTCATAAGTGATTTACCTACAGTTTTGCAGTGTTCCCCATGCACATACTCTGAGGCCTATATGCAGAAGATCTCCTAGAGTATGAAAGCTGCACTCTTGCCACTGCTGGCTCCAATTCAACAAGTAGGCTGCTTTGTAAGAGAAATGATTTTTACATCACAAAGAAGGATTTACAAAATTAAAAATGAGAAAAAGAAAATTAAGAGGCCTTATCTGTGCAAGGCCTACCAAAACCACACATGCACATGTAGAAACCTTCTCACATTCATTTCCACAGCTGCAGAGGAGCCTTTGACAAAAAACAGATTTAATTCTTTGCGCATGGATTTGGTATCTGGGTAGAATAATGGATCTGATAGGCTTCAGAGTTTAAACATATTGCCCTTCCTCTTCTCATCTGCCATAGCCATCCAATTTATTTCACTGCAATCTGGATAACAGCTTGCTATTTAAGTGAAGGTCACCAGAAGCCCTATTCTCCCCTTTTGCTATACAGCATGGAATACAGCAGAAGGGACCTCAATGCACAGAAGAAGATTGCTTGGAGGAGTACGGCTACATAATGATGATTCTCCCCTTGCCCCTACCTGCTGCATGGGAGCTGAGCATCATGTGGATGAGAGAGTGGCCACAGGAGATGGTGGTTGGAACCAGGATCATCCAGTCAAAATGGCAGGTTTCTTTGTAAGGCAATCTCAGTCACAGGGTACTATAATTCAGAGTCGTGACTTTCTTTCAATTGCTTTCACGTATTTCAGAGGGTTTGGACACATACCTGTCTGGGGATTTAGCCAATAATAGAATAACATCTGTGTTAGCTAAGCTGCCATTCCAGCTGGTGGGAAGATGAGGGAGGGACAGTGTAGCAGCTATGTGGAACTTCACCCCGATATTATAACCTGAACTCTAAAAGGTCTAGGTCACTTCTGTGTATTCCTGTGGCTATGGTACATGAAAAAAATCCTGGCCTGGTTCCTAGACCCACTGGACCCAACGGGATGATGCAGCAGGCTTGCAGCTCTTCAAAAGCTGCACAGCTGTGGAGGTCTGTGGTCTTATTCTGAGAGGTTTTTTTAATATGATCCCATGATGCTTGTTTACTCCTTTATACTTATTTGTATTATTGATGGGTCAACAACAACTGCTGTTTGTTTTATTGGACTAAAGATAACACTGTCACCAAATTATTCATGCTCATCGAGGAAAAAATCATCTCCTTACAAGGCTGTTCTGTTCTTGCTTTTCAAAACACTCAAGTGTATTCTGTTTAATGTATTCATGACTGTTTTTTATTCTGTTCTGCTTTCATTATGTACCACACTTTCTTTAAGCCTTTTGGGAGAGCAGAGAACTTCTCAACTTGTTTTCACATTTCACTTGCTTGCTGCCTCCACTGCAGAACCAAGGTAGACTTAGGTTGAACTTTTTTCTGTGTGTGTCTTTTCTCAGTTATTGTGAGACACCTCCTACACACAGAGACACACACTCTTACTCACTCACTCTTACACTTGTTATGTATTGCATAATGAAATTTGTTTTTTTGCAATATCATGCTCCTGAAGCCAAGGTTTTTACACTATACAAACCTAGCTCTGGGAAATGGCTACATACTGGGAATGTATTCTGAACTCTTTTTAGAGATCCTTGTTTATCAGTTATCAAAGTAGTTTTTTCCCGTGTTTGGGGGATTTTGGTGTATTTCTAATAATTGATACTGTTTATGATTCTTGCATCCAGAATTCTTATCCTATTTAGTGTCTAGCCAGGTAGTAATGCCTACTTCAACTCTTTGGAATTTCAATATCTAAATATACCTAACTATTCCCACTAACTCTTAAGTATTCATTTAGCTAGCACTTTAGGAAATGCTAGTTCATATAGCCCTTGATCTACAGACATCAGTAGGAGTTATTCACAAAGCAAAAATGGTATGTACCCTTTGTGTGAAATCCTTTCAGTTACTAAACTGAAAGTCATCTTGAATATTCAGATCAGCTATTCCCTCCTAAAAGTGTTATGAGGAGTTGTTCTCATGAGGTTTTGCTGCCTCAGAAAACTGATCCTTTGTTAGGGCCTTGAACCAGAAATACAAGAGATGACATCAGATCTGGGCATTTAAATCTGAATCTTCCCAAAATAGAAAGGGTTCAATCTCTGAGGCTTTGGTTTTGATCCATCACAAAGACTGTTGCTGGAACCAGCAACCGTTTTCAGATTGTAAACTCTTCAGAACAGGGACCATCTACTAATCTAGTTGTGTACAGTGCCTAGCACAATGGGGCCCAATTCTTGGCTGGCCTTTAAGCAATACCATAACAGACATAATTAACAACCTTTAGACACCATCTTGTTTCTAGAGACTGTTGATCATGTCTTTTTTTTAAAGTACAAATATGACTACTACCATAAAATGGTCAAGGATTTTGCTGATGACACATAGTTCTCACCAGGACTTTCTATCTAGTGACATCCATATTTTTTCCTCGGTGGCAGACAGTGCTTTGTGTTATTGCTATGTGCTATCTCAGGGTACAGCCAGTGACAAGAACTCTATGAAATTTGCTTGATACTAACCCTTTTTGAATTATTAGAGTTTGGTTTAAAAAAAAAATCTCCTGACTCACTTTTAAAGTTTTAGTGTAAATAACTTTTTGGAGTTCTTCTAGTCCAACAGATTTTTCATGTAAACTGTTTCATTTTCTAAGACAATGTGAATAATGATAGTTACCTACCCATTTGTACAGTGCTTTGAGATCTTCAGACAAAAGGCACAGAACAAATGCACAGTATCATTATTTATTAATCAGCAGCAGCTCAAGCAGATCCAACAAAGTGTTCATTGTTATTGGAAAGTGTTGGCATGAAATATCAGGCAAGGAGTGTACATGACCTGCAGTTAGAACCAACAGATAAACTATGAAACATAAAACATACTTCTATTAGAAAACAGTCTGGCTGGTAACGGGTACAAGGTAGACAGTGCTATTTTTTTCTAAAGCAGCAGCTCCTGGGGCTATGTCCACATAAGTACTTAGATGCCTAACGGCATCTTTAGGGACCTAAATCCACCAATGACATTCTCAAACCTACTGCTCAGCTGCTGCCTACAGTCCTCAAGGCATTTAGGTTTCTACTGGTGGGCACATGTAAAACTGCTTAAGGACTGACACTGCCCCACAGCTAATGAGCTGCTCACAGCCTTAAGTCATGCCAAAGCCCTGGTGGGGCACATACTAGGTGACTGCCTGCCTATCTCCCTAGCAGGTCCCAATCACATTGGCAAGCTTTGAGCATCCCTATTGGATTGGACCTGGCACAAAAGACAGCCCGTGATGAGCAGGTTGGGAATTTGGCAGGCTTGGATGGGCATGAGTGGGGATGTTCCCAGAATACACAGTAGCCTAGTGGTTAATACATTCACCTGGCATGTGGGAGACCTAGATTCAAACCTCTTCTCTGCCTAATTTGGAGCAGGGATTGTACCCAGGTTTCTTACATTGCAGGTGAGTACCCTAACCAGTGATATTTTGGGGTGGTTCTCTCAGTGTCTCCAGTTGAGGCTGCTCCATTTAGTATAAATAAATATTTCCTGGAACAGGGACTGTAATCTGACTCTCTCACATCCCAGGTGGGTACCCTGGCCACTAGGCTATACAGTCTTTTTCTCTCTGGCCTGATTAATATTTATAAAGTGGAACTGCTCCACTGGGAGAGAGCCCCATCCCAGGTTTTCATATAGCCTGGTGGGTAGATTCAACCCCCTTCTCTGTCAGAGATTTGAACCCAGGTCTCCGACAACCCAGCTGAGTGCCCCAACCACCAGTCTACAGGCTATAATTGAACACACATATATACACACAGACACACGTACATGTCCTGGCTTAGGCATTTAATTTCGGACGAAAGTTCCAAGCTGAGAATCCTGAGCGGAAATGGGTGTCTCCCTCTGGCTTGTCAGGTGCCTAAGGCTCAGATCAATGGGGGTTCGGAACCTATGGCCCCACCCCTGCCCCTTTCCTATGCATTTTTACTCCTGGCTACCTTAGGCAGCTCCCTATTCCACTTGCTGGCTTCTGAGGATTCCTTCCTTAGGCATCTAACTCTTCCCATTCATTAGGTGTCCAGGCTGTCCACATAACTTGGGACTGAGGATTCCACAGAGGGCAGGGCATCCAGGAGTCAGGCATCGCAATGCCCAAGCCCCTTTATAGATCTAGCCCCTGGTGCCTAAATAAAAATAGGCTGTTTGGAGTCTGAAGAATAAGCAGAAGGGATATATGTACACAGGTATTGTGATTGTTCTTGCTAGTTGCAATAGTGTCAGAGCAGATTGTTTCAAAGGAGAAAGAAAAGTAGCAGGTTTATGTCAGAGAGAAAGTGGCAGAAATAAAGATGTTTCTGGAGTCTACCAAAAGTGTAGGGAAAATAAGCTGAAAATGCACAAGATGCTAATATGCACTATGTCCTGTTATGGTCCCAGGCAACCTGGGTGGTAAACCAATGTAGAATACCTAAGGACCGGATTGCTTTAGGATGCCTAAATCTGCACAGAAGCTATAACAATATGTAGACTTGTTCAGTTAAAATGTTGCACTCAGCTCTCCTGGAAATGCCTGCTTGAAGGATCATCGGGGGCAGGGCCAGCAGAAGAATGCTTGATCTGGGGGCGTTCTATGAAAAGCTAGTTCTCCTTCATGCCAGTGACATTTCCAATGAAAATTAGGGAAGACACTGAAATGGGCTCTACTAAAGCCACATAAAATATTAGGCTCTGCTGCGTTGCAGAGGGTACGCAGAACCCCATGAAACATGCTTGTCATTATTATGGGCTAAAGCAGGGATCGGCAACCTTTGGCCCACGGCCCGCCAGGGTAAGCACCCTAGTGGGCCGTGCCGGTTTGTTTACCTGCCGCATCCCCAGGTTAGGCTGATCGCGGCTCCCACTGGCCGCAGTTTGCCGTCCCAGGCCAGTGGGGGCTGCGGGCGGAGAGATGCGCGGGCCGAGGGATGTGCTGGCTGCCTCTTCCCGCCACCCCCATTGGCCTGGAGCGGCAAACTGCAGCCAGTGGGAGCTGCGATCGGCCGAACCTGGGGACGTGGCAGGTAAACAAACCGGCACAGCCCGCTAGGGTGCTTATCCTGGCGGGCCGCGGGCCAAAGGTTGCCGATCCCTGGGCTAAAGGTTCACCAAGGGCAGTATCAGGCACACATTAGAATCAGCCCGAGTTACTTTAGATGTAAAAAAAACCAAGTGCTCAGTGGGAAGGTTATCAAAAGAAGGAAAATCCTGTGTATGAATTTAGCTCTGCACATCCACTGTTGCCAAGGTTGCTTTAGATAGGTGCAGACCACAACATGTCATTAACCTTGATGGTAGTTTATGCATGAGCATGAAAAGCCTGATAAAGTCGCAGTACGGGCATACCCACATACAAGCTGCTGGAAGAGTAGCACTCAACGCCATCCATTTAAAGATGGCCAAAGGAGCTCCAAAAATCATGCCTACAATGTGAAGAGTGAACACAGTCAGACAGACGTGAGGTGCCAAAAGCATACCATCTCAGTCAGCTATGAGGAAAACAGCTATAAAGCTTATCAAAATATCACAGCGCAGCACACAGCTACCTGGCCCACTAGGGGTGCATATGTAATACAAAAGTACTTATTTTATGTGGATTAATACAACTACCTCATAGACTTTAAGGCCCAAAGGACCATTGTGATAATCTAGTCTGACCTCCGGCACCTTGCAGGCTACAGAACTTCACCCACCCACTCCTGTAATAGACTCTAAACTCTGGCTGAGTTACTGAAGTCCTCAAATCATGATTTAAAGATTTCAAGTTACAGAGAATTCACCATATACTTTAGTTTAAACCTGCAAGTGACCCAGGACCCATGCTGCAGAGCAGGGATTGGTAACCTTTGGTACATGGCCTGCCAGGGTAAGCACCAGGGTAAGGGCTGGTTTGTTTACCTGCCGCGTCCGCTGGTTCGGCCGATCACGGCTCCCACTGGCCGTGGTTCGCCGCTCCAGGCCAATGGGGGCGGTGGGAAGCGGCAGCCAGCACATCCCTTGGTCTGCGCTGCTTCCCACAGGCCCCATTGGCTTGGGACGGTGAACCGTGGCCAGTGGGAGCCGCGATCGGCTGAACCTGCGGACGCGGCAGGTAAACAAACTGACCCAGCCCGCCAAGGGGCTTACCCTGGCGGGCCGCATGCCAAAGGTTGCCGATCCCTGCTGCAG